>NC_040914.2:9839795-10139795 GCF_004126475.2 Phyllostomus discolor
TTCAGTGAAAAAGTTTTCATTTCAGACCCTCTTCTCTGGTTACTTCAGGTCTCTGAGTTTGTGAGGCCCACCACACAGGCCTCCCCTGAGCTTGTCAGCTTTATTATGTGGCTTCTCTTTGTCCACACTTCCACATTTTAGTCATAAATGAATCAAAAGGATGCATTGGTGACTGAACTTTTGGTTACATAACATGTTTCTTAAGTGCTGGAAGGGACTCTTAGGAAGTCTTACTGGCAGCGTTCGTCTTGCTTAACCATAAACCCTTGCAGATCCAGTAAGACCTTCACCTTGGATGGAAGTCAAAGCCAAATGTTCTCAGAGAAGAAAAGCAGGTAAATGGGAGGCAGTCAATCCCACTGGCCTTTCTTAGAAAAACACTCTGGATCACTGCTAACCTATAAGCTTTCATGATCTAAGTTGTGCTGTCTCATTTCTGTGTGTTTTGCATCTTGAGTAACATTTACTTATAGTTTGAGGGTACACTACACTCCTTTTCAGTTTAAACGTTCTCACCATGAGATGCGTTTTGATTTTACTATGGCCCACCTTATTAACTATTATTCATCTGATTTTACTGGGTGTACACTTGGAAGCTGTAAACTTAAGGTTAATTTGGGCACCAGGCTGTAGAACACAATGTGAAGACAATTACCATCTAAGAGCTCCACAGCGAGGACAGTAAGTTTCATAAGTACATAACTCTGCTTCAGGATCAGATATGGAGGGCCATGTTTTACAGCATTTCAGCTTCCATTTGTACTAATATAGTTAGTAGTCTTTTTGAGATAGGGTGTAAGGACATTCACACAATCAGGTTCTTGCATTTTCATAAAATTCCTTTCTCAGTATTTTTATTCTAGTAAACTTCTACAACTTTCTGTGATCTTCTTAGTTTTACTGTTGTTTTATTCATTTGAAAATTATCAACTTCTTAAGACAAATGACTTACTTTTATCCTAAGTACACACCATACCCTTTTCCTTTGTTTTCCAATAGTGTTTTGTCTAAATTTCCAAGTGCCACCAGGAATGGGGCCAAACCCAGCATGAGTTTACATAAAGTGAATGTGCGGGGTGTGGGATCTTGAGTTTGTGCAGGAAAACTTTTCACAACAAGCCCAGGGATTTTGAATGTAAGTTTAGTCTAGGGGTATTGAAATAAGGATGAGTGTAGATAGAAAGAGTAGCAGAAGAGAGACTCGGCGGGGCTGCTGTGGCTCTCTTATAACACTATGGGAAGATGTGAGGCTAGGAGGGGCTGCTCTCAGCTTAGTGCACAGTCACAGAAAAGGCACCTTGGGGACAAGTTCAGGTTTGCCTAGGATAAAATGCCAGTGCTCATTTGTTTCCCTACTTGCAAACCTGTAAGCTATATTGCAAGTTTTGTGGGGTCCCCTTAGAGTGTAAGAGAAGAAGAATGTATTTGAAACAAGATGTGAGTAGGTGAGCCTCAAAAATTTCATGCTGCTTTCTTTGTCTTGGGGAGTTTTATTGGTTTCAAAAGATAAAGGTTTTCGGTGTGATTTGAGGGAAGATCTCAATAAAATATTTGTCATTTTTTAGGTGTGCCCTGGCAAGATCGTGGTCTCCACTAACTGCTTGGTGCCAGGGCAGAAGTTCCAAATCACATGAGCAGCAATGTGCCAGTGGAGGGAAGGCCACCCTGCAGACCAGGTCCAGCACAGGTGTGCTCATTGCTAAGCACTTGAGGCTTTTCACCCTGGGGAACTTCCCTGTTTGGCTGTAAATTGTTTACCCAGTTAGCAAACAGCTAAAGACAATTGAACTAATAAAATTCAACATCCACTTGTAGGTGGAGGTATTGTCAATATCTGGAGAGACCATCTCTCTCTGATGTCACCATGTTCTCATCATTGAAGAGCACTGGGTTCTGAAAGTGGAGGCGGGTGTCAGACACATTGATGTACATTCACAGTGGGGCACCTGAGAAAGTCTTTTCTTACTGTGTTGGAGAGAGTCTTTATTTGATGTGTCTTCCAATAGACAAAATCAATCATGGGATTGGTCTTTGTCATTGCTTAGGGGTGCTTTTTTGAAATGAATATCCTGAATTTGTAAGTCCTTATAAGCTGTTTAATAAGTTCATGATAATAAGGCAGAAAATGTCCTTTTAGTAAGGTTGGTGTCTATATCCCTTTGTTTAGATGCACAGGGTGACCAGGGACTGTTTAATAAGGGGAAAAGCTATGCTTACCGAAAAATGGAGTTCTCAGGTTAAGGACTATTTTGTCAAGTGGGATGAAAACTTCTGAAAATGTATTTAGTTGAGTTTTCATTGTGTCTTTTGTCTGTTTCACCAATGCAGAAAACTAGTATGGAAGGCACAATGAAAATATTGTAAATAAGACAAATATTAGAAACACATTGAATTGTTTGCCCAGTGAGATGAGTCCCTCAGTCACTGTAACTCAGGGGCAATTCCCCAATTGGTGTTAATTTTCCCATCAATAACTTACCTTTGTGAAGCCTGTTGCTTTCCTGTAAGAAAATGCCCCAATCCAGTGAGAAAAGCATACAAATTATTATAATTAAGACAAAATTGTGTTCTCAATCTGACAGCCTTCAAATAAACTTCAATTAGAATAGTTCAAGTGGTTCTGAAGAAAGTGGGAAATGTATTTGGGACCACTGCATGATATTCCTGGGTTATATTTGGACAGATAGAACATCTGCCTCCCACTTTCCCAGCTACCTACCATAGGAGATTCCCAGTAATATTGTCTACTTTGTGAAATCACATTTTAAAACCTCAATTTTTTACCTCACGTACATGGCGGGGTTACTGCGTCAAGGCTGTTATGTCAAGTTAAAAATATTAGTACAGAGAGGAAGAAACTGACAGAATTATTGATTGTGTGAGAAATTCAGTAGAGATTCAACAAATTTAGGAACATAAACAAAGAGAGCCTGTAACTATCTTTCTGTCTGTTTAACATAATATATATCGATCACAGAGATGACTGTCATGCAGGGAGGGAGGCCTTTGGCTACTGAGTCTAACTGCTGACTCTCATATCCTGTTGGTCTCTGATGATTTCTATTTTGTTTGAGTTAAAAACTTCCAAATTTTTTTGTATAAAATTTTGAAAGTGTGTACCTAAGGTGTGGTCAGAGCAGGAGCTTTAAATATTTCTTTAGAGATTCTACAGCTTGTTTTCCTTTTGGGTTCCACAGATGAATCCGGCCAACTTGACTCTAGTAGGACATATAAAAGCCTGGAACATTAATAGAATTTTGGAATCCCATTGTGATGATATCCAGTGAAATCAAGGATTCTCTGTGTTGCTTCCTTTCATGAAACAAGGAAAAAATAATTGTCCTCTGATTTTTAAAGATTAATGAGTACTCATCTTTAGATATGAAATGACCAAAATATTTACTTGAGTTAACAAAATTAAAGCTTATGTTTTGAGAACTGATGTCCTTTTGTAGCTAGTTTGTTAAAATAGGTTTGCTGTGTCCTTTGAAATTCTAATATTTTCTAGAGGATAAATGTATATCATCTACATATCGAATTAGAGTGTGACCTCTAGGAAATTTAACATTATTTAAACCAGCTATTAATCTGTGGAAGAAATAGTTGGGACTCACTGGTATGTCCCTGGTGCATTTCAGTCTAAGTAAATTGGCAATCCTTCCTAGTGAGGGCAAAAAGATGTCGACTTTTTTTTTTTTTTACTGAAATGCTGAACAAGGCGCTACATAAATCTATTACTGAAAAATGTTCACAGTCCTCAGAAGTGGCTGACAAATAAGTATTCGGATTTGGAAACAAGATGTTTGGGGAATAAGGTATTTTATTAATAGCTTTGAGTTCCTGTACAAATATGCATTCTTTTATATTTTATTTCTTTACTGGAAAAAATAGGAGAGAATTACAGAAACTTCTATAGGGAAAGTTTAAGTTCCTTTAAAAAATATTTTGTTATAATAAAATGTGGGTTGATCATTGGCTTGCAAACCAAATGGTTGCTGGTTCGATTCCCAGTCACATGCTTGGGTTGTTGTCACATCCTCAGTAGGGGGGGCATGCTAGAGGGAACCACACGTTAATGTTTCTCAGCCTTTCTTTTTCCCTCCCTTACCCTCCTGTATAAAAATCAAATAAGTAAAGTCTTTAAAAAAGAAGTGTTTAAATCTGCCAAGAAATTTTTATGGGTTTATTGTAGCCAAACTGATGACAGTGGCAAAGAAGCAGAATCTCAATGGATTTGAGAAAAATAGCTCCAGAGAGAGTGGCAGTTTTGCACTTCATTTTGTACATTACAATCAAAGGAGGAAGCATGAGGGTTTACCTGCAATGTATTGGTTACAGATTAGGGAGGCAGAGAAAAGCAAACTGGGGTAAGCTTTGGAACTGAATGATAATTACAACAATAGTTATGTACATTCTTATATATATTGTTGGGGTACTCAGCAGTTATAACAATTAAACATGATATCAATAATGATATCATCGGTTTTGTGGTCTTGCTCTGGTGCAGTGAGGGATGAGAAAAAAATTTTAACCTGACATTCAAATGTATGATATTGTAGATGCAAAAAGACAGTAGAAAGTCTCAGTTGATGTACAGACTGACCCTTGTCTGGGAAGATATGAGCCTAAAACACATTCCTTGCCACGACTCAATTTTCATGAGAAAGTTTAATTTTCAGATCTTTCCATATGGTTACTGTTAGGTTTCTGAGTTTAGAAGGCTCCTCTGCAGCCCCCCTCAGTGCTGGTCAGCATGTGGCCCTTTTACATCCACACAGCCCAACTCTCCAAACTTCTGAAATGGCAGAGGAGCTACAAGTAATTATCAATGACCCATTATGTAATTAATCATGTCAACATAGGAAAACACAATAAAGAAAATCATAAACATTCCATTCAGAAACATTCTGTGTTGCTAAGCACATAGAGGTGCTGAGAAATTGGACATTTCTTGAAAAATGAGGAAGCTTAATGCATCATCCCTAATGCCTTCTCCTGTGAATTTCTTCCATTTAGCTGAGTCTGGGTTATATTCTTAGAACGAACCAGAAATAGAAAGTAAAGGTTTTTCCTGAGTTTTGGAAGTTTTTCTAGATAATCATAAAACCTGAGGGGGGTTAAGGTTACCCGAAAATTTTAATTTTTGTGTTATTCAGCCTTGAACTAGTGGGGTCTTCACACTTTGGGTAGTTAGTGTCAGAACTGACTTTAGTTGTCAAACATGTCATTGGAGAATTGGTTGTTGATAAGGAAAAATAAAACCCTTCATCTCTTATTAAATACAAAGGAACCTGGTAGTATGATGCTGACATTGATTATAGTAAAGTATTTACTCTGCCTAAATTAGATGCTCAGGGAATTTGAAAATAGTTTACTTTCACTCTTTTCTCTCCCTAAGATCTCTCACACCTTAAAAGGTTAACTTACCCCATGTTTTCCTCTCTGTTTTCACCAAACAAGGCCTGAGGCAGTGTTCCCCATCCTAAAGGGAAGGGAAGTACAGGCCTAGTAATTTATACATACTGTTGTCCACCCTCCTGAACGCGGGTCTGTTTGCTCAGTTTCTAGACACCCAAATACTGACATCAGGCTGAAGCAAAAAGGAAAAAAGAAGCAAATATTTAGAGGAACCAATGAAAAAAACAATGGGCAGCTGGTGCTCAAATACTCCAGCCATGTAGTGGTTTATAGGTAAGTTGTTTTTAAGGGGACAAAAGAAAAAAAAAATCGTGATGAGAGGTTTAGGGGTTGTGGGCTCTGAAACACTCACTTATTATGGTAAATTTCCAAGATTTTCTAAAATCTGATTTCTTTCTTTCCTGGCATCATTTTCTCTAGGATCTTTGGTTATTAAGGCCCAGAGCTCTGTCTTCTTGCAGACACCCCCAGTTTCTACAATCCATTGGGGGATTTGTTGTGATGTTACCTTAAGAGCAGGAAAGAGATCTATCCAACTAGTGCTTAGCAGGTTAAATACTTAGTTCAAAGCTTCAGCAATATATCACCTGCAACCTGTTTGCTGACAGTGGTAGACTCCAGTCATATCTGCATTTCTTTCTATCACACTTGTAAGGTAGTTTTTTACTATTCATTTTAGAGAAAAAAAGCATACAGCAAGCTGTAGAAGGAATGAAATTTTTCTCTCTTATATTAAAATATTTGTCTAGTTGGGCTATAATCAAATTAAGAGAGCCATATTAACAGAAGGTAATGCAGAGCCCATTATACAAATTACTATCTGAAGTGATAAGAATAGACACTCAAAAAGTATTGGGGTATTGAGGCTTATATGTTATTCTGAAGCTAAGGAGGAAAGAGGGCTGTGCTTTGAGGCTTTCAAAGGCAGGAAAGCCATTGCCATGGAGAGGCCACAAAAAATATTTTGTAATAAAATTTGCCCCACATGGCATGTGACTGACCCTCCTGGATGGAGCGGGTCCTTCACCTGAGATTTTTCTAGGCAGTTAAGGGAAGGGGATCAAAGAATCATGTTCTAAAGTCTTTGTTTTCTAGTAGCAAGATGAAAATTCATTTCCCTCCAAGGCACAATCTGTGTAGGCGACCAGGCTTCCATTCACAGCAAGACACAACTCTCAGGCTGGTTCCACAAGTTTTACTGAAAGCTTGTTTCTGGTCTGCTTAATCATTTTATTCAAGTTTTTGAGTACCTTAATTATTACCAAACAGATAAAGTACTAAATCCTTATTATGTTTTCTAAGTGCATTAACTTTGACATCTTAGTATAGAAAAAGTTAAAGATAAATTTGAATCTGCTTATAAAAAGTGTTCCATGCCTCATTGTCCACAGCTTCACTCTGACGAGGGTCTTAGTTCCTCAAAAGAAACCGGACCAGTGTGGTCAGGATATCACCCAGGGCTGATCAGGAAGAAGTAGATTTCCCGTGACCCTGACTCATCTCTGAGGTCAGTGTTTTGCACTACCACCACTACTGCTTAATCAGTTTTTCACTGTGCTTTTATATGGCCTGATTTTACAGTACCTTCTGAGCTTTGTGCCTGCCTGAAACTCCCAGTCATGTCTCTGTTGCTGAGGACCCTGAGGTTGGGGGATTGTGTCACAGAGGGGTGCTTGTTCAGATTCAATATCACCCAAGCACGTTGATGTGTAAATTAACCTAGTTCCAAAAATATATACCTCCAGAATCCTCAAGGACAACCTTGAAATGACTGTAAAAAAATAAATGTTTTTATAAGGACCCTGTGGTCATGGTAAGTTTGTTCATATTTGCATCTTTTTAGTCTATTTGAAACATTGTGTATAAGTGCTTAGAAAATGCGCTGATGGTTCCTCCTTGTTCAATTGTTGATACTGGCAATCTGGACTGTACTCTTACTATGACCTGCCAAGCACTGTTTGAGGCTCTGGGGACCTGAGGGTGGGTGAGAGACAAATTGGACATCACTGCTGATGTTCAAATATTTACATGATAACTAATACCTACAAGGGACTTTAAGATGCTTTGTTGTGGTTCCTTGTAACATTATTTGAGCTCAATGTGCTTCTCCAAATTTTTCCTGGATCTCTTTATGTTTTCCAGGCTTCCCTATTTCTCCCATACCCCACATCTCATCCTTCAGCACCTTCTTTTCACTTTACACTGAGAAGAAATTCACAAGCTGACTGCTTTTTATCACACTGGTCCTACCACCCTTACCTGTCACCTGGGTGACCACACTGGCCTCCTACTGGCTCCTGCCTTCAACCCAGCAGCCACATGAATCCTGCCTAATGTGGAAGTTAAAGAAAATATTAATGCTTTTCCTTCCACTCCCTGATGTTTTCTCACTGGACTAATTATAAAATTAAGAGATACAGAGTGGTAGGAGAAAATCAACTTTTTAATATATGAGCATGGGGAATTCACATAAGCATGAAAATTCCAAAGACAGGCAATACTGGATATATATGACATTAAGGGAAAAGGAGAAAAAAAGAATGGACTCTTATATTTAGAAAATTAGACTGGGCAATTGCAGGTAGTTGAGAAGAGCAGTATATATGTGGCAGGAAAATGGTTTCTGGGCAACTCAGCATCAGTGGGACACAGCGGGTATCTTGCCAAGAGGTGCCTGCCATAAGCCCTCCTATTTCCCACACATAATCAGGGTAAACTAGGGTGAACATGCTGATTCTTTTCCTTGTACAAACTCATAAAATTTAACCTTTTGCAAGAATGTACAAAATTTCAACAGTTGTGTGTGGTTTTTCTTAATACAGCTTAAAAATAATATCCTCTATCCCGTTAAAAAAAATCTTTAGGGTGGCAGAAATTTGGTTCTCTTCACTAAACACAGATCAATCATGTTCCCCTAGTCCTAGCCCTCCAGAGGCTCCCAGGTCACTCAGAGTAAAGCCAACATTTGGGCAGATGCCCCTGTCCTTCAGATGTTATCTTTTCTTATCTCCCACTGTGTCTTCTCCCACCACTTTACATCCTCCTTGCTGCTCCAACGTCTTTAAATTGAAAAATTAAAACCACCCTAGGTGTGTCTTATTTTATTCTTTTTTGCATATATTTTTAAATTTCATTTAAATTGTTGTTTCAGTACAGTTTTCTATCTTTTATACCCATCCCAGCCCACCCTCCTAACCCATCCCTCCTCCCTCCCATTTCCACCCGCCCCTAGTTTTTATCCATATGTCCTTATATTCATTCCTATAAACCCTTCGCCTTTTTCCCTGAAATTCCCCTCATGTTCCTTCTCCTCTCTCCTCTGAACTCTTTCAGCCTGTTCTTTATTTCAGTGTCTTTGGTTACATTTTGCTTGGTTCTTTGTTTTCTTGTTTAGGTTTTTGTTAAAGGTGAGATCATATGGTATTTGTCTTTCACCACCTGGCTTATTTTGCTTAGCAGAATACTTTCCAGGTGCATCCATGCTGTTGCAAAGGGTAGGAGCTCCTTCTTTCTTTCTGCTGCATAGAATTCCACTGTGTAAATGTACCATAGTTTTTTGATCCATTCATTTACTGATGGGTACCTAGGTTGCTTCCAACACTTGGCTACTGTAAATTGTGCTGCTATGAACATTGGGGTCCATAGGTATTTT
Source organism: Phyllostomus discolor (assembly GCF_004126475.2). Lineage (NCBI taxonomy): Eukaryota > Metazoa > Chordata > Mammalia > Chiroptera > Phyllostomidae > Phyllostomus > Phyllostomus discolor. The sequence continues at coordinate 9,848,866 of NC_040914.2, forward strand.
TGGATTGGTGTTTTAGGGTTCTTAGGATATAATCCTAGCAGTGGAATTGCTGGGTAAAAAGTCAGCTCTATTTTTAGTTTTCTGAGGAAGTTCCATACTGCTTTCCATAGTGGTTGTACCAGTCTGCAATCCCACCAACAGTGTACTAGGGTCCCCTTTTCACCACAATTTCTCCAACACTTGTTGTTTGTTGCTTTGTTTATGATGGCCATTCTGAGTGGTGTAAAGTGGTATCTCATTGTGGTTTTAATTTTCATCTCTCTGATAGCTAGTGATATTGAGCATCTTTTCATGTGTTTCTGGATCCTCTGTATGTCCTCCTTGGAGAAGTGTCTGTTCAAGTCCTTTGCCCATTTTTTAATTGGGTTGCTTATCTTCTTAGAGTGGAATTGTGTAAGTTCTTTATATATTTTGGAGATTAAACCTTTGTCTGAGGTATCATTGGCAAATATGTTTTCCCATATAGTTGGTTCTCTTTTTATTTTAGTATTGTTTTCTTTAGCTGTGCAGAAGCTTTTTATTTTGATGAGATCCCATTTGTTTATTCTTTCCTTTATGTCCCTTGCTCTGGGGGACGTATCAGTAAAAATATTGCTGCGTTAAATATGTGAGATTTTCCTGCCAATGTTTTCCTCTAGGACTTTAATGGTGACATGGCTTATATTTAAGTCTTTTATCCACCTTGAATTTATTTTTGTGTATGGTGTAAGTTGGTGTTCCAGTTTCATTATTTTGCATGTAGTTGTCCAGTTCTCCCAACACCATTTGTTGAAGAGATTGTTTTTACTCCATTTTATATTGTTGCCCCCTTTGTCAAATATTAATTGACCATAGAGACTAGGGCTTATTTCTGGGCTCTCTGTTCTGTTCCATTGGTCCATGTGCCTGTTTTTATGCCAGTACCAGGCTGTTCTGATTACAATGGCTTTGTAATACAGTTTGGTATCAGGTATTGTGATCGCTCCTGCTTTGCTTTTCTTTCTCCATATTGCAGCAGCTATTCAGGGTCGTTTATGGTTCCATATAAATTGTTGAAGTGTTTGTTCTATGCCTGCGAAATATGCCATTGGTACTTTAATAGGTATTGCATTGAATCTGTGAATTGCTTTGGGTAGTAAGGACATTTTGATGATGTTAATTCTTGTAATCCATGGACAGGGTATATGATTCCATTTGTTTGTGTCCTCCTTAATTTCTTTCTTCAGTTTTGTGTAGTTTGCTTTATACAGGTCCTTTACCTCTTTGGTTAGATTTATTGCTAGGTATTTTGTTTTCCTTTTTGCTATGTCAAATGGAATTTTTTTCCTAATTTCTGTTTCTGCTGATTCATTGTTGGTATACAAAAATGCCTTTGATTTCTGGATATTGACTATGTGTCCTGCAGTTTTGCCAAGTTCATTTATTAGGTCAAGCAATTTTGTGGTGGAGTCTATAGGATTTTCTATGTACACTATCATGTCATCTGCAAACAGTGACAGTGTTGTACCCTCCTTTCCAATTTGGATGCCTTTTATTTCCTTTTCTTGTCTGATCACTGTGGCTAAAACTTCCAATACTATATTGAATACAAGTGGTGAAAGTGGACAACCTTGTCTTGTTCCTGATCTTACTGGAAAACATTTTAGTTTCTGCCCATTGAGTATGACCTTGGCTGTCGGTCTCTCATATATGGCCTTTATTATGTTGAGGAATGCTCCCTCTATTCCCACTTTGCTAAGTGTTTTATCAAAACTGGGTGCTGTACCTTTTCAAATTCTTTTTCTACATCTTTTGATATGATCATGTGATTTTTGTCTTTGCTTTTGTTTATGTGATGTATTACATTTACATTTCCGAATATTGAACCATCCTTGCATCCCTGGGATGAATCCCATTTGGTCATGGTGTATGATCTTTTTAATGTATTGTTGGATGTGGTTTGCCAGTATTTTGTTGAGGATTTTAGCGTCTATGTTCATCAGTGATATTGGCCTGAGGTTTTCTTTCTTTGTTGTGTCTTTATCTGGTTTGGGGATTAGGATGATGCTGGCTTCATAAAAAGAGTTTGGGAGTCTTCCATCATTCTGGATTTTTTGGAATAGTCTGTGAAGGATAGGGATTAGCTCTTCCTTAAATGCTTTGTAGAATTCTCCTGTGAAACCATCTGGACCCAGACTTTTGTGTGTCTGGAGTTTTTGATCACTGCTTCAATTTCATCTGCTGTTATTGGTCTGTTCAGGCATTCTGCTTCTTTTTAATTGAGTTTTGGGAGATTATATTTTTCTAGAAATGTGTCCATTTCACCTAGGTTTTCAAATTTCTTGGCATACAGTTCTTCATAGTAATTTCTTACAATCCTTTGTATTTCTGTGGAGTCAGTTGTAATCTCTCCTCTTTCATTTCTGATTGTGTTTATTTGGGTTTTCTCTCTTTTTTTCTTGATGAGTCTGCTTAAAGGCTTGTCGATTTTGTTTGTCTTTCCAAAGAACCAGCTCTTGGATTCATTGATCCTTAGAATTGTGCTTTTAGTCTCTATGTCATTTCATTCTGCTCTGATCTTGGTTATTTCCTTCTTTCTGCTTGCTCTGGGCTGTCTTTGTTGTTGTTCCTCGAGTTCTAGTAGACATAGGGTTAGGCTGTTTGTTTGAAATGTTTCTATCTTTTTTTAGGTAGGCCTGTATCACTATGGACTTCCCTCTCAGGATTTCCTTGGCTGTGTCCCATAAATTTTGGGTTGTTGTGAGTTCATTTTCGTTTGTTTCCAGAAACCTTTTGATTTCTTCCCTTATTTCATTCTTAACCCATTCATGGTTTAACAGCATGCTATTCAATCTCCATGATCTTGAGTGTTTTGGGTTTCTTCCCTTGGGGTGGGTTTCTAGTTTCAGTTCCTTGTGGTCAGACAAAATGCTTGGTATAGTTTCAATTTTCTTAAATTTGTTGAGGCTTTCTTTGTGTCCCATCATGTGGTCTATCCTTGAAAATGTTCCATGTGTGTTTGAGAAGAATGTGTATTTTGCTTCATTGGGATGAAGGGCTCTATATAAATCAGTTAAGTCTGTTTCCTCTAGGGCATTGTTCAATGTCACAATATCTTTGTTGATATTTTGTTTGGAAGATCTGCCCATTTTTGACAGTGGGATGTTAAAATCCCCTACTATAATTGTGTTGCTGTCAATATCCTTCTTAAAGTCCTCTAAGATTTTCTTTATGTATTTGGGTGCTCCTATGTTGGGTGCATATATATTTACAATGCTTATGTATTCTTGGTGGATTGTTCCCTTGAGTATAATGAAGTGACCTTCTGGGTCTGTCTTTATGGCCCTTTTTTGGAAGTCTATTTTGTCTGAAATGAGTAGTGCGACCCCGGCTTTTTTTCCCTATCCATTTGCTTGGAAATTTGTTTCCAGCCTTTCACTTTTAGTCTGTGTAGATCTTTTGTCCTGAGGTGGATCTCTTGTAGGCAACATATGTGTGGGTCATTTTTTCTTATCCATGCAGCTATTCTATGTCTTTTGATTGAAGCATTTAATCCATTTACGTGTAAGGTTATTACTGATGGGTACTTATTCATTGCCATTTTTGTACCTGCATTCCCCTCTCTCACTCTCTCTTCCTTCTTTTCCTTAAAGCAGACCCTTTAGCATCTCTTGCAGTGCTGGTTTGGTGAAGGTGTATTCTTTTAGACTTCTTTTGTCTGGGAAGCTTCTTATTTGACCTTCTATCTTGATTGAGAGCCTTGCTGGGTAAAGTAGCCTTGGTTTCAGACCTCTGGTTCTCATTACTTGGAATATTTTTTGCCAATCTCTTCTGGCTAGGAGTGTTTCCGTTGAGAAGTCAGCTGCTAACCTTATTGGGGCTCCCTTGTATGTTACTTCCTGGTTCTTGCTTGCTGCTTTTAAGATTCTCTTTTTGTCTTGGTATTTTGCCATTTTAATTATGATGTGTCTTGAGGTGGACCTCTTTGGGTTCCTCTTGATTGGAACTCTCTGTGTTTCCTGGATTCGTGTGACTTTTTCTCTCATCAAAATAGGGAAGTTTTACATCATTACTTTTTCAAGTAGGTGTTTTATCCCTTGCTCTTCTTCTTCTCCTTCTGGTATCCCTATTATATGGATGTTATTATGTTTCATATTGTTTTGCATTTCTCTTAATCCCTCTTCATTCTTTTTGAGACTCTTTTCCTTTTCTTGCTCTTCCTGGGTGTTTTCTTCTACTTTGTCCTCTAGCTCGCTGATCTGATCTTCTGCTTCATTGATCCTGGTTTTCATCCTTCTACTGTGCTCTTCAGTTCAGAAATTGTATTCTTCATTTCCTCTTGGCCCTTGTTGATAGTTTCTATTTCCTTTTTCATGTTGATGTAGTTTTCAGTGAGTTCATTGTAGCTTCCCTGTAGTTTCTGGTATCTCATTGTGAGCTCACTGAGCTTCCTGATGATTGTTGCTTTGAACTCAATATCTGATAGTTGAATTGCCTCTATTTCATTTAGCATTCTTTCTGAGGCTTCCTCCTTTTCTTTCATTTGGGGATTGTTGCTTTGTCTTCCCATTGTTTGTGAGATTCTTTTTGTTAGCCTCAGCTTCTTAAATTGATCTGTTCTGACTCTGTGGGTTTGTGGTGTAAACTTCTGTAGTAGAATAGCAATGAGTTTCAGTGCTGCAGTTCCCTTGATCTCTTGAGGTCACTGGTCTTGGGCTGTCATTTAAGTTGGCTTTGCGTTTGCCTTTGGGTTCGATTGTTGTTGGGTCTTTCTTTGGTGGTTCCTTCCCACCAGCTGGTTACATGAGGGTTACTCTGTCCACCACCTCTTGTATTTTGTTGTGATGGTGAGGGCAGATTGTGTTGAAGCTGGTTCTTCCGTGTGTGTAAGGTTTTAAGAATTATCTCTTGGTGTTGTTCAGTTGTTTGTATTGGGTACTGTCTCTACTATTTAGTTGTATTTCCAGATAGGTCCTGGATTGAGGTTTGTGTGGTTACCACTCTCTCTCCTTCTTCTGTTGTTATCTGTTAGTGGTTCCTTTGTTTTTGGGTTTCCTCTTCCAGTGGGTATCCTGGTGTTCACCGCCTCCACCTACTCTTTTTTTGTGATCAGTTGGAGAGGGAAGGCAAAATGGTTTAAGACAGCAAGAGAGTGTTCTATGATATTTACAATAGCAGCCAGTAGAGAAGAGATAGGAGATTCTTTGACTATGTATAATGTTAACCGTGATCTTCCACCCAGCTAGCTGATTTTTAGAAAGGATGGAAAGAAGATAAGACTGTTGTTGGGGAAGGATTGTGAGTTGAATCTATAAAGCAGTGAGCTTGAGGGAGGTCAGATTCAGAGGTAAGGTGAGAGTAAAGGATAGTAAATAGGCTTAGTGCGTGAGAGAATATAGTTAACCACTACAGTAATAGAGTTCAGGAAACTTTGAAATGGGCTAAGATCTGGGAGGGGTGTTGTGAAGTAATTACAATTGCATGGAACAGCAATTATTTACAATAATATCAGGGCAACAATCATATGACAGAATCCAAGAGATCTAGATAGCAAGAATAGGGAATACAGAACCTCAAGTAGTGTGCTAATGGGACACAGGTGAGTTGAAGGACAGTAGGTTAGCAATACACTATGAAAGAGTTATCAGGGGAAAGCTGTCAGGTCATACAATATAACCAGCCTAGCAAAGCAGACTATACAAAAAGAAGAGGGATACAAAAATACTATTTAAAGAAAGATATAAGAATACTGGAAAAATAATAATAATAGAAATATGCAATAAGTTGCAGGTTCTCTGTAATAGCAGAGTGAAATTTGTCTCACTGTCCCAGCTGTTGTGATGCCCCTTCTTTGCATTCAACTTTGGTCTTTTCACAGATCCAAGATTTTGTCTCACTTGTAGTTATTGAGAAAAAAATTAAAAAAAATAAAAATAAAAAAGGCAGATGAAAAAAGGAAGAAGGGATAAAATTGGAGGAAAGGAAGAAGGAAGGAATAAAACAAGAAAGCAAGAAAGAGAGGACAAAGAAATCAAAAGAGAATAAAAACAATAAAAATTAAAAAGTTAAGAATTGTTAAAAATTAGAATAAAAGTAAAAAGTCTCTTGGTTTCAAAGTGGTCAAACCGGTTTTTCTGCTCTTGCTGGCTGCAGCAGGCTGACGGGTGATTGGTATGGCTTTTCTTCCTGGGTCAGTGGTGCACTCACTGGCTCCTACACTGTCTGGGAAGCTATCATGGCTCCTCAGCCTTGTGCCCTGGGTGTGGGAATCAGGCCGACCCCAGGGTTACTGCTGTGGACTGGGGTGTGGAGATGCTCTCCCCACAAGCGTGTGGGCCTGAGCGCCCTTGGCTGGGTGGCAGGGAGGCCGGAGCGATTGATCACTTTAGGAGAATTCCCCAGTGTCTGTGTCTTCACTCCTTCATTTCTCCTTTTCAAGCCTGCCACTCCACACGATGGCCTGGCTTCTCCCACAACCAAACTCCCCAGCCAGATGGGTGACTGTGGGGATCAGGGCCCACTGCACGACCAAGCCCCTCTGGTGTCCACAGCCTCCAAAGAAGCTCACAGCCTTTATATGTTTTCTAGCACTTGGATTCCTCCCAGTGCTGCTCAGACCTTGTTTGGCTGGGGAGGGAGCAGTTGTTTCGGCTTTCTCCCAAGGACTCTGTGGCAAAACCAGCAGAGGTCACTGGGCCTGGGGCTGTAGCCCCCGGACCCCGCGCTGATCCCGGGGACACTACCTTACTGCAGCACTCTTCTTAGGGTCCGGTTTTTTGGTTCTGCCAAAATCCTTGGTCCCCTATTTTCACATATGCTGAAGTATGTTGGTTGCTTGCTTCTCTACTCTGTAGATCAGCCACGATTTTCTCCCTTGAGCAGAGGGAAGCCGAATCGGCTTTTTCCTACTCAGATCCCATCTTAGCACTCCTCTTATTTTATTCTAACATACTATAGCACATTATTGTTATTGTTGTTTGGGTTATTGTGTGATTCCCCCAAGAGCAAGTCAGCTCTATGAGGACTGGGATTCTGCATGCTGTGTGTCACAGCCGTGTCCCCAGTGCTTAGCACAGTGGCAGGCAGAGGGTAGGCATTTGGTGAGTGTTTTTTGATAAATGGGTAAAGAAAGTACACATACGAAAATGGTTTAAAGGGTGAAATATAGAGCAATGTGACCTCACATAACTGGGATTCTGACCTAGACTGAAGGACCAGGGACAACTGTTTGGAAGAGGAGTGTCTCACAGAGAATGAGTCAGGGCTGACCTAGAGCTCATGAGGAGACAGACATAACAGGTCCAGGCAGAGGACACATGTGTGCAAAGGCCTTGGGGGTGGGAAAGTGGAGTGAAGTAACTGAGTTCAACTGACTCATTTGATTGGTAAAATGACCTACTATGCCTAAAGTGCCCAGTACACTGTCAGTCTTAGAAAATGGCGACCTCTTGTCATTCTCACCCTCCTGTGGGCACACACTCAGGGTGTGCTCTCTTGGAAACAGCAGTAATAAAGAAAAAATATTCTCCCCTTGTCACCACACAAGCCATTCATGACATCAAGCATTGATGCCATGTCCTCAGACAACTTGTCTGAGGTAGAAGTGACAGACAATATACCACGAATATGTGGCACATTCAATAATGTGTGTGCTGAGTCACATTCACACTAAGTGTGTAACTGTTCACTTAAATGTTTTTCCAAAGCCTTTTTAACCCATCTTTCTTTACCCCACCCAACAGTCCTCAGGCAGTCATTCATCTTCTGTCTTTCTCAATAGAGTAGTTTGCATTTCCAAGGATTTTGGATGAACATAATTACATGAATATCATTTTTTCTGTCTTGCTTATTTCTCAAATTGCTTTTGTGAATTAGAATTTCTATGACAAAAATCCATTATTTTAAAGTAAACAATTTAGTGGCATTTAGTGTAGTCACAATGTGCTGCAGCCACCATATCTACCAAGCATGAACACATTCACATCACCCTAAATGGAATTCTGTAGCCATTGAGTGTTTGCTGTCCTTTCCCTAGCACCCAGCCCCTGGATACTATCAATCTGAATTCTGGGTGTTTCTCCTTCTTGTTTCCTGTCTCATGTACTGGGTGATTTCCCATGGACCTGCCAGCCTGTGCATCTGGTGCACCCATTTGTTTCCATGTCAGGGCACTAATCTGAGTCCTCAAGACACTATACTTTCTCCCAACCCTGTGCTTCACTTTTCATTCACATCTACCTCTGTGGAAATGTTGTCCCAACCTTCACTTCACCAGCTCCTGTGGCTCCTCCCTGAACAGGTAGGTCAGCCCCTCCCTTATTTTTTCAGCCCCATTTTGAGCCTCTTAAAAGAGCCCTCCTGCAAGGGCCCCTTAGGTACCCTCAAACCCCTATAATGTGTAACATCCCCAAACACTACAGGCTTTATAATTTCTTATCCTGACTCTGAGCAGATCCCATGTTTCTACAGCCTCTGTCCATGCCCACCTCAGCTTACACACAATCCACCTCTGGCCAGGTCTCCAAGGATTTCAGCAAACTACCCCTGAAGCCACAAGTAACAGTCAATAAACAGAACAAGAAAAAAGTTTTATTTGTCATTTTTCAAGTTCTAGGTGTGAACTGAGTAAGGTCAGGCATGTGGAGTTTGTAAAAACAATAAGAATAAGAAGGAGAACAACAAAAAATCCTATGAGTGCAATGGTCTCTGGCCTGAGCATAAGGTCACAGGATACTTGAAACAAGGTTGTCCAGTGCAGGACTGTAGGAGGGTGATAGGACAGTTACCTGCATGTGTATGAGAGCTATTGAGTTGTATAACAGAATTTCTTTGCAAATGTCTGTGTTCTTGTTTTTCTAATGTGCATTGAAAATGGTTATGGAATGAGAACACTGTTGATGGTCATTCCACGTGGTTCATGCAGCCATGATTTTATGTCTATACATTTCAGATTCTGGGACAAAAGCCAGTCCAGGGCAACCTGGTGAACCAGCAGGATGTGGGCAGTCAGGTCGTCTTTTGCTGCAGGTGCCAAGTCAGAAGGGAGGAAGCAAAATCTGAAGCATTTCTTTGGAGAAGTGTAGCCAGATAAGGAAAGAAATCTGAAGATACTGTGAGGATGGACACTGTGAGCAAGATGACAGGATCAGCTCATTACAGGCAAGTGATGCCAAATTACAACATGCTGCAGACACATTTCAAGAGGCAAGAAGGTCTTTATTCAAGACCATGCAGTAGGGCAGTGAGGCTGACCTCAACACCCCAGAAACAAAAAGCTGGGGAGGTTTTAAGAATGGCAGAAGGACTCACATGCATCTGCCTTTGCTAATTGGCTTTACCCAAAAGAGAAGTAGAACTTCTCATGAAACCCTGATAAGAAGTTGTTTTACATGTTCGTTGGAAAGGCCCCTAACTGACTTTGTCTCATACTTGTTTTTCAGAGACCTGGACACAGGGGTACCAGGAGGAATAAATTTTAAAGAAATGGGCCCAGGCCCTTGAGTCAGATATTCTGAGTCAAAACACTGGCAAGAATATTTGAAGAAAAAATATGTCTCAAAAGAATAGAGAAAGAGGCTTAAATTACAAGTTACAATAACATTGCTAGAGAAATACTTTTTATAAATAACAATCAAAGGCCTGTGTGCAGGAAGAACCCTGTCTAATGGTTAGTGACTGTGAAGGAACATGAAGTCTCCCAGCTCATAACAAAACTGCTTTCTGTACTGTGGAGAAAAACTCAGCTAAATTACTTTCAAGGAAGACTCAATTTGCATCTCCATTAATGCCTGCAATTTACAAAGAGATGCAAATTTCCAGTCATTTATAAAGAGGTACAAAATAGCTGAGAGATTCTGTGTGGCCACATGGGAACTAGGCTCTGAATGGGCCTTCTTGGGCTGGTCTGCAGTGTGTGGGTTTTTGAACTGGGCAGGAAGAATTTCAGAAGAGCCCAAGTGTATTTGAGAGTATGTTTATCTAAGCTGGATGCAGTGAAAGGAAGGAAGGACTTAAGGTAGAAGGAGCAACAAGTGGGAGCCTAGGGGAAACTGCTTTGGGTTTCTAGACCTATTACAAGAAAGAAGTGAGTTTAGTGAGGCTGCTCTGGCTCATGGAGCAGGGATAGTCACAGCAACAGAGGGGCACCAGGGCGGCTGCTGTGAGCTCCCTGCAGAGTGAGAGGCGAGGCTGTCCTGGAGACAGGCTTAGAGGCTGAGCTAGGAACTCGCTGTCGCTGCCCACTGCTATTCTGGGTGCAACTTTCATGGAGTCCTTGAGCGTTTAAGAGAAAAAGAAGCATAAATAGAAGGCATGGACATGCTCCAGCACAAACCCAACTGGATCCTTTGTTTTCATGTGTTTTTTTTTCTGTCTTTATCTGATAGAAATTTTGTAAAGGATCTCACTGGAGAATCTGAAGAAAATATTCATTAGCATTTTTAGGGGTGTGTTTCAATAAGTTGATTCATCAAAATGTGTGCACAAAGGGACCAGGGGTTTTTTTGTGGTTCGTTTTATTTTCTTTGAATATCATTTAAAAATAGGACTGGGATTATATGTTGAAGCACAGTGCAGGTTGTATTGTGGAAAATAACTCACACTTGGGAAGAAAATGAACCAGAAACTTTGTTACGCCTGGCCCCGGGGTGCGTTAACCATCCCAATCCTCTGAGCAAAAAGGCTGGGCTGGAGTTCTTTTTATATACCAGTCACACAGGCAGAAAGGGAGGGGGAACCAGCCACTGAGAGCAAGCAGCAAAGGTCAGTTTTGGCCTTGAGATAAACAGCTGTTGCCTTGGTGACAGCTCCTTACCTAAAAATAGCTTTTTGCAAGTGGTACAGAGAGCACTGCTTGTCAAAGAAGTTACAAAGCATAGAAACTTTTTCATGGGGTTTTCTTTTCCTGCCACATTCCCCCCTTTGATGCTATAAGGTGTTTTATCCCTTTCAGCATCACTAATACCTGGCTATAAGGCTGAGGTCCTTGGGAGGGTTACAACTGTTGATACTGGTGTTGGTACCACTGGAGGGCTAGCACTTTGGTGGCTGCCCTATGAGTTACTGTAGCCCTAGGTGTTGGACCAAGGTCCGGGGGATGCAGGGTTCTATATGTCTGACACCTCTGGGTCTGTTACTTCATCATCCTGGATGTTACTCCAATCCGGTATACCTTCCCTCCCCAAGTGCAGAGGGATTGCTGTGGCTGAACGCAACCTGATGGCATGTCAGTGGAGGAGCTGAAAGCTGACCCTGGGAGATAGTAAGAGACCACTTTACCATTGAGCACAACTCTATGCCCGGGGGTATTACATGTGCAGGCTGGGGCTGAGACAGGGGACGCATTTGGTAAGCAAAGCATACAATAAATTCAAATGCAGAGACCACACAGAGACAAAGTATTTCTAGGGTGACCCGCTTTGCGGGCATTCTATTCCTCGGGGCCACAGTTACTAGTCCAATTTCCAATGCTCCTGTGAAGGTGCCAATTAAAGTCAGGTACCCTGCGGAACAATAGTTTATTCCTTGGTGTCTTCTTTACTGGCTGGTGTCCTCTGGTGCATTAGTGTGGGTATTCTAGGCACAGGCTTAGTCCTCGGGTCCTCGGGATCTGCTGCTGTCTTGGCCCGGCTGTAGGGGATCCAAGGGGTGACTCCCAGCACCCTCAGGTATGCTGACAGCACCAAGCAGACCCGCTGCAATGCCATCATTAATGAGGATCCCAATGCCCGGCTGATCTGAGAGCTGCAGGAGGAGGTGGCTTGGCTATGGGAATTGCTGATGGCTCAGGGGCTCTTAGCTTCTGCTCTGGGAGGCCTGAAGGTGGACGAGGGGAGTCCTAGAGGTGCTCTGCCAGCCACAGCGTCTCCCTCTGCCCCAGCCCCACCCACATTCCCCCTTTGGCTGCACCCTGTAACAATGTCTTATTTCAGATATACACCACTTTAAATTTTTTTAAAGGACAATGGACGAAGGTCTTATTTTTTTGTAACTGCTTCCAGCTGGAAATGGATGTTGTTTTACCTACCCATGGGTCTGGGGTGCCCTGAAAGGGGGGTGCAGCTCGGAGGGAGTCCTTGTAAGGGGAAGGGGAAGGTCCTTCCTGTAAGGGGAAGGACCTTACAGAATCCTGGTCAGTTGGCTGTTACCAGGAAGTTACAGGCTCGTGTCCAAAGGCTGGCATTACTGGACCATTGGCCTTCTGGTTATATTCTGGAGGTGACAGATTTGGAAAGAGTTGGAAGGCACAATTAAATTATAACCACTAAATGACAGAGGCGGGGGCTTAGGTAAAGAATGGCTTATCAGGAGGAAGGTGTACAAGGCATGCTACACCTATCCAAAACTTTTGTGGCCCATTATACTTTACTCGGACTGAGGGGAATATATTATGATTTCTCTCCTTTTAGGTATCTGAACCCTTCCTGTCCAAGCCATCAAGACAGAAAAGGGAAGATCAGTTTTAAAGTGAAGCCCATGGATCGCCCAACCTGCTTATTAACCTAACCACTCAGTTCAGCCAAACCATTGAGTTTCAGGGGCCGATGATGAAGAATGGGCTCCTTAAGTGAGGCCTATATTGCAACCAATCACTCAGGTAATGAAGTCATAGGCATATGTCCTATGAAAACAGAAGGACACACAGGTTAATTTACACAATAGTCCCCAAACCAGTCTCTGTGCCTGTGATTTGGGAAGGCATTTAGTTGCAAGGTCTTTTTTGCAATGACATTCAGCAATGGCGGTTTGACAGCTTTTTTTATACCTGTAAACTGTACATCTTTGATGATATTACAAAACCGGTTTTAACTTTTAAATGAAAACAAACTTTCAAGACAGTTAGCTGCGTCATTCTGGTGTCTAATACTGAGCACTGTGATTTTCCTTGAAGCACAATTTTTCTGCTTAAGATCACCCTCACTGTTATTAAAGGCGCTACTTTGAGTTCTGTTTTTCTTTTTGACTGTTTGTTTGCATAAACACACCAAGAGCAGCCTAGATTACTTATGATTTTTAATTCTGCTTTGCTGGAACTCGCACAGGGAACCTTTAGATTGACTTCTTAGTCCGCCCCTGAGGGAACAGAAGCAGAGCCACACATCCACCATCTGGCTTTGCCTGTGCCAGTTGTTTCACTTAGATCCTCGAGTCTTTCATTGTGCCCACAGGTTCCTTTTTGGCCATCTTTCATGAAAGCAACCTTCGTTCCTTCCCTGGAAAGACTGCCATGAACTGCACAACCAACCAAAGTACCAGGCTTTTCTCGTGGCTTCGAAAGTCAATCCCAGTTCCTCAGGGCTTTCTGGTGACGACCAGAACCCATACATGCCTCCTTCAGACATGACATTTCAGTCAAAGTCTTGGTTAACAAAACCACTATTAACGACTGGTCTTATTGGTCTTATGCAAAGAAACCTTATGTGTTTACTTACTCCTTGAGAATGCCAAATTCTGGAGGGATCAGGTAGGGAGAAAAATACAAAGCCTGAAGGAAAATCTTTTCCCTTCTGATATCCACCGGGCTTCTCAAAACCTTTACTTCCACAGACTTTTTGCAACATTCACAAACCCTCTATTTTATACAGCTTCTGATATCCACCAAGATTGCATTTCCATGCCTTATACCTTCTATTATTAACTAACACCACATAATTCCTTTCTAAAACTTTCACTTTCCATTTATCTTTACAGTTTCCCACAGACCTTCTTCATTTATCTTTTATTTACTTTACTACAGAGTGTGAAGTTTCAACCTTCCCTGGAATCCTTAATTTCCTTTTAGGGCAGATACAGAGCAAAATCCAAAACACAGAGTTTCCAGAACAGTACACAGGTAGGGGCATTCTTTTGCACAGAGACATGCTCCTTCAGGCCTGGTCTTTTGGCAGAGACATGCTGCTTTGCTTCTGGCTGAAGCACTTATCAGCCCCAAATGACCCTTCCTGGGTCCCGAGTGGCAAAGGCATTCTCCCCAACCGGTTACAGGCAACCTTAAACAGATTTTAAGTACAGAGGGTTTCTGATCAGAAACAACACTGCTCTTTTCCCACAAAACCAGAAAACAAATAGTTGTGTTTCCTTTACTCCAGGTTTAAAAGTTTACATTCTTTATACATAATTTTATTCATTCAGACTTAACCATTATTATTTTTTTAAAATTTTGGTTCCTTTTCCACTCTGCAAAAGTCCCTGGCACTGCAGGTACCTTCCACTAAAAATCCCTAGATTTGCAGGGACATCCTGCAGTTTTCTGAAGCTCAGACCCTGCAAATACCCTACAGGTCAGATGTTTACCCTTGAACCTCAGTTCATGTCCTTCAGAACCAGAGCCATTCTTATCAGAACCAGTTACACAGAGAACCAGACTGATGCAGTGTGGAGAGAGCCCTTAGCCTGACACCTTGCCCAGTTCCAAGATGGAGGGGCTCTCATGTGACCCATCATCCAAGATGACGACAACGAGGCACCCTCCACCCTCGGTGGGTGGGGCACTCAGGTGGCTCGTCCTCCATTTTACCCAAAATGGCAGCGCACCCACATGGCTTGCTGTCTGATCTCCCACATACATACATTACAGTACTGTGACAGAAATCTCCCCCACCCCATGACGAATTCTCCCAGTTGGCACAGACAAACAAAGGAAAAGGGGGTCTTTCACATGCCCACTGCAGATGAGGGCCCAGTCAGACTCCATAATCCTGGCCGGCTTGTGGAGTCAGAGATACATTCACACACACAGTCACACGGTTTTCTCCCCCGAGAAGGAGTCCAATGGTCTGGGTCTTGGCCCAGACTCCTGAATTTTCTGGTTAAGAGGTGATCAGGCTCTCTCAGGTCTAGGGACAGGTGTCCTGGGGCACTTACTGATTCCGACTGGCGCCTCTGACAGCTCATGGTTCGTCTCTCCCCCACCGCCTGGGTCTTAGAGCGGTCGGGGACACGGCACAGGAGTCTGCCCTGGAAAGCCTGAAACTACCAGGGCACATGCTCCTTCCCTTGCGGCAGGGCTCCCCCGCCGACTCCCCTGGTCGCCTTCACCAGAGGCAAAATGCCAGCTCGCAAGAGTGTGTTTCCTGGTCAGGGAACCAAAATGTTGCGGAAGATCACTCACTCTCGGAGACATGAGGAAGCACAAACTTTATTACCCGGGGGGGCTCAGAGGGGAGTTAACTATCCAAATCCTCTGAGGAAAAAGGCTAGACTGGAGTCTTCTTTAAATACTACTTATACAGGCAGAAAGGGGGTGGTGAGTCATCTGCTAAAGCAAGCACACAGAAGCAGAAGCCAGCGAAGGTCAGTGTTTTGGCCTTGAGATAACTGTTAGCTTGGTGATGGCTGCTAGTTAGCTCTTCGTCGTATAAAAACAAAGCATTTTGCAAGTGTTACAGAGAGCACTGCTTATCAAAGAAGTTACAGAGCATAGAAATCTTTTCATGGGGTTTTCTTTTCCTGCCACAGGATAAACCCTTTCTCATAAGTCTTTGGTTAGAAAAGTTAAAACCTTGTGATTCATTAGCTGTGTGTAAGTTGCTCAAATTGTCCAGCCTTGTAGAAGTGTGTCATCTCAGCTTCCCTCATTGCTCTTGTGAAGAAATTTCTCCATCTTCTTACTGTTCAGCCCCACCTGAACAGGGCCTGCCTTTCATCTCCCAGAAGGCTATGCTTCAGCAGTTTTCCACAGAGATATTACATTTCTCACTACCATCACCATCACAATGACCTAATGCTATGTCCAAAAAAAAAAAAAAAAGAATAGTATTCTTGATCCTATAACATGGCCAGTGTCAGTTGATTTCACCTGGTTAGTTACCTACCTATGTCCAGAGGAACTGACATTCACCTAGTTTGCTCTGATGCCAGTATGCTTGTGACACCTATGAAGAATGTATGAACAACGTCTTGAGGACTAGAAGTCTGGACCTCACATTTCACCTGCGGTCTCCCCAGCTTTGAGTGATTCCCTCTTTTCCGAGAGACACCAAAAGAACCATGAGGTCAAACTCAATTCCATGTACATTGAATTCATTTCTAATCCTCTGGGCCTCAGTCTGAACTAGGAAATATGATCCAAAGTTTAATACATTATACACATTTCCAATTATATTCTATTATCAAGGAGGGCAGAGTTGTACTGAACTTAGGCAAGTAAGTCTATTGCCATGAATGAAAGAATACTCAGGAAAACTTTAGCAAATTTGAAAGTAAAACAGAGGGAAAGAAGTCACTGTTGCCACGCTCTTGGGTGTCCTCTTTTCATTTCCATTATCCACACAGTATCCACATGCCCTCTACATGGCTCCCTGGAGGAGGGAAACAGCTTGGATTCCTGCAAGCTCACCACCTGCTCCCTTTGGTCATCACACAACCACTGTGCCTTATTTGAAGGACTTGGTATTCCTTCTGATGTGGACATGGCACAAATGAGATAAAACTGAGGTGGGGTGTGACCTTAGGTCAGCAATAATGACAATGTCATCTCACATTGTTATGCACTTATTGACTCAGTGCAAATCTTTTAAGAACTATTCACCTTCTGAATAAGTCTATTATAATAATGCAAAAAACTTTATTTAGAGTTTAATAACAAAGAAGAGGGGATGAGGGTCATTCATGTGACAGATGCAGCTCAAGGTCCCAACTATCAGCATAACTGACGGGGTTGGAGGCTCTACACCGGTATAAACCAACATCCTCCCTCTGGACAGGGTCTATGGTGAGGCTGCTGTGGTCCTCAGACAGCTTCTTTCTCTCTGAGAGCTGCAGATTCATGCCATTGAACAACCACTGGATGGACAATGCATTTGTGTGACAGATGAAGATCGCAACACCCTTCTCCTCTGTGCTTGTGATGTTGGTGGCTAGGAGGATGGGTCTTTTCACAAGCTCTGTGGAGAAACAAAGAAAGTGAGTCATTTAGAGTGGGCTTGAGACATGGACCAACATGGCATCCTCAGAGATCTCAGCCACTCACAGTCCACAGTCAGCTATGTAAGTGCCACCATTGTGGGCCATTTGGGTTAGGTAGGTATGAGATAGAAATTTGGAAAACCTCGATTCTTCCTCATGTGAAAATTATGATTATTATTGTACCCCAATGCCTAAGACCAATTACAAGAAAGACTATTTCATTGGAGAGCAGAAAAGGGTGTGAGACAAGGGTCTTAGTCCTGGTAGGGACAGAGAGCTTGGGCCCTATGGCCAGAAATCCAAGGATCTGCATCCAGGTTCCAGGCTCTGAAGAGATTTTGGATCATTAATTAGTTAACTCATTCATTCATTTAATCACCATTTATTTCTTCCTAATCAATCAGGGGCAACTGAGTATTTGTTACAAGGTGGGCTCTGAGCTGGTTTCAGGGGTAGAGTGGGGAGGGAGCAGACAAAGTCCTCTCCTTTATGGATAGTGGAAGTGACACCAACACAACTGGAAACAAGTAAGATCAAGTCCAGGGCAGGGAGGTGTGCATCAGCCATATGGGGGGGCATGTTCTTTGCAGTGGCTTCAATTGTTGTTGCAGGTAATTGGTTTCTAGAGTACAAGCAGATTATTTCCTTTTCCTTTTGTTCCCCAGACCAGAATGTATTCCTCTGAGCTGAGGGTGCCTAACTGAAAAGGATTTGAATGAATGGTTGGTTTAGGAATCCACAGACACCTCCTAAGGCCAGGGGGTGGAGGAGAAGACAGGGCTATTACCACAGACAGACATTGAGTGACTCAGATCAGATGCTCATGGTCTCCCTGACTCTGTTTTAGTAACTGTATCTCCCTGACTCTCAGTTTACTCTCAGTGAAGGGGGATAAAAATTTGGCTGCCAGGTTGTCAGTGTATTCACTAAAATATTGACAGTGTCTGACCTAAATCTTGGAATAGAAGAGCAGCTTAAATCAGAGGCATCTGTTACTGATGAATTCAAGAGAGAATCCCCTGGGCTGACCCCTGATGAATGAGAAGCTGCCAGGAGCATCTTCTTTTCTCAGTTTTTTTTTATGAGGATGTTGACTTTTCCCTGAACTTTGCTAAGTTCCTCAGGACACTCAGCTAATTAATATTAAAAGGCATTGTCCAACTTGCTCTCCACACAGAGGCTCGGGTGATAAACTGCACTCCATTTCTGCCAAGGTGTAGCTCTTGGACCTGAGCCCTTGATGGTGACCACATCAAGAGCCTGTGACTTGGGCACCCATTAAACCATTACCCAGTTAGCCTTTCCTGGGAGGTCAAACCCAACCTGATGCAGGCTCCCCAAGGTCCCTGGAGTCAACGTCCATGGACAAGGTCCTGGAGAGGGGCTCTGGAGGGGAGTTCCATGAGAATTTCTAGGGATTCCTCAGACTGGGCTTTGACAGAGCCCTGCAGGGTTGTTTGCCATGTCAAGGTCATGGGAAGGAGCTCAGGGTTCTGGACAGAGACTGGTCTCCCTGTTCTGTATATGTCCCATCAGACTGGTTCTTCTGTCTGCAGTGATTGTCTGTGTGGCTAGATTTAGGGAAGGGAACTGAGATCTCAGGAAGTGTCTCCACTCTGTGTATCCCGTATTAAATGCCAAAACCCAACTTGGGATGTGATGCAGAGGGGGATGGAGGCAGCGTCCTGCATTATCAGTCCTGTGTGTGAGTAGAATTCATCCCACTCAACAGCCAGAGGTCAGAGAGCATTCACTTACCGTATACATGAAGCTGTCCAAACCTTACTTCTTTCACTGAGCCTCCCAGGTAGACTGCTACAGTGTAGTTTCCTGTGTCATTCAGGGTGACATTTGTTAACATCAACGATCCATCATAGATTATTTCCTCTCGTCCACTGTATGCAGGCCCTCTCACATGTGTTTTTTGGTTTACATCAAAAGTAGCAATTTTGTTATAGGGCTTTGCCCTTTCTCCCCTGTACCATACGAAGCCTATAACATCGGGAGGCGTATTGTGGAGTCGTAGGCTCACATTTGTCCCTTCAGCAGCATTGGTCGGCACAACAGCGAATTGGGCGGTGGTGGGTGGGCACCAGTAGTTTAATATTGAGACTAGGTAAGAAAAATAAATGGATTAATATTTGGATCTAAGTATGAGGTTTGAAAAATATGATGGCCTGGGTCCTGAAAAAGTGTCTTCACCTCTCAGTCTTGGTGTGCATGTGAGGATATATCCCCCATGGTCAAGGTCAGTGGCATGGAATCACTACTTCTACACCTCTGAACTTGTTATATTTTCTGTTTCAATATTCCTCTTTAGGTGTTCATCTGGCTCATCTCCTCACTGCCCTCAGACACATGCTGACACTCAGGAGTGTCTCTGAGGGACACCTTTGACAGCTACTCTCTGTCTTCACTTTCTGACCTTCCTCTGCTCTGTTTTTTCATGGCATTTGTGGGTACCCCATCTAGATCTTTCCTTTTCTCTCCCGTGCATAGCACATGAGTTCCATATGAACAGGGTCTTGTCTGACATTGTACCTCCAGTGTCTGAAACAAGCTACAGACAATGTGGGTAAATCAATGTTTTCCCATGGCCCTGGACCTCATGGAGTGTATTAGAACATATCTGAAGTGGGTGGTAAAGAGATCTGGCATCCCTGGTTGTTTTACTATAGAATCCTGACATAAATTGTTATTATTATTATCAGCTTTTCTAATTCAATACTGAATGAGGAATATCTTAGGAAATGAGCCACAGTTAAGGTTTTCCTGCCTCTCACCGCTTCCACATTATGAGATTTTTCTCCGGCAAAGTTCCCTTCCCGATCTTACTGTGCTCCATTGCTTTTTACCTTCAGGTCCAAACAGAAGCCCTCCCTCTTATTCAGAGAAGTGGTCTCTTCAGCAGACTCCAGCCAGTCTCTGTGTCACATCCTTAGTCTAATATCCCAAGGAATTGTCTCCTACTTACCAACCAGCAGGAGCCCTTGCCAGGGGACAAGTCCTCTGTGGGTAGAGACTGAAGGGGATCCCATGGTGTCTGCTGTTTGCTCTGTGGCTGCCTCTTTGAGACCAGTCAGAGGCTCTGTAATTCTCACAGTCACCTCTGTCTGGAGTGGTAGGGTGTGCTGTGTGTCCTACCTGTGCACTGAGCTTTATTCTGGGGCAAGATGCCTAGTTTGGTCATGTGGGCTATGGGGCAGGGTCTGTGCCTAGAACCCCGCCCACTCCCTGCCCTCATTTTTGCTACCCTGTGCCTTCTTAACAGTTTACTGTCCTTTTGTGTTTTGGTTCTCTGGGTATTGCTGAGTCCTCTGGACACCACACACACATACACACTAGCACACACTCACAGGCTGTGTTGGAAAAAGCAGAGGCCTGGGCTGTCTGGCTTTCAGACATTCCCTAAAGCTCCCTGCCAGGTGTCCAGTAGCTTCTCTGTTTCACATTGGCCTTTGACCCTCAGAGCACAAATTTTTGAGCTACCTCAGGAAAAATCTTGTCACAATAATGTCATCGGTGCTGTGCACTGAATCACCTGTGAAACTTTGTAAACTTTGTGATGCTCAGGTGCCACCTTCACATGCCTGCTTCAGCACCTGTCCAGCTAATGTGGATGCCCATTCAAAAGTAGATCTCTTGATGTGAAGGTAGAACCATTTCTCCTGCTCTCTGTGCATAGGAAAAATGTGCAGACCCTGTTAACTGCAGATTCTGACTCAGCAGGGGTGTAGTGGACCAGTGACTCTAAATTTGACAAGCGTTCAGGAGAAGGTAATACTCCTGGCCTGTAAAATACACTTGCAATAGCAAGGCTGATGGGGGTACATGTGTCCCTGAAGGAATGACCCACTCAGGCCAGCATTGGTCTCTGCTCTGCCTTTGTCTTGTGTCTGTCAGCACCACACAGAGAGCCCCATGTGTCCCCAAATGGGGGTCGTTTGTGTTTGTGACACAGAAACCCAGCTGGGAATCCTGTCTGCTTTGTGTTCTCAGATTCTCTGAGAAGGTTTTATTTCCTCCCAGCAGGCAGGCCACAGAGATGACTCTGGGTGTGAGAAGGGGTCAAGCTGGGTGATAACTGCACAGGGGACCCTTCTTCTGTGTCATATTGTCATCAGAATGGCTTTTGCTTCTAGGGACAAAGAACCAAAACCAGAACTCAGAATTGGAGCTGCAATGTTGGGTGTGAAGAAGGGGGTGTCCTGCATGTCCCAGGGAGAAAGGAATGTGGTGAAAGGTCGGTTGCCTGTGGGCTTCCTGGTGATGGAGGCATGGGTTTAGGTAAACCATTCCTCTCCATGTCCGTTTGTGGGACCTGTCCCTGGGCTCCCTGAGTGTTGGGGCAACCTCTGATTGCTGCCTGGGAGGCTTTTCTGTGGCCACCAGACTTGCCCATGGATGATGCCAGGCATGGAGTAGAGAGCAGTAAGAACCCCTGAGAGTGAAGGTCCACCAGGCCCTGTCACAGTAAGTAATGTTCAAAGCTTTGGGGCAATTTAATGGGTTTATCTGAGCCAAACTGACTACATATGCCTGAGAGCAGATCTCGAATCCTGTGAAGAATGACATTTTTACATCTAATTTATATATTGTAATCAAAGGAGATGAAAAATGGTGCATGGAATTTTTCAGGAGGTGAGGAAAAGCATAGCAAGGAAATCTTTAGAATTAGATAAAAGTCTAAGAGGAAGAAAGATAATTTTTTACATTGGTGAATATAGAATAATTAATATTTACTGGACATAGAGAAGGTATGCAGATGACCAGGTAATAAGAAGTGTTGTGGGGTATCATACACTGGTCCCAGAGTGGGTGCCTTTGACTTGTGGTCTAGCACACAAAAGAATGACTCTGACGTGTCTGAATTATGCTCTCCAGGAGGCATAAAAACAGGGATCAGACCTCACTTAAGGTAAAGACTTACCTTTGCTAATGAAGTTTATAGTCCTGGGACATGATGACCTGCCATCAGCTGTCCAGTTAGAAATTTCTGATGAGAATATTGTGTTAGCTTACATTTGGTCCCTGAGCTTGCCAGCCCTGCCATGTGGCCCCTGAGCTTGTCAGGGTTGCTGCACAGCCCCTTTTTGTTAAGAGTCTCAAGAAGTAGCATGTGGGACAGAGCAGTCAGGAGGGAGGGCCCAAGAAAGGCCTGTTGAAGGAGGGGATGAAAATCAGACTCCATCTTCTGACCCTAAGCCAGGTTCATGTCTGAGTTTCCTGTGTTTTCATGTGTTTCAATGTTGTTCCCTGGAGCTCAGCAGTAGACCTGTCACCAATGTCAGGTGCTGCACGGGATGCTGACCAGTGCAGGGTGAGCCCAGTGAGAGGTTAGTTATTGTCTGCAGTACTATGAATCTAGTGACAGAAGAAGTGTCTGACCAAAGGTATGTGCTGCCTCAGAGCTCTCTGCTTTCAACCATTCATAGGAAGGGCCTGGGGAATATTCTCCTGAGGCTTTTGGGAAAGGGTGCTGGCCTGGAAGGTTGATCCCCTAAACATGCTGTGTCTCCATCATCGTTTGTGGCATTGCAACTAAGTCATCTTTGTCCCTTTCATCTCATCTTGGCCTCCTCTCAGGGCCCAGGAGCAAAGTAGCTTGTGGTGACTCTACCAGGGGCCCTGTGGGTTCTTCCGTTAGGGGAGGAGAGGTTCTTATGAAACCTTTAGCTCCTCTGAGATGGAAGCAACCACGCATTCTGGGTTCTTCCATCCTATTCTGTACAAAATGTTTCTCTTGTTCCTCAGGACATTAGAAATTGGTGAGACATCTTCAGAAGCAACAGGCAGCTGCCTCACAGACCAGCGATTCTAGGCATGGAAAGTCATCCCCTGATTCCTTCAAGGTCAGGGTGTGCCCCTTCCTCCCCTGGCAGTAAGTCTACCAGGGATTGAGGATCCAGAGTTTCTGTGAGCTCAGGTATCTGTGAGAACAGGGAAAACACAGGCCGTGGATGATGAGACAAACCCACTAGGTGGGCCTGTGGAGGGCTGTGATTTTCTGGGAATAAAGGGTGGACCAACCTTTCATAGTTAGGAGGGTTTTCTTACTTCCTGGCTGTACAGGAAGTAAATACCTGACCCTGGGGTGTCCTCAAGCCTGTAGTGCCTCCCCTCATGCTGACACCAATGCCTTAGTGTGTGGAAAAACATAATTTGACTGTAAGTGTCACACAGGGTGACAAGCTCTCATTGTGCAGTTTCTCGTATTGGTTTAATGAGTGTTTACTGAGCACCTGTCATGTGTCAGGCTCTTGGCTGGGCCCTGGAAACTCCAAAGAGAATAAGACACAAGTGCGCCTTATGCTCATTGAGTTTACCTTGTAAGTGGGGTAGGCTCTCATACAAACACAGCTTTAATTAATTAATTATAAATCAAGGAAGGGCCATAAAAAAAACCACACTAAACTTCTGGTGCATACACAGCATGGACCTCAGCTGGTTTGCGAATCACAGAGAGCAGTTCTGAGATGGTCACATCTTGGCTGAGGCAGGAAGAGTTAGTGGCCATTTTCCCCTCAAAGAACACAGGGTATATGAAAAAGCTGCCTGCAGAGGACTGACCTTTGTTGGGCAGATGCTCGACTGAATGGAGGAGCAGACGAACTCCCCAGTGGGGAGTGTGCAGAGGGAGAAGGACTACAGAAGGATTGATACTGGGGAGCGTGGACGCTGCTGGCCTGTGGGTGATTCTGAGGTGGGGTCAGCAGCCCCCGGGAAAGGCTCCAGGCTGTGAAGAACTCTCTTCACCTTCTGTTGGAGAAGCAGAAAAGTGAGCAGGGTAAGGTTATTTTAGAGGTAGGTAGTTTTTGAGTTTTATACTTTCTATTCAACTTATATTTTTAGCACCATTTTCATGGGTGTATATGTAATTTTAAAATATTTATTGAGTTATAGTGGAATATAATATGCTTAATATATGGAAAATATACAATACATGGAGTTTTTCCAAATGAATGCACCAGAGAAGCTGTCACAATGAATTTAATGAATGTGTCCCTTACTCTTGAAGCCTCTTCCTGCCTTCTGGTATTCTCTTCATTCTGCCCCTCTCCACCCCAAGCATGTTTTGGGGAGAATTTCAGTTGCTTTCTGTCATTGCAAATTCTTTTTCATTTTCTAGAATTTTCAAAATTTGAATCATGCATATGTAATTTCAGACGGACTTTGGTTACTTGACTCAACACGATTATTTTGACATTGTTCTTTCTTTTTAGACTTTAGTCCTATTTCATTCCAAGGATGCATTAAGTGTGTGTATCCATTTACCTTTTATAGACACTTGCATTATTTCCAATTTGGGGCTGTTACGCATATAACTGCTATGAACTCTTATGCAGAAAAGCCTTTAACCCAGTGAATTAGATGCTTGTACACACCTGAACAGCCAGATAAATGGAAATGAGGGAGTTACCCCTGGAAGTCTGGTCACAAGGTTGCACAGCTGCAGCCCCACCCAGAGGTACAGAAATAGCTGCTTCTTCACATGAAGCTGTGTCTGCTGTTGCCCATCCACCAGTCAACACAGCAGCAGAAATAATGTCTCCATCTCCCTTCCAGTTTCTGAATTAAACACAAGTGCACCTCAGAGGCTGAATTTGATTCACATCTGGATTTTGAATCATGAGGAGTTGTGGAACCATAGTTTTTAACGTTTTAGTCCCTTTGATATGAGAGGAAAGATAGAAGGATGTTAACTGAGTGTAGATGCTAAGTGCTCATGAACAATACATGGCACGTCTGAGTTCACTTGCAGGCTGTGTGCCTCCAGGCCAGTGACCCACCTCAAGAAGACTCTGTTTTCTCAGGTGACATCATAAAAAGACATTTGGTCTTTCCTGGTTCTTAGAAAGGAGGAGCTAAACCTTTGGAATGTTCTCTGTGCTGAGGGCGATGAGTGTCTCTGTCATGTTCAGACAGTCCTTGGCAGGCCTCTGGGTAGTTGCAGAGTGAGGGCAGGTTGGCAGAAACAGCGGGTCTTGGTCAGAAGGGTAGGATTTTAGCCATCAACATAAGAAACGTTTCAACATGTAAAGAATTCTTATGAGTCTCTTTGAGTCAAAACTGACGACAGTTGCCAGGAAGCAAAATATCAATGGCTTGAGAAAATGCTCTGGAGGATGGCAGTTTTGCACATGATTTTATACAGTACAGTCAAAGCCAGAGGCCTGAGGGGTTCCAGGAAATCAATTGGGAATGGATCAGGGAGCCAAGAGAAAGCAAAATACAGAAATTTCTGAGATTGGGAAAAAGGAAGAACAAAGAGACACATACTTTTTTTACATTCACTGGTACAGAGTACTTAATAGTTGACAATCAACATCATAACAATAACAATGAGGAGTTTTGTGGTCTCTGGTGTGGTGCAGGGAGGGGTCTGGAAAAAAAGAAATTTCCCTGACAGTTATGTTATGGTAGAGGCAAAAAAACAATCAGCAGCTTCAGTAAGGTAAACGTTGACAATTGTATAACAGTATACTGACCTAGGACATGACTATCCACCATGACTCACTTTCAGTGAAAAAGTTTTCATTTCAGACCCTCTTCTCTGGTTACTTCAGGTCTCTGAGTTTGTGAGGCCCACCACACAGGCCTCCCCTGAGCTTGTCAGCTTTACTATGTGGCTTCTCTTTTGTCCACACTTCCACATTTTAGTCATAAATGAATCTAAAGGATGCATTGGTGACTGAACTTTTGGTTACATAACATTGTCTTAAGTGCTGGGAAGGGACTCCTAGGAAGTTTAGTGTCAGCGTTTGTCTTGCTGAACCATAAACCCTTGCAGATGCAGCAAGACTTTCACCTTGGATGGAAGTCAAAGCCAAATGTTCTCAGAGAAGAAAAGCAGGTAAATGGGAGGCAGTGTGTCCTACAGGCCTTTATTAGAAAAACACTCTGGACTATTGCTAACCCATAAGCTTTCATGATCTAAGTTGTGCTGTCTCATTTCTCTACACTTCTACAACTTTCTGTGATGTGTTTTGCATCTTGTGTAACATTTACTTATAGTTTGAGGGCACACTACACACCTCTTCAGTTTAAATGTTCTCACCATGAGATGCGTTCTCATTTTACTATGGCCCACCTGTTATTAACTATTGATTATTCATCTGATTTTTACTAGGTGTACACTTGGAAGCTGTAAACTTAAGGTTAATTTGGCCACCAGGCTGTAGGAACACAATGCTGTGAAGTACAATTACCATCTAAGAGCTCCACAAGCGAGGACAGTAAGTTTCATAAGTACATTTCCTGTGTTTCAGGATCAGATATGGAGGGCCGTGTTTTACAGACATTTCAGCTTCCATTTGTACTAATATAGTTAGGAGTCTTTGTTGAGATAGGGTGTAAGGACATTCACATAATCAGGTTCTTGCATTTTCATAAAATTCCTTTCTCAGTATTTTTATTCTAGTAAACTTCTACAACTTTCTGTGATCTTAGCTTTTATTGTCTGTTTTACTCATTTGAAAATATTCAGCTTCTTAAGACAAATGGCTTACTTTTATCCTAAGTACACTCACATCCCCTTTTCTTTGTTTTCCAATAGTGTTTTGTCTAAATTTCCAAGTGTTGCCAGGAATGGGGCCAAACCTAGTGTGGGTTTGTGTACAGTCAACCGGCAGGGTGTGGGATCTTGAGTTTGTGCAGGAAAACTTTCTCACAACAAGCCCAGGTGATTTTGAATGTAAGTTTATTAGTCTAGGGGTATTGAAATAAGGATGAGTGTAGATAGAAAGAGTAGCAGAGGAGAGACTCAGCGGGGCTGCTGTGGCTCTCTTACAACACTATGGGAAAGATGTGAGGCTAGGAGGGGCTGCTCTCAGGTTAGTGCACAGTCACAGAAAAGGCACCTTGGGGACAAGTTCAGGTTTGCCTAGGATAAAATGCCAGTGCTCATTTGTTTCCCTACTTGCAAACCTGTAAGCTTTATTGCAAGTTTTGTGGGGTCCCCTTAGAGTGTAAGAGAAGAAGAATTTATTTGAAAGAAGATGTGAGTAGGTGAGCCTCGAAAATTTCATCCTGCTTTCTTTGTCTTGAGGAGTTTTATTGGTTTCAAAAGGTGAAAATTTTCGGTGTGATTTGAGGGAAGATCTCAATAAAATATTTGTCATCTTTTTCATGTGTGCCCTGGCAGGACTGTGGTCTCCACTAACTGCTTGGTGGCAGGGCAGAAGTTCCAAATCACATGAGCAGCGATGTGCCAGTGGCGGCAAGGCCACCCTGCAGACCAGGTCCAGCACAGGTGTGCTCATTACTAAGCACTTGAGGCTTTTCACCCTGCGGAACTTCCGTGTTTGGTTGTAAATTGCTTACCCAGTTAGCAAACAGCTAAACACAATCGAACTAATAAAGTTCAACATCCACTTGTAGGTAGAGCTATTGTCAGTATCTGGAGAGAGCCATCTCTGTCCTGTGTTGAGAACTTCTCATCATTGAAGAGTGCTGGGTTTCTGTAAGTGGAGGCAGGTGCCAGAGAGGTTGACGTTCATTGACAGTGGGGTACCTGAGAAAGTTTTTTCTTACTGTGTTGGAGAGAGTCTTTATTTGATGTGTCTTCCAATAGACAAAATCAATCATGGTATTTGTCTTTCTCATTCCCTAGGGGTGCACTTGTGGAATGAATATCACTTATAAGCTGTTTAATAAGTTCATGACAATAAGGCACAATGTTTGTTTTTATGTCCCTTTGTTTGGATGCACAGGGTGACCAGGGACTGTTTAATAAGGGGAAAAGCTATGCTTACCAATAAATGGAGTTCTCAGGTTAAGGACTATTTTGTCAAGTGGGATGAAAACTTCTGAAAATGTATTTAGTTGAGTTTTCATTGTGTCTTTTGTCTGTTTCACCAACGCAGAAAAGTGGGGTGGAAGGCACAATGAAAATATTGTAAATAAGACAAATATTAGAAACACATTGAATTGTTTGCCCGGTGAGATGAGTTCCTCAGTCACTATAACTCAGGGGGTATTCCCCAATTGGTGTTAATTTTTCCCAATAATAACTTACCTTTGAGAAGCCTGTTGCTTTCCTACAAGAAAATGCCTCATCCAGTGAGAAAAACATACGAATTATTATAATTAAGACACATTTGTGTTCTTGATCTGATAGCCTTTAAATAATCTTCAATTAGAATAGTTCAAGTGGTTCTGAAGAAAGTGGGAAATGTATTTGGGACCATTGCATGATATTCCTGGGTTATATTTGGACAGGTACAACATTTGCCTCCCACTTTCCCAGCTACCTACCATAGGAGGTTCCCAGTAATATTGTCTACTTTGTGAAATCACATTTTAAAACCTCAATGTTTTAGCTCACGTACATGTGAAAGTACAAGTAAATGAGTCCCTATAGATAAGATTGGGTTTTGATGAAGAACATATATGTTTGTCTGGTTCAAAATGCCCCATATTTGTTGCCATCTCTCCTTTCTGTTTTTCTGCTGCGGTCCATTGGAACGGTAAAGGAGAATGTTTTATTGACTGAGTAGGAAGAAACAAGCATTCTCAGTCAAAATTATTGGGCTATTTAATACTTCCTGTTTAGCTTCATCGTCAGGTAAATATTTTTCTTTTGCTTCCATGCTTTCCAATGCCCTGAAATGCTAATAACTGCCAATTGTTTTACTATCTGTATAACATCTAGTAATTCTGCAGCTTCTTTTATTTTCTTAGTGTACTTCCCTGAGGGTGTTCAGAAGTCTCGCCCATTTACAACATTCTAGAGTTGTGTGCAACACCAAGGGCACAGCTAGTATTAGTGCCAATATTAGCTATTGTTTTTGGCCAATTGACAAACCCAAGTTAGAAAAATTAATTTAGCTTCTTGGCCCTTTACTATTGAGGTAAATAAATACTTTCATGTATGTGCATCATAGGAGTTATTGCACATCCACTTGGTTCCATCCCTGTTCCTCCTTCATGGGTCCATGTGTAAACCAAGTTAAGTCAGCATCATTGAGAGCTTTCCTGTAAACCATTCCCCAGAAGAAGAAAAACATCAGTGGGCGAAACACAATCATGGATGTGTGTATTCTGCAAAGAAGGTAGTGGGGTTACTGTGTCAAGACTGTTATGTCAAGTTAAAAATATTAGGTACAGAGAGGAAGAAACTGACATAATTATTGATTTTGTGAGAATTCAGTAGAGATTCAACAAATTTAGGAACATAAACAAAGAGAGCCTGTGACTATCTTTCTGTCTGTTTGCATAATATATCGATCACAGAGATGACTGTCATTCAGGGAAGGAGGCCTTTGGCTACTGAGTCCAACTGCTGACCCTTATATCCTGTTGGTCTCTGATGATTTCTATTTTTTTGAGTCAAAACTTCCAAAAAATTTTTTTTTGTATAAAAAGTTTGAAAGTGTGACCTAAGGTGTGTCAGAGCAGGAGCTTTAGATATTTCTCTAGCGATTCTACAGCTTGTTTTCCTTTTGGGCTCCAGAGATGAATCTGGCCACCTGAACTCTAGTAGGACATATAAAGCCTGGAGCATCAATAGAATTTTGGAATCCCATTGTGATGATATCCAGTGAAACCCAGGGTCCTCTGTGTTGCATCCTTTTATAAAACAAGGAAAAAATAACAGTCCTCTGAGTCTTTAAAGATTAATGAATACCCATCTTTAGACAGGAAATGGCCAAGATATTTTACTTGAGTTAACAAAATTAAAGCTTATGTTTTGATAACTGATGTCCTTTTGTACCCAGTTGTTATCATAGGTTTGTTGTGTCCTTTGAAAGTCTAATATTTCCCAGAGGATAAATGTAAAACATCTGCATATTGAATTAGAGTGTGATCTCTAGGTAATGTAACTTTATTTAAGCCAGCTCTTAGTGTCTGGAAGAAGTAGTTGGGACTCACTGTATATCCCTGGTGCATTTCAGTCTAAGTAAATTGGCAATCCTTCCTAGTGAGGGCAAAGAGATGTTGACTTTTTTTTTAACTTAAATGCTGAACAAGTCACTACATAAATAAATTACTGAAAAATGTTCACAGTCCACAGAAGTGGCTGATAACTAAGTATTTGGATTTGAGACAAGAAGATATCTAGGAATAACTATTTTATTAATAGTGTTGAGTTCCTGTGCAAATATGCATTCTTTTATATTTGGTTCTTTACTGGAAAAATAAGAGAATTACAGAAACTTCTATATGAAATTTTAAGTTCCTTTAAAAATAATTTTATATAATAAAATGTGGATTGAGCACTGGCCTGCAAACCAAATGGTTGCTGGTTCGATTCCCAGTCACATGCTGGGTTGTGGGCCAGGTCCTCAGTAGGGGGCATGTTAGAGGGAACCACACATTAATATTTCTCAGCCTTTCTTTTTCCCTCCCTTACCCTCTGTATAAAAATAAAATAAATAAAGTCTTTAAAAAGAAGTGTTTATATCATCAAGGAATTTTTATGGGTTTATTGTAGCCAAACTGATGACAGTGGCAAAGAAGCAGAATCTCAATGGATTGAGAAAATGCTCCAGGGAATGGCAGTTTTGCACTTTATTTTATACATTGCAATCAAAGGAGGAGGCATGAAGGGTTACCTGAAATGTATTGGTTACAGATTAGGGAGGCAGAGAAAAGCAAACTGGGGTAATCTTTGGAATTGAATGATAATTAAAATAATAGTTATGTACATTCTTATATTGTTGGGGACTCAGCAGTTAACAATTAACATTATATCAATAACGATATCATGGGTTTTGTGGTCTCTGCTCTGGTGCAATGAGGGATGAGAAAAAAATTTTAACTTGACATTCAAATGTATGATATTGTAGATGCAAAAAAGACAGTAGAAAGTCTCAGTTGACATACAGACTGACCTTTGTCTGGGAAGATATGAGCCTAAAACACATTCCTTGCCATGACTCAATTTTCATGAGAAAGTTTAATTTTCAGATCTTTCCATATGGTTACTGTTAGGTTTCTGAGTTTAGAAGGCTCCCCTGCAGGACCCCTCAGTGCTGGTCAGCATGTGGCCCTTTTTACACCCACTCAGCCCAACTCTCCAACCTTCTGAAAGGGCAGAGGAGCTACAGGTAATTATCAATGACCCATTATGTAATTAATCATGTCAACATAGGAAAACTCCATAAAGAAAATCATAAACATTCCATTCAGAAACATTCTGTGTTGCTAAGCACATAGAGGTGTTGGGAAATTGGACATTTCTTGAAAAATGAGGAAGCTTAATGCATCACCCCTAATGCCTTCCCCTGTGAATTTCTTCCATTTAGCTGAGTCTGGGTTATATTCCTAGAACCAACCAGGAATAGAAAGTAAAGGTTTTTCCTGAGTTTTGGAAGTTTTTCTAGATAATCATAAAACCTGAGGGGGGTTAAGGTTACCTTCAAATTTTAAGTTTTGTGTTACTCAGCTTTGAACTTGTGGGGTCTTCACACTTTGGGTAGTTAGTGTCAGAACTGACTTTAATTGTTAAACATGTCATTGTAGAATTGGTTGTTGATAAGGAAAAATAAAACCCTTCATCTTTTATTAAATACAAAACAACCTGGAAGTATGATGTTAACATTGATTATAGTAAAGTATTTACTCAGCCTAAATTAGATGCTCAGGGAATTTGGAAATAGTTTACTTTCACTCCTTTTTTCTTCCAAAGATCTCTCACACCTTAGAAGGTTGACTTTACCCCAGGTTTTCCTCTCTGTTTTCACCAAACAAGGCCTGAGGCAGTGTTCCCCATCCTAAGGGAAGGGAAGGTACAGGCCTAGTAATTTATACATACTGTTGTCCACCCTCCTGAACGCGGGTCTGTTTGCTCAGTTTCTAGATACCCAAATACTGATATCAGGCTGCGGCGAAAAGGAAAAAAAGCACATATTTCAGAGGAACCAATGAAAAAACAATGGGCAGCTGATGCTCAGATACCCGAGCCATGCAGTGGTTTATAGTTAAGTTGTTTTAAGGGGACAAAGAAAAAAATCGTGATGAAGAGGTTTAGGGTTGTGGGCTCTGAAAACACTCACTTATTATGTAATTTCCATGATTTTTCTAAATCTGAGTTCTTTCTTTCCTGGCATCATTTTCTCTAGGATCTTTGGTTATTAAGGCCCAGAGCTCTGTCTTCTTGCAGACACCCCAGGTTTCTGCAACCCATTGGGGGATTTGTTGGTGATGTGACCTTAAGAGCAGGAAAGAGATCTATCCAACTAGTCCTTAGCAGGTTAAATACTTGTTTTTTGTTTTTTTTTGAACTTTTGTTTTATATTTGAGCACATTTCCAAGAACCACTTTTTTTTAAAGATTTTATTTATGTATTTTTAGGGAGGGAAGGGGCAGAGAGAGAGAGAGAGAGAGAGAGAGAGAAAGAGAGAAAGAAACATCAATGTGAGGTTGCTGGGGGTTATGGCCTGCAACCCAGGAATGTACCCTGGCTGGGAATTGAACCTGGGGCACTTTAGTTCCCAGCCCGCGCTCAATCCACTGAGCTATGCCAGCCAGGGCAAATACTTGTTTTATCTCCAGCAATATATCACCTGCAACCTGTTTTGCTGAGAAGTGTTAGACTCCAAGTCATATCTGCATTTCTTTCTATCACACCTGTAAGGTAGTTTTTTACCATTCATTTTTAGACAAAAAAAAATATCATAACATCAGGCAATGGAAGCAAAAGAGATTGTTCTCTCTTATATTTAAAATTTCTCTAGTTGGGCTAATAATCAAATTATGAGAGTCATATTAACAGGAGGCAATGCAGAGTCCATTATACAAATTACTAATCTGAAGTGATAAGAATAGACACTCAAAAAGTATTAGGTAGTTGAGGCTTATATGTTATTCTGAAGCTATGGAGGAAAGAGGGCTGTGCTTTTAGACTTGAAAAGGCAGGAAAGCCATTCGCATGGAGAGACCATGGCAAATGTTTGGTAAATAAAATTTGCCCCACATGGGATGTGACTGACTCTCCTGGATGGAGCTGGTCCTTCACCTGAGTTTTTTTTAGGCAGTTAAGGGAGGGGGATCAAAGAAGTTGTGTTCTAAGCCTTTTGTTTTCC
Source organism: Phyllostomus discolor (assembly GCF_004126475.2). Taxonomy (NCBI): domain Eukaryota; kingdom Metazoa; phylum Chordata; class Mammalia; order Chiroptera; family Phyllostomidae; genus Phyllostomus; species Phyllostomus discolor. The sequence continues at coordinate 9,881,757 of NC_040914.2, forward strand.
AATAGCCAGATCTAAATTCATTTCCGTCAAGGCACATCTGGGTAGGCAACCATGCTTCCTTTCACAGCAGAGACACAACTCTCAGGCTGGTTCCACAAGTTTAACTGGAAGCTAGTTTCTGGTCTGCCTAGTCATTTCATTCAAGTTTTTGAGTACCTAAATTATTACCAAACAAGATAAAATACTAAAGCATTATTATGTTATGTAAGTATATCAACTTTTGACATCTTAGTATAGAAAAAGTTAAAGATAAATTTGAATCTGCTTATAAAAAGTGTTCCATGCCTCATTGTCCACAGCTTCACTCTGACAAGGGTCTTAGTTCCTCAAAAGAAACTGGGCCCATGTGTCAGGATATCACCCAGGGCTGATCAGGAAGAAGTAGATTTCCCGTGACCCTGACTCATGTCTGAGGTCAGTGTTTGCACTACCATCACTACTGCTTAATCAGTTTTTCACTGTGCTTTTACATGCTCCTGATTTTACAGTACCTGCTGAACTTGGTGCCTGCGTGAAACCCCCAGTCATGTCTCTGTTGCTGAGGACCTGAGGTTGGGGGATTGTGTCACAGAGGGGTGCCTGTTCAGATTCAATATCACCCAAGCACGTTGATGTGTAAATTAACTTAGTTCCAAAAATATATACCTCAGGAATGCTCAAGGACAACCTTGAAATGACTGTAAAAAATAAATGTTTTTATAAGGACCCTTGTGGGCACGGTAAGTTTGTTTCATATCTGCACCTTTTTTTTGCCAATTTGAAATATTGTGTATAAGTGCTCAGAAGATGTTCTGATTGTTCATCCTTGTTCTATTGTTGATACTGGCAATGTGGAATGTACTTTTGTAACCCGAAAGACACCGGCATTTGGGCTTCCTGTCACTACCAAGTCTAATAAGCAATGACAGGGATTGAATCTTTTATGGGTGCTTTATTCAGATGGCCAGCGATCCGAGAAGATGGTGAGTTCATACCCTAACAAAGCATCTTCCCTTCTCTTTCCTGGCCAGATCCTTTATAAGGGGATGGGGGAGTACAAATAAGGTGTAATCAGGGAGGATTAGTTGAATGAAACTGCAACATTCCTATTCTGGGCAGTTAGCTGTTCCCAAGGGTGGTGGGTGGTCATGTTACAGAACAACAAGGGGGGCAATCTACTATTACTTAAAGGAACCTCCAGGTCTGTTATGTCTGCCGTCTATGGGAAAGATGTTTCTCAATCCAGAGACTCATGAAAAGGAAATGTTTATTTAATGTTATACAAACTTAAAGTAATAACCTAATGTCTTCATCAAAACCCCAAAGTCACTTAGAACACCCACAAACACATCCAGTGCTTTCTTCCCTCTGTTCCCAGTCTCAGGTACTGTATCTCAGGAAAGGAAATAGAAGTCCATGGCTCAGGCAGCCCCCGGTTCTTCCCTGTAATCTGTCATGGCTGGGAGACCTCCCTCAGTTCCCAGCACCCTCAGCTATGTGGCTGGGATCTCTGCTAAAACTAGGCGGTGGTTCCCCCTACTAATGCTGCAGGGGTCCCCACTCTGGCAAAGGCACGTGGTCCTCTTTCCCCCAGGGTCACGGGAGTTCCCACTCAGTCAAAATTGCATGCTTTTCCTCAATGGCTGCTGTGTCTGGGTTTAAATCTCCGTGCCAATCTTCCTCTGTAGCCCCTTTTCCAACTCCTCCCACACTTGGCCACACTTGCCCTCAATCTGCTGTCCTTTCCAGCTTTACTGGTCGCCATCATGGGTCTGAGCACGTGTGACCCCATGTCATGGAGCCAGTCTTTTTCGAGCTCCCACGCAGGTGCTGTAACTCAGGGGACCTGTCCCCCAGTCACATCTTGGGAGGGGGAGTCCCCTTTCCATCCCCCTAGCCCAGAGCATGGCCATAGCTATTTCTAAGCGACCAGCCAGAGGCTATAGGTATGTTAAATGACCATGCCATGGATTATCTGCAAAGCTGTTGCTGTACAAAACAGCCCTGCATGTTCTTGCTCCGTGTGTCCCTTCCCCCAGGTCACACCTGCGGGGGAAGGGGTGAGACATCTTAAAATCTCCTGGACACCTTGAGTTCTGGACCCCATTTCAAATGCCCATTTGGGGTTCCCCCTCTTGGCTGCACCCTGTAACCATCACACAAAAGGCTCAGATGCCTCCAACATGCCCCCGGGCGGTAATCTCTAGCCAGTGCCCCAGAAGGTCAGCTGCTTTTCTCAGGAGCCAGGATGGGCCTCATCTGTAGTTTCTGAAACAAAAGCTTAACATACACATTACTTGCTAGACTTACAACTTTTCACCCTGAGCTAAAATTTTTCAGGTCTTGAGTCCCCTATCATTCCCCACCCTTAGTATTTAACTATCTCATTTCTGTGAGATCAGAACTTAGCATTGGACTGTCCTGTGGTGGAGGGGTGGTTAGGAATATACCTAATTGCAGACCTACATAAGGAGGCACATTGCATGCAACAACAAGCTATGATACTGAAGAAAATGACAAGGTTAAAAACAATAAATGCCTCTCAAAGACCAGATATACTTGGCAGCCAGGAGGTTAGTTTAGACAAGTCAATACTAAAGAATCTTTCTCTCTGTTTTACACTAGACATTGCATTATTTACTTGCTTTACTTTTTGTTCTGTGAGCTGTTAACTATCAGTTAAAACAGCAGAGTCCTTTTAAATTTTCACATCCATGATTATGCCTTATGAGAAGGTAGTCTATAACTGCATGATTATCCAGTACTGCTTTTCTGATGCCACCTTGCACTGATGGTTTGCAAGGTGGCATTCAAAGCTTTTGCCACAGTGCAGGCTAATCTGCTCATTTCTACATTAAATAAGTTACCATGGTTGACATTACAAATATAATTAAGGACACATAGTCAGCAGGGCTAAAAGTGTAAGTCACTGATACAATCAGATGTAAAGGAGAGATCCCGTTGAACCCAGGTCAAATGGGGCTTCTGAGGCATAAATACTGTTAGTCTTCCCAGAGAGCATGGTCCCCCAGAGCTGTTTGCTGGAACATAGGAATAGACATTCCACATATCAGAAACCATCCTGTTGGCAGCTTAACATGGGCATAAGCATAAGATACATCACTGGTGGTGGTGTAATTCATCTTCACACCTGCTGAGAACACAAGACAGTTTTAACACAGTTGACAAAAGTTGCACACTCTCTAGCTGGGGTACATTAGTGACCTTTAAGGAAAACATTTTCCTGTCCCTTATAGTTACCAGTGGTCCCTAATTATAAGTATCAGAGTAGGTAATTTTCTTTTCAATATCATTAAACACAGTATAATTTATAACCTTTCCAAAAGGGCACAGACTCCTCTAAGACATGAGGTGAAACTTTTATTCAACAAGTTCCTCCTGAAAAGTAAAAGTTAGAAGTATTCAGAGCAATTTTTCTAAATATACCCAAATACTTTCATCCCATTTGAATGGAATAAGTTGTCCATAACAAGGGGTCAAACAGGAGGTAATGAAGGGAACATAAGTCACTGTTTCCAAAAGATGACTTTCAGGTTTTCTTGAGGCTTGGAGACCCATTGTTCCTCTGGTGCTTTCTTTATCCTGGTGTGTTGAGTCCAAGGTTTTTTTTCTGTTAGTGTCACCATGGTGGGGTGGTGAGGAATATGTCCCAAGGTCCAGCCCACATTCCTCCTAGTTGGGTTTTTGGAGATGTTGTCATCCAAATCTTGAGTAGCATTTTGTCTGCAGTCTCAAAGGAATGCAGCAAACCTGTGGGAGTAAAGTCTAATACAGGCAAGGTCATTCATCACAGCTAAGGTCTGATTTAAATGTTGTACATATTTTTTTTACCTTCAGATTTTTTTAATCTATATACATATTTTTCACCCCAATTGTGACCTGAAATGGCTACTTGTACAAATTTTATAGGGACTCAACTGAATCACACTTCAAAAAGCCACCCTTCTCTTGAGCACAGCAATAGGTAAAGCTTGATCCCAATGAAGATAAGCTTCTTGACACAGTTTGGCTATATTTTTCTTCAAGGTGTGGTTCATTTTCTCTACTTTCCCACAAGCCTGGGGTCTCCATGCTGTGTGGAGTCTCCACTTAATTCCTAAGATTTTACTAACCTTCTGTGTGATTTCTGACACAAAAGCAGGTCCGTTATTGCTCTGAATGCTTTCAGGGAGACCAAAGCAAGGGATTGTTTCCTTCAATAATGCTTTTACTACTTCTGAAGATTTCTCTGTTCTAGTGGGATAGGCTTCTACCCATCCTGAAAAGGTGTCCACAAAGGTTAACAAATATTTCCACCCTCGGAGCCTTGGCATCTGGGTAAAGTCTATTTGCTAGTCCTCAAGTGGGCACTGTCCTTGGTATTGCTTTTCTTCTTTCTTTTGGTGGGGTTCTGTTTTGGGGTTGTTCTTCTGGCATACAACACATCTAGAAATTACTTTTCTTATTGCTTTGGAAATTCCAGGACCTGTGAGACACAGTTTGATATAGGTGGTTGATGAATCTTTTCCAGTGTGTGGCCTCGTGGAAATGCTTCATGACTGGCTCTACTAAATGTTCAGGAAAACAGTATAGCTCCTTTCTTATTCTTTTTCTATTAGCTATCAGGACCTTCTTCATTAAAACCCCATCCCTTAACTTTTTCTAAGTCTGTGGTCAAATATATAGGGTCAAATTTTGACAAGTCCAGAACGAGTACCAATGGCATTATAAATATTCCTTTAGTAGCCTCTTTTGTTGTCCATTTAGCCAGATTGCTTTCTCTAGCCACTTCAGTGTCCTGTTTCTGATGCCCTGGGCAGTGCATAACTGCCACCTATAAAGGTACCTGAACAGCCTTTAATAATTTAAAAATTTCTGCTGCATGCTTAATCTCCTTTTTATTTGGAGGTTAACAGTTCTTTGTCTTCCCAGATGAAACCATGTGCATGCAAAATCAGGAAAGCTTACCTTGAGTTGATACATTCACTCTCTTTCCATGAGACAATCCCAGTACCTTTGTCAGTGCAGTCAGTTCACTTTCTGAGCAGAGGTTCCTGGTGCAAGGCCTTCGCCTCCACTACTCCTTGAAGAGTCACAACTTCATATCCAGCCTCTCTGCTTCCTTTGTCCATATAACTGCTTCCATCTGTACAGAGAGTCCAGTCTGCTTCTAAAGGATGGTCCTGTAAATCAGTTCTGCTACAATACACTTCATCAGTTATTTGAGCACAGTCATGTATTAGTGCAGCCGAGTTAGGGTCTGGGAGAAGAAAGGCAGGAATTACTTTACTTACAGTTTTGAGGGAGATGTTGGGATTGTTGAGAAGAAAGGGCTTGGTACCTGCCCATTCTTTGAGCAGTCAGCCACATATTTCCCTTTTGCTCCAGCAGACTCAACACTTGCTTTGACACATAACTGGCATAGGCTGCTCCAAGGCAAACTTTTTCAGCTTCCTCCAAGAGCCCACAGGTGGCTGCCACTCTCAAGCAGGCTGGCCACCCCTGGACAGTGTGATCTAATTTTCTTGACAATTACGCGATGGATTGCAAATGTCACTAAGCATTTGGGTGAGGAATTCTAGGGCAACACCGTTTCTCACACACGTATCATTGAAAGGGCTTCAGTAGGTTTGAAAGCTCCAAGGCTGGTGCTGAAGCCAGGTGCACTTTCAGGGACTCAAAAGCCTGAGTGCACTCATTTGTCCACTCTAAAGGGCTATATTCTGGTCCCTTCAGAGCCTCATACAGTGGATTAGCAATGAGCCCAAAGCTTGGAATTCAAATGCAGCAGTAGCTTGCCATCCCCAGGAATCTTTTTAACTGTTTCCTGGTGTTGGGAGGGGTCCTCTGTGGACTTTTGTTGCACGGTCTGCACCATACTCAGGCTTTTCTGCTCAGAGACCTTTCCCCATTCCCTCAAGAAGACATCTCTTATAATGCTCTAAGAGAGAAAGGACATCCCCATTATGGTCCCAATTGGGCTCACTTACAGGTATTGCCCTGGGAAGGCCCAGAGCCCCATCTGGATTTTCTTGGTGTAACCTCTGAGCCTCTTCATTTGCCTTTTCTAACACCAGCCTCTGCTCATCCCCCTTACTAAAGCAAAGAATTCAATAAGGCTCCTATGTCTGCCCAACTGAGATGATAAGTGGCAAAAACTGACACAAGCCAATCAGTCATTTTAACAGGGTTATGTACCTAAGAAGGGTTTGAGCTTTTCCAGTTTAATGGATCTAATATAGAAAACAGAGTATGTGCCCAATAACATTTAGCAGACTGGCCTTCTGGCCTTACTCTCACTGAAAAGTCTCCAAAAAGGATATTGCCCTGCCCCGGTAGGAGCTTTTCCTCCACCAAATCTGGCTTCTTGACCTATTCAAGACGGCCATGCCAGTTCAGGCACACTTTTCCTATTTCACTCATAGGAGTGGATTCCCTGGGGCTGCAGGAACTCTGACCAGCTTGCAAGCGGTCATAATATCTAGATCTTCCTGGTCCCTTTACCCTGAGCTTCTATCTTTCACATGTAAATTCTCTTTTCTCTGAGTGATTAACTGATTTTCCTCTTTTTCTTCTTTTTAACTTTGCATGCATATTTATCATGTAAACCCAAAAACTTCTAGATAAGGCAATTTGTCCCACTTCCCTGATTTTTGACAAAACAACTCCAGTTACAGTATAGTACAGTAATTTAAAGACCCATTCAGTGACCAGCACTTTCCTGAGTCTAAATTATGGAAGACACAGACAGAACAGAACAACAAAACAATGTACGCTTTCAATATACGCTCATAAGTTGACGAATTAGAACTGGCCCAAAGGACTGTTTTTGTGGAATGGAGGCTTTTCCTCCCATTCTACCAGATGGAGCTCCAAACAGAAGGTACCCAAAACAGAACACATGTCCTTTGTTGTAACCCGGGATTTCAACCTGAACCAGAAAGTGCAATGATTCAATCCAGTGTGATGCAGATGAGATTTGTTGGGAGCAAGGAGGGGAGAATGCCCAAGTGAAATCATTAGGTAGCTGCTTGGGATTCTTTCACCCCAAACCCCCAGGCCTGTCAGTCCAGGCAGCTAATGGGACTCCCTGCCAAATACCCAGACTTATCAGAGAATCCCAAAGTCTGTCCCAGCACGGAGTTGCCAAAATATGTAACCAGAGAAGACACCAGCATTTGGGCTGCCTGTCACTACCAAATTCAATAAGCAATGAAAGGGATTGAATCTTTTATGGGGCTTTATTCAGATGGCCGGCGATCCAAGAAGATGGGAGGTTCATACCCTAACGAACCATCCTGCCTTCTCTTTCCCAGGCAGATCTTTTATAAGGGGGGTGGGGGAGGACAAGCAAGGTGTGGCGAGGGCTTTCAAATTCAGGGAGGATTAGGTGAATGAAGCTGCAGCCTTCCTGTTCTGGGCAGTTAGCTGTTCCCAAGGGTGGGGGGTGGTCACACAAAAGGCCCAGATGTCTCCAAAATGTCCCCAGGTGGTAATCTCTAGCCAGTGCCCCAGGAGGTCCACTGCTTTTCTCAGGAGCCAGGATGGGCCTTATCTGCAGTTTCTGAAACAAAGTTTAACATACATTACTTGCTGGACTTTTCACCTTAAGCTAAAATTTTCCAAGTCTTTAGTACCCTACCACTTTCGGTATGAACCTGCAAAGAATTGTCTGAGGCCCTGGGGACATGGGGGTGCGTGAGAGACAAATTGGAAATTACTGCTGATGTTCAAATATTTACATGATAACTAATACCTACAAGGGATTTCATGATGCTTTGTTGTGGATCCCAGTAACATTTTTTACCTCAATATGCTTCTCCAAAATTTTCCTGGATCTCTTTGTGTTTTCCCAACTTCCCTATTTCTCCCATACCCCACATCTCATCCTTCAGCACCTTCTTTTCACTTTACACTGAGAATAAATTCACAAGCTGACTGCTTTATACCACACTGGTCCAATCACCCTTACCTGTCACCTGGGTGACCACACTGGCCTCCTACTGGGCTCCTGCCCTCAACCCAGCAGCCACATGAATCTTGCCTAATGTGGAAATTAAAGAAAATATTAATGCTATTGCTTCCACCCCCTGATTTTTTCTGACTGGAGTAATTGTAAAATTAACAAACGCAGAGTAGCAGGAAAAAAATCAACTTTTTAATATATGAGCATGGGGAATTCACATAAGCATGAAAATGTCAAAGACAGGCAATATTGGGAATATATGACATTTAGGGCAGAGGGGAAAAAAGAATGGAGTCTTAAATTTAGAAAATTAGACTGGGCCATTGACAGTTACTTGAGAAGTGCAGTATACATGTGGCAAGAAAATTGTTTCTGGGCAACTCAGAATCAGTGAGACACAGCGGGTATCTAGCCAAGAGATGCCTGCCATAAGCCCTCCTATTTACCACATGTAATCAGGGTAAACTAGGATGAACATTCTGATTCTTTTCCTTACACAAACTCATAAAGCTTAACCTTTTGCAAGAATGTACAAAATTTCAACAACTCTGTGTTTTGTTTCTTAAAACTTAAAAAGAGTATCCTCTATCCCACCAAACAGACAGAAAAACAAAGAAACTTTAGGGTGGCAGAAGTTTAGTTCTCTTCACTAAACACAGATCAGTCATGTTCCCCTCTGTCTCTGAGCCCTCCAGAGGCTCCCAGGTCACTCAGAGTAAAGCCAACATTTGGGCAGATGCCCCTGTCCTTCAGATGTTATCTTTTCTTATCTCCCACTGTGTCTGCTCCAACCACTTTACATCCTCCCTTCTGCTCCAACATCTGTAAATGAAAACATTAAAACCACCCTAAGTGTGCCTTATTTTATTCTAACATACTATAGCATATTATTGTTGTTGTTGTTTGGATTATCATGTGATTACACAAGCAGCAAGTCAGCTCTATGAGGACTGGGATTCTGCATGCTGTGTGTCACAGCCATGTCCCCAGTGCTTAGCACAGCGGCAGACAGAGGGTAGGCATTTGGTGAGTGCTTTTTTGATAAATGGGTAAAGAAAGTACACATACGAAAATGGTTTAAAGGGTGAAATATAGAGCAATGTGACCTCACATAACTGGGATTCTGACCTAGACTGAAGGACCAGGGACAACTATTTGGAAGAGGAGTGTCTCACAGAGAATGAGTCAGGGCTGACCTAGAGCTCGTGAGGAGACAGACATAACAGGTCCAGGCAGAGGACACATGTGTGCAAAGGCCTGGGGGTGGGAAAGTGGAGTGAAGTAACTGAGTTCAACTGACTCATTTGATTGGTAAAATGACTTACTATGCCTAAAGTGCCCTGTACACTGTCAGTCCTAGAAAAAGGCGACCTCTTGTCATTTTCACCCTCCTGTGGGCACACACTCAGGGTGTGCTCTCTTGGAAACAGCAGTAATAAAGAAAAAATATTCTCTGCTTGTGACCACACAAGCCATTCATGACATCAAGCATTGATGACAACTTGTCTGAGGTAGAAGTGACAGAATATAAACTACACATACGTGGAGTGTACAATAAATGTGAGTGCTGAATCACCCTCACATTCAATGTGTATCTGTTCCACTTAAATGGTTTTCCAAGGCCTTTGTAACCCATGTTTCTGCACCCCATCCAACAACAACAGTCCTCAGGCAGTCATTCATCTTCTGTCTTTCTCAATAGAGTAGTTTGCATTTCCAAGGATTTTAGATTAACATAATTACATGTACATCCTTTTTCCTGTCCTGCTTATTTCCCAAATTGCTTTTGTGAATTAGAATTCCTATGACAAAAATCAATTATTTTAAAGTAAACAATTTAGTGGCATTTAGTGTAGTCAAAATGTGCTGCAGCCACCATATTTACCAAGTATGAACACATTCTCACCAACCTAAATGGAATTCTGTAGCCATTGAATGGTTGTTTCCCATTTCCGTAGCACCCAGCCTCTGGAAACTACCAATCTGAATTCTGTGTGTTTCTCCTTCTTGTTTCCTGTCTCATGTACTGGGTGATTTCCCATGGACCTGCCAGCCTGTGCATCTGGTGCTCCCATTTGTTTCCATGTCAGGGCACTAATTTGAGTCTTCAAGACATTATACTTTCTCCCAACCCTGTGCTTCACTTTTCATCCACATCTACCTCTGTGGAAATGTTGTCCCAACCTTCACTTCACCAGCTCCTGTGGCTCCTCCCTGAACAGGTAGGTCAGCCCCTCCCTTATTTTTTCAGCCCCATTTTAAGCCTCTTAAAAGAGCCCTCCTGCAAGGGCCCATTAGGTACCCTCAAATACATATAATGTGTAACTCCCCCAAACACTACAGGCTTTATAATTTCTTATCCTGACTCTGAGCAGATTCCATATTTCTACAGCCTCTGTCCATGCCCACCTCAGCTTACACACAATCCACCTCTGGCCAGGTCTCCAAGGATTTCATCAAAATACCCCTTAAGCCACAAGTAACAGTCCATAAACAGAACAAGAAAATAGTTTTATTTGTTATTTTCCAAGTTCTAGGTGTGAACTGAGTAAGGGCAGGCATGTGGAGTTTGTAAAAACAATACGAATAAGAAGAAGAACAACAAAAAAATCCTATGAGTGCAATGGTCTCTGGTCTGAGCATAAGGTCACAGGATACTTGAAACAAGGTTGTCCAGTGCAGGACTGTATGAGGGTGATAGGACAAGGACCTGCATGTGTATGAGAGCTATTGAGTTGTATAACAGAATTTCTTTGCAAATGTCTGTGTTCTTGTTTTTCTAATGTGCATTGAAAATGGTTATGGAATGAGAACACTGTTGATGGTCATTCCACGTGGTTCATGCAGCCATGATTTTATGTCTAAACATTTCAGATTCTGGGACAAAAGCCAGTCCAAGGCAGCCTGGTGAACCAGCAGGATGTGGGCAGTCAGGTCGTCTTTTGCTGCAGGTGCCAAGTCAGAAGGGAGGAAGCAAAATCTGAAGCATTTCTTTGGAGAAGTGTAGCCAGATAAGGAAAGAAATCTGAAGATATTGTGAGGATGGACACTGTGAGCAAGATGACAGGATCAGATCATTACAGGCAAGTGATGCCAAATTACAACATGCTGCAGACACATTTCAAGAGGCAAGAAGGTCTTTATTCAAGACCATGCAGTAGGGCAGTGAGGCTGACCTCAACACCCCAGAAACAAAAAGCTGGGGAGGTTTTAAGAATGGCAGAAGGACTCACATGCATCTGCCTTTGCTAACTGGCTTTACACAAAAGAGAAGTAGAACTTCCCATGAAACCCTGACTAGAAGTTGTTTTACATGTTCGTTGTAAAGGCCTCTAACTAACTTTGTCTCATACTTGTTTTTCAGAGACCTGTACACAGGGGTACCAGGAGGAATAAATTTTAAAGAAATGGGCCCAGGCCCTTGAGTCAGATATTCTGAGTCAAAACACTGGCAAGAATATTTGAAGAAAAAATATGTCTCAAAAGAATAGAGAAAGAGGCTTAAATTACAAGTTACAATAACATTGCTAGAGAAATACTTTTTATAAATAACAATCAAAGGCCTGTGTGCAGGAAGAACCCTGTCTAATGGTTAGTGACTGTGAAGGAACATGAAGTCTCCCAGCTCATAACAAAACTGCTTTCTGTACTGTGGAGAAAAACTCAGCTAAATTACTTTCAAGGAAGACTCAATTTGCATCTCCATTAATGCCTGCAATTTACAAAGAGATGCAAATTTCCTGTCATTTATAAAGAGGTACAAAATAGCTGAGAGATTCTGTGTGGCCACATGGGAACTAGGCTCTGAATGGGCCTTCTTGGGCTGGTCTGCAGTGTGTGGGTTTTTGAACTGGGCAGGAAGAATTTCAGAAGAGCCCAAGTGTATTTGAGAGTATGTTTATTTAAGCTGGATGCAGTGAAAGGAAGGAAGGACTTAAGGTAGAAGGAGCAAGTGGGAGCCTAGGGGAAACTGCTTTGGGTTTCTAGACCTGTTACAAGAAAGAAGTGAGTCTAGTGAGGCTGCTCTGGCTCATGGAGCAGGGATAGTCACAGCAACAGAGGGGCACCAGGGTGGCTACTGTGAGCTCCCTGTAGAGTGAGAGGAGAGGCTGTTTTGGAGACAGGCTTAGAGGCCGAGCCCAGGACACGCTGCTGCTACCCATTGATGTTCTGGCTGCAACTTTCATGGAGTCCTTGAGAGTTTAAGAGAAAAAGAAGCATAAATAGAAGGCATGGACATGCTCCAGCAAAAACACAACTGGATCCTTTGTTTTGAGGATGGTTTTTTCTGTGTTTATCTAGTGGAAATTCAATAGAGGATCTCACTGGACGGACTGGAGAAAACATTCATTAGTTTTTTCAGGTATGTGTTTCAATAAGTTGATTCATCAAAATGTGTGTACAACAGGGTCAGGGTTTTTTTGTGGTTAGTTTTATTTTTCTAAAATATCATTTAAAAAATAGGGATTATATGTTGTAGTACAGTCCAGGTTGTGCAAACTCTTTGCTTCTAAATCTTTCATTAGAAAAGATAAAACCTTGTGATTCATTAGCTGTCTGTAAGTTGCTCAAATTGTCCAGTCTTGTAGAAGTGTTTCATCTGAGCTTCCCTCATGGCCCTTGTCAAGAAATTTCTTCATCTTCTTACTGTTCAGCCCCACCTGAACAGGGCCTGCCTTTCATCTCCCAGAAGGCTGTGCTTCAGCAGTTTTCTATAGAGATAATACATTTCTCACTACCATCACCATCCCATTGACCAAATGCTATGTCCAAAAAAAAAAAAGAAGAAGGAGAGTATTCTTGATCCTATAACATGGCCAGTGTCAGTTGATTTGGCCTGGTTAGTTACCTACCTACGTGCAGAGGAGCTGACATTCACCTAGTTTGCTCTGAGGCTGATATTCTTATGACACCTATGAAGAATGTATGAACAACGTCTTGGGGACTAGAAGTCTGGACCTCATATTTCACCTGCAGTCTCTCTAGCTTAGAGTGATGCCCTCTTTTCCGAGAGAAACCAAAAGAACCATGAGGTCAAACTCAATTCCATGTACCTTAAATTCATTTCCAATCCTCTGGGCATCAGTCTGAACTAGGAAATATGATCCAAAGTTTTACTACATTATCCACATTTCCAATTATATTCTACTATCAAGGAGGACAGAGTTGTACTGAACTTAGGCAAGTAAGTCTATTGCCATGAATGAAAGAATACTCAGGAAAACTTTAGCAAGTTTGAAAGTAAAACAGAGAGAAAGAAGTCACTGTTGCCACACTCCTGGGTGTCCTCTTTTCATGTCCATTATCCACACAGTATCCACATGCCCTCTACACGGCTCCCTGGAGGAGGGAAACAGCTTGGATTCCTGCAAGCTCACCACCTGCTCCCTTTGGTCATCACACAACCACTGTACCTTGTTTGAGGGACTTGGTATTCCTTCTGATGTGGACATGGCAGAAATGAGATGAAACTGAGGTGGGGTGTGACCTTAGGTCAGCAATAATGACAATGTCGTCTCACATTGTTATGCATTTATCAACTCAGTGCAAATCTTTTAAGAACTATTCACCTTCTGAACAAGTCTATTATAATAAGGCAAAATACTTTATTTAGAGTTTAATAACAAAGAAGAGGGGATGAGGGTCATTCATGTGGCAAATGCAGCTCGAGGGCCCAACTTTCAGCAGAACTGACGGGGTTGGAGGCTTCACACTGGTAATAACCAACATCCTCCCTCTGGACGGGGTCTATGGTGAGGCTTCTGTGGTCCTCAGACAGCTTCCTTGTCTCTGAGAGCTGCAGATTCATGCCATTGAATGACCACTGGATTGACACTTCATCTGTGTTGCAGGTCAAGACCACAATATCCTTATTGTCTGTGTTTATGATGTTGCTGGCTAGGAGGGTGGGCATTCTCACAAGCTCTGTGGAGAAACAGAACGTGACTCATTTAGAAGGGGCTTGAGACATGGAGCCACTTCCTCAGAGATCTCAGCCATTCACAGTCCACAGTCAGCTATGTAAATGCCACCACTGTGGGCCATTTGGGTCTTCCTCATGTGAAAATTATGATTATTATTGTACCCCAAGGTCTAGGACCAATTACAAGAAAGACTATTTCATTGGAGAGCAGAAAAGGGTGTGAGACAAGGGTCTTAGTCCTGGTAGGGACAGAGAGCTTGGGCTCTAAGGCCAGAAATCCAAGGACCTGCATCCAGGTTCCAGGTTCTGAAGAGATTTTGGATCATTAATTAGTTAACTCATTCATTTACTAAATCACCATTTATTTCTTCCCTATTATTCAGAGTTAACTGAGTATTTGCCACAAGTTGGTCTCTGAGCTGGTTTCAGGGGTAGAGTGGGGAGGGAGCAGACAAAGTCCTCTCCTTTATGGATAGTGGAAGTGACACCAACACAACTGGAAACAAGTAATATCATCAAGTCCAGGGCAGGGAGGTGTGGATCAGCCATCTGGGTGGGGGTGGGGGGACTGTTCTTTGCAGTGGCTAGGATTGTTATCACAGGTAATTGGTTTCTAGAGTAAAAACAGATTATTTCTCTTTTTCTTTCACTTTTCAGACCAGAATGTATTGCTCTGAGCTGAGGGTGCCTAACTGAAAAGGATTTGAACCAATGGTTGGTTTAGGAATCCATAGATACCTTTTAAGGCCTGAGGGTGGAGGAGAAAACAGGGCTATGGCCACAGACGGACTTCGAGGGACTCTGATCAGATGCTCGTGGTGTCACTGACTCTGCTTTAGTGACTGTATCTCCCTGACTCTCAGTTTATTCTCAGTGAAGGGGGATAAATATTTGTCTGCCAGGTTGTCAGTGTATTCACTAAAGTATTGACAGTGTCTGACCTAAATCTTGGAATAGACGAGCAGCTCAAATCAGAGGCATCTGTTACTGATGGATTCAAGAGAGAATCCCCTGGGCTGATCCCTGATGAATGAGGAGCTGCCAGGAGCATCTTCTTTTCTCAGTTTTTTTTATGAGGATGTTGACCTTTTCCTGAACTTTGCCAAGTCCCCCAGGATAGTCAGCTAATTAATATTACAGGTCATTTTCTTTCTTATTTTTAAAAGATTTTATTTATTTATTTTTTGAGAGAGGAAGGGAGGGAGGAAGAGAGAGAGAGAGAAACATCAGTGTGTGGTTGCCTCTCATGTGGCTCCCACTGTGGATGGGGCCTGCAACCCAGGCATGTGCCCTGACTGGGAGTCGAACCTGTGACCCTTTGGTTCCCAGCCCACGTTTAATCCACTAAGCTATGCCAGCCAGGGCTTAAAGGCCAGTTTCCAACTTGCTCTCCTCACACAGGCTCAGGTGATAAACTGAACTCCATTTCTGCCAAGGTGTAGCTCTTGGACCTGAGCCCTTGATGGTGACCACATCAAGATCCTGTGACTTGGGCACCCATTAAACCATTACCCTGTCAGCCTTTCTTGGGAGGTCAAAACCAACCTGATGCAGGCTCCCCAAGGTCCCTGGAGTCAAGGTCCCTGGACAAGGTCCTGGAGAGGGGCTCTGGAGGGGAGTTCCATGAGAATTTCTAGGGGTTCCTCAGGCTGGGCTTTGACAGAGCCCTGCAGGGTTGTTTGCCATGTCAAGGTCATGGGAAGGAGCTCAGGGTTCTGGACAGAGACTGGTCTCCTGTGCTGAGTATGTCCTGTCAGACTGGTTCTTCTGTCTGCAGTGATTGTCTGTGGGGCTAGATTTAGGGAAGGGAACTGAGATCTCAAGAAGTTTGTCTCCACTCTGTGTATCCTGTATTAAATGCCAAAACCAACTTGGGATGTGATGCAGAGGGGGATGGAGGTAGTGTCCTGCATTATCAGGCCTGTGTGTGAGTAGAATTCATCCCACTCAATACCTAGAAGTCAGACAGCAATCACTCACCATATACATGAAGCTGTCCAAACCTTACTTCTCTTGCTGAATCTTCAGGGTAGACCTCTACAGTGTAGTTTCCTGTGTCATTCAGGGTAACATTTGTTAATATCAATCTTCCATCACAGATTATTCTCTCTCGTCCACTGTACGCAGGCCCTCTCACCTGTGTGTTTTCGTATACATCAAAAGTTGCAATTTTGTTATAGAGGTTTGCCCCTTCTCCCCTGTACCATACGAAGCTTGTAACATCGAGAGGTCTGTTGCGGAGACGTAGGCTCACAGTTGTCCCTGCAGCAGCATTGGTCGGCACAATAGAGAATTGGGCAGCAGTGTGTGTGCACCAGTGGTTTAATAGAGAGACTAGGAAAAAATAAATATATTAATATTTGGATCTAAGTATGAGGCTTGAAAAAATGAGGGCCAGGATCCTGAAAAAGTGTCTTCACCTCTCAGCCTTGGTCTGCATGTGAGGATATATCTCCCATGGTCAAGGTCAGTGGCATGGAACCACTACTTTCGCACCTCTGAACTTGTTATAATTTCTGTTTCAATATTCCTCTCTAGGTGTTCATCTGGCTCATCTCCTCACTGCCCTCAGACACATGCTGACACGCAGGAGTGTCTCTGAGGGACACCTTTTATGGCTATTCTCTGTCGTCCGTTTCTGACCTGCCTCTGCTCTGTTTTTTCATGGCATTTGTGGGTACCCCATCTAGATCTTTCCTTTTTTCTCTCTTGCATAGGAGATCTTTCCTTTTTTCTCTCGTGTCTGATCTTGTACCTTCAGTGTCTGAAACAAGCTATAGACACTGTGGGTAAATCAATGTTTTCCTAGGGCCCCGTACCTTGTGGAGTGTATTAGAACATATCTGAAGTGGGTGGTAAAGAGAAGTCTGGCATCCCTGGTTGTTTTACTATGGAATCCTGACAAATTGTTATTATTATCATCAGTTCTTCTAATTCAATATTGAATGACGAATAATGTAGGAAATGAGCCACAGTTAAGGTTTTCCTGCCTCTCACCACTTCCACATTATGAGATTTTCCTCTGGCATACCCCCCTTCCCCATCCTACTCTGCTCCATTGCTTTTTACCTTCAGGTCCAAACAGAAGCCCTCCCTCTTATTCAGAGAAGTGGTCTCTTCAGCAGACTCCAGCCAGTGTCTGTGTCACATCCTTAGTCTACTACCCCAAGGAATTGTCTCCTACTTACCAACCAGCAGGAGCCCTTGCCAGGGGACAAGTCCTCTGTGGGTAGAGACTGAAGGGGATCCCATGGTGTCTGCTGTCTGCTGTGTGGCTGCCTCTTTGAGACCAGTCAGAGGCTCTGTAAGTCTCACAGTCACCTCTGTCTGGAGTGGTAGGGTGTGCTGTGTGTCCTACCTGTGCACTGAGCTTTATTCTGGGGCAAGATGCCTAGTTTGGTCATGTGGGCTGGGGGGCGGGGTCAGTGCCCAGGACCCTGCCACTCCCTGCCCTCATTTTTGCCACCCTGTGCCTTCTTAACAGTTTTCTGTACATTTGTGTTTCGGTTCTCTGGGTACTGCTGAGTCCTCTGAACACCACACACATATACACAGTAGCACACACTCACAGGCTGTGGTGGAACAGCAGAGGCCTGGGCTGCCTGGCTTTGAGGCATTCCCCACAGCTCCCTGTCAGGTGCCAGGTAGCTTCTCCCACAGCCTCTGTGTATCACATTGTCCTTTTCCCCTCAAAGCACAAATTTTTGAACTACCTCAGGAAAAATCTTGTCATGATGATGTCATCAGTGCTGTGCACTGAATCACCTGTGAAACTTTGTAAACTTTGTGATGCTCAGGTGCCACCTTCATATGCCTGCTTCAGCACCTGTCCAGCTAATGTGGATGCCCATTCAAAATTAGATCTCTTGATGTGAAGGTAGAACCATTTCTCCTGCTCTCTGTGCATAGGAAAAATGTGCAGACCCTGTTAACTGCAGATTCTGACTCAGCAGGGGTGTAGTGGACCAGTGACTCTAAATTTGACAAGCATTCAGGAGAAGGTAATACTCCTGGCCTGTAAAATACACTTGCAATAGCAAGGCTGATGGGGGCACATGTGTCCCTGAAGGAATGACCCATTCAGGCCAGCATTGGTCTCTGCTCTGCCTTTGTCTTGTGTCTGTCAGCACCACACAGAGAGCCCCATGTGTACCCAAATGGGGGTCGTTTGTATGTGTGACAGAAACCCAGCTGGGAATCCTGTCTGCTTTGTGTTCTGAGATTCTCTGAGAAGGTTTTATTTCCTCCCAGCAGGCAGGTCACAGAGATGACTCTGGGTGTGAGAAAGGGTCAAGCTGGGTGATAACTGCACAGGAGACCCTTCTTCTGTGTCATATTGTCATCAGGATGGCTTTTGCTTCTCGGGACAAAGAATCAAAACCAGAACTCGGAATTGGAGCTGCAGTGTTGGGTATGAAGTGGGAAGTGTCCTGTGTGTCCCAGGAAGAAAGGAATGTGGTGAAAGGTCAGTTGCCTGTGGGCTTCCTGGTGATGGAGGCATGGGTTCAGGTAAACCATTCCTCTCCATGTCTGTTTGTGGGGCCTGTCCCTGGGCTCCCTGGGTGTTGGGGCAACCTCTGATTGCTGCCTGAGAGGCCTTTCTGTGGCCACCAGACTTGCCCATGGATGATGCCAGGCATGGAGTAGAGAGCAGCACAGAACCCCTGAGAGTGAAGGTCCACCAGGCCCTGTCACAGTAAGTAATGTTCAAAGCTTTGGGGCAATTTAATGGGTTTATCTGAGCCAAACTGACTACATATGGCTGAGAGCAAGACCTTGAATCCTGTGAAGAATGACATTTTTACATCTAATTGATACATTATAATCACAGGAGATGAAAAATGGTGCATGGAATGTTTTAGGAGGTGAGGAAAAGCATAGCAAGGAAATCTTTATAATTAGATAAAAGTCTAAGAGGAAGAAAGATAATTTTTTACATTGGTGAATATAGAATAATTAATATATACTGGACATAGAGAAGTTATGTCCAGGTAATAAGAAGTATTGTGGGGTATCATGTACTGGTCTCAAAGTCTGTGCCTTTGACTTGCGGTCTAGCACACAAAAGAATGACTCTGATGTGTCTGAATTATGCTCTCCAGGAAGCATAAAATCAGGGATCAGAATCACTTAAGGTAAGACTTACCTTCGCTAATGAAGTTTATAGGCCTGGGACATGATGACCTGCCATCAGCTGTCCAGTTAGAAATTTCTGATGAGAATATTGTGTTAGCTTACATTTGGTCCCTGAGCTTGCCAGCCCTGCCATGTGGCCCCTGAGCTTGTCAGGGTTGCTGCACAGCCCCTTTTTGTTAAGAGTCTCAAGAAGTAGCATGTGGGACAGAGCAGTCAGGAGGGAGGGCCCAAGAAAGGCCTGTTGAAGCAGGGGATGAAAATCAGACTCCATCTTCTGACCCTAAGCCAGGTTCATGTCTGAGTTTCCTGTGTTTTCATGTGTTTCAATGTTGTTCCCTGGAGCTCAGGAGTAGACCTGCCACCATTGTCAGGTGCTGCACAGGATGCTGACCAGTGCAGGGTGAGCCCAGTGAGAGGTTAGTTATTGTCTGCAGTACTATGAATCTAGTGACAGAAGAAGTGTCTGACCAAAGGTATGTGCTGCCTCAGAGCTCTCTGCTTTCAACCATTCATAGGAAGGGCCTGGGGAATATTCTCCTGAGGCTTTTGGGAAAGGGTGCTGGCCTGGAAGGTTGATCCCCTAAACATGCTGTGTCTCTATCATCATTTGTGGCATTGCCAACTAAGTCATCTTTGTCCCTTTCATCTCATCTTGGCCTACTCTCAGGGCCCAGGAGCAAAGTAGCTTGTTGTGATGACTCCACCAGGGGCCCTGTGGGTTCCTCCATTAGGGGAGGAGAGGTTCTTATGAAACCTTTAGCTCCTCTGAGATGGAAGCAACCACACATTCTGGGTTCTCCCATCCTATTCTGTACAAAATGTTTCTCTTGTTCCTCAGGACATTAGAAATTGGTGAGACATCTTCAGAAGCAACTGGCAGCTGTCTCACAGACCAGCGATTCTAGGCATGGAAAGTCATCCCCTGATTCCTTCAAGGTCAGGGTGTGCCCCTTCCTCCCCTGGCAGTAAGTCTACCAGGGATTGAGGATCCAGAGTTTCTGTAAGGTCAGGTATCTGTGAGAACAGGGAAAACACAGGCCCTAGATGATGAGACAAAACCCACTAGGTGGGCCTGTTGATGGCTGTGATTTTCTGGGAATAAAGGGTGCACCAACCTTTCATAGTTAGGAGGTTTTTCTTACCTCCTGACTGTACAGGAAGTAAATACCTGACCCTGGGGTGTCCTCAAGCCTGTAGTGCCTCCTCTCATGATGACACCAATGCCTTAGTGTGTGGAAAAACATAATTTGGCTGTAAGTGTCACACAGGGTGACAAGCTCCCATTGTGCAGTTTCCCTTATTGGTTTAATGAGTGTTTACTGAGCACCTGTCATGTGTCAGGCTCTTGGCTGGGCCCTGGAAACTCCAAAGTGAATATGACACATGTGGGCCTTGTGCTCATTGAGTTTACCTTGTAAGTGGGGTAGGCTCGCATACAAACACAGCTTTAATTAATTAATTATAAACCAGGTTAAGGGCCATGAAAAAAAAAAACCCCAAACTTCTGGTGCATACACAGCATGTACCTCAGCTGGTCTGGGGATCACAGAGAGCACTTCTGAGAAGGTACTATCTTGGCTGAGACAGGAAGAGTTAGTGGCCATTTTCTCCTCGAAGAACAGAGGGTATATGAAAAAGCTGCCTGCAGAGGACTGACCTTTGTTGGGCAGATGCTCGACTGGATGGAGGAGCAGACGAACTCCCCAGTGGGGAGTGTGCAGAGGGAGAAGTACTATAGAAGGATTGATACTGGGGAGGGTGGACCCTGCTGGGCTGTGGGTGCTGCTGAGGTGGGGTCAGCAGCCCCCAGGAAAGGCTCTAGGCTGTGAAGAACTCCCTCCACCTAATGTTGGACAAGAAGAAAAATGAGCAAGTTAAAGTTATGTTAGAGTTAGGTACTTTTTTGAGTTTTACACTTTCTATTCAACTTATATTTTAGCACCATTTTCATGGGTGTATATGTAATTTTAAATATTTATTGAGTTATAGTGGAATATAATATGCTTAATATATGGAAAATATACAATACATGGAGTTTTTCCAAATGAATGCACCAGAGAAGCTGTCACAATGAATTTAATGAATGTGTCCCTTACTCTTGAAGCCTCTTCCTGCCTTCTGGTATTCTCTTCATTCTGCCCCTCTCCACCCCAAGCATGTTTTGGGGAGAATTTCAGTTGCTTTCTGTCACTGCAAATTCTTTTTCATTTTCTAGAATTTTCAAAATTTGAATCATGCATATGTAATTTCAGACGGACTTTGGTTACTTGACTCAACACGATTATTTTGACATTGTTCTTTCTGTTTAGACTTTAGTCCTATTTCATTCCAAGGATGCATTAAGTGTGTGTATCCATTCACCTTTTATAGACACTTGCATTATTTCCAATTTGGGGCTGTTACGCATATAACTGCTATGAACTCTTATGCAGAAAAGCCTTTAACCCAGTGAATTAGATGCTTGTACACACCTGAACAGCCAGATAAATGGAAATGAGGGAGTTACCCCTGGAAGTCTGGTCACAAGGTTGCACAGCTGCAGCCCCACCCAGAGGTACAGAAATAGCTGCTTCTTCACATGAAGCTGTGTCTGCTGTTGCCCATCCATCAGTCAACACAGCAGCAGAAATAATGTCTCCATCTCCCTTCCAGTTTCTGAATTAAACACAAGTGCACCTCAGAGGCTGAATTTGATTCACATCTGGATTTTGAATCATGAGGAGTTGTGGAACCATAGTTTTTAATGTTTTAGTCCCTTTGATATGAGAGGAAAGATAGAAGGATGTTAACTGAGTGTAGATGCTAAGTGCTCATGAACAATACATGGCACGTCTGAGTTCACTTGCAGGCTGTGTGCCTCCAGGCCAGTGACCCACCTCAAGAAGACTCTGTTTCTCAGGTGACATCATAAAAAGACATTTGGTCTTTCCTGGTTCTTAGAAAGGAGGAGCTAAACCTTTGGAATGTTCTCTGTGCTGAGGGCGATGAGTGTCTCTGTCATGCTCAGACAGTCCTTGGCAGGCCTCTGGGTAGTTGCAGAGTGAGGGCAGGTTGGCAGAAACAGCGGGTCTTGGTCAGAAGGGTAGAATTTTAGCCATCAACATAAGAAATGTTTCAACATGTAAAGAATTCTTATGAGTCTCTTTGAGTCAAAACTGACGACAGTTGCCAGGAAGCAAAATATCAATGGCTTGAGAAAATGCTCTGAAGGATGGCAGTTTTGCACATGATTTTATACAGTACAGTCAAAACCAGAGGCCTGAGGGGTTCCAGGAAATCCATTGGGAATAGATCAGGGAGCCAAGAGAAAGCAAAATACAGAAATTTCTCAGATCAGGGAAAAGAAGAACAAAGAGACACATACTTTTTTTACATTCACTGGTACAGAGTACTTAATAGTTGACAATCAACATCATAACAATAACAATGAGGAGTTTGTGGTCTCTGGTGTGGTGCAGGGAGGGGTCTGGAAAAAAAGAAATTTCCCTGACAGTTATGTTATGGTAGAGGCAAAAAGACAATCAGCAGCTTCAGTAAGGTAAACGTTGACAATTGTATAACAATATACTGACCTAGGACATGACTATCCACCATGACTCACTTTCAGTGAAAAAGTTTTCATTTCAGACCCTCTTCTCTGGTTACTTCAGGTCTCTGAGTTTGTGAGGCCCACCACACAGGCCTCCCCTGAGCTTGTCAGCTTTACTATGTGGCTTCTCTTTTGTCCACACTTCCACATTTTAGTCATAAATGAATCAAAAGGATGCATTGGTGACTGAACTTTTGGTTACATAACATTGTCTTAAGTGCTTGGAAGGGACTCTTAGGAAGTCTTAGTGTCAGCATTTGTCTTGCTGAACCATAAACCCTTGCGGATGCAGCAAGACTTTCACCTTGGTTGGAAGTCAAAACCAAATGTTCTCAGAGAAGAAAAGCAGGTAAATGGGAGGCAGCGAGTCCCACAGACCTTTATTAGAAAAATACTGTGGATTATTGCTAACCCATAAGCTTTCATGATCTAAGTTGTGGTGTCTCATTTCTGTGTGTTCTTCATATTGTATAACATTTATTTATAGTTTGAGGGCACACTACACACCTCTTCAGTTTAAATGTTCTCACCATGAGATGTGTTCTCAATTTACTATGACCCACCTATTATTAACTATTGATTATTCATCTGATTTTTACTAGGGGTACACTTGGAAGCTATAAACTTAAGGTTAATTTGGGCACCAGAGTATAAGAACACAATGCTGTGAAGTACAATTACCATCTAAAAGTTCCACAGGTGAGGACAGTTAAGTTTCATAAGTACGTTTCCTCAGTTTCAGGATCAGATCTGGAGCATTGTGTTTTATAGCCATTTCAGGTTCCATTTGTATTAATATATCAAATGTATTAATATAGTATTATAGTATAGTATAGTGTTAATATAGTTAGTAGTCCTTTTTGAGTTAGGGTATAAAGACATTCACAGAATCATTTTCTAGCATTTATTCATATAATTTCTTTTTCATTACTTTTATTCCAGTAAACTTCTACAACTTTTTTTGATCTTCTTTGCTTTTACTGTCTGTTTTATTCATTTGAAAATTATCAACTTCTTAAGACAAATGACTTACTTTTATCCTAAGTACACACACATACCCCTTTTCTTTGTTTTCCAATAGTGTTTTGTCTCAATTTCCAAGTGTTGCCAGGAATGGGGCCAAACCTAGCGTGGGTTTGCGTAAAGTCAACCGGCAGGGTGTGGGATCTTGAGTTTGTGCAGGAAAACTTTCTCACAACAAGCCCAGGTGATTTTGAATGTAAGTTTATTAGTCTAGGGGTATTGAAATAAGGATGAGTGTAGATAGAAAGAGTAGCAGAAGAGAGACTCGGCGGGGCTGCTGTGGCTCTCTTACAGTACTATGGGAAAGATGTGAGGCTAGGAGGGGCTGCTCTCAGCTTAGTGCACAGTCACAGAAAAGGCACCTTGGGGACAAGTTCAAGTTTGCCTAGGATAAAGTGCCAGTGCTCATTTGTTTCCCTACTTGCAAACCTGTAAGCTATATTGCAAGTTTTGTGGGGTCCCCTTAGGGTGTAAGAGAAGAAGAATTTATTTGAAAGAAGATGTGAGTAGGTGAGCCTCGAAAATTTCATGCTGCTTTCTTTGTCTTGGGGAGTTTTATTGGTTTCAAAAGATAAAGGTTTTCGGTGTGATTTGAGGGAAGATCTCAATAAAATATTTGTCATCTTTATCAGGTGTGCCCTGGCAGGATCGTGGTCTCCACTAACTGCTTGGTGGCAGGGCAGAAGTTCCAAATCGCATGAGCAGCGATGTGCCAGTGGAGGGAAGGCCATCCTGCAGACCAGGTCCAGCACAGGTGTGCTCATTGCTAAGCACTTGAGGCTTTTCACCCTGGGGAACTTCCCTGTTTGGCTGTAAATTGCTTACCCAGTTAGCAAATAGCTAAAGACAATTGAACTAATAAAATTCAACATCCACTTGTAGATGGAGGTATTGTCAATATCTGGAGAGACCATCTCTCTCCGATGTCACCATGTTCTTATCATTGAAGAGCACTGGGTTTCTGAAAGTGGAGGCGGGTGTCAGACACATTGATGTGCATTCACAGTGGGGCACCTGAGAAAGTCTTTTCTTACTGTGTTGGAGAGAGTCTTTATTTGATGTGTCTTCCAATAGACAAAATCAATCATGGGAGTGGTCTTTGTTATTGCTTAGCGGTGCTTTTTTGAAATGAATATCCTGAATTTGTAAGTCCTTATAAGCTGTTTAATAAGTTCATGATAATAAGGCAGAAAATGTCCTTTTAGTAAGGTTGGTGTCTATATCCCTTTGTTTAGATGCACAGGGTGACCAGGGACTGTTTAATAAGGGGAAAAGCTATGCTTACCGAAAAATGGAGTTCTCAGGTTAAGGACTATTTTGTCAAGTGGGATGAAAACTTCTGAAAATGTATTTAGTTGAGTTTTCATTGTGTCTTTTGTCTGTTTCACCAATGCAGAAAACTAGTATGGAAGGCACAATGAAAATATTGTAAATAAGACAAATATTAGAAACACATTGAATTGTTTCTAATAGTGAGAAACAATAGTGGGACCCAGTGAGATGAGTCCCTCAGTCACTGTAACTCAGGGGCAATTCCCCAATTGGTGTTAATTTTTCCCATCAATAACTTAACTTTGTGAAGCCTGTTGCTTTCCTGTAAGAAAATGCCCCAATCCAGTGAGAAAAACATACGAATTATTATAATTAAGACACATTTGTGTTCTCAGTCTGATAGCCTTCAAATAAACTTCAATTAGAATAGTTCAATAGACCACTGCATGATATTCCTGGGTTATATTTGGACAGATACAACATCTGCCTCCCACTTTCCCAGCTACCTACCATAGGAGGTTCCCAGTAATATTGTCTACTTTGTGAAATCACATTTTAAAGACTCAGTGTTTTAGCTCACGTACATGTGAAAGTACAAGTAAATGAGTCCCTATAGAGAAGATTGGGTTTTGATGAAGAACATATCTGTTTGCCTGGTTCAAAATGCCCCCTTTTTGTTGCCATCTCCCCTTTCTCTTTTTCTGCAGCGGTCCACTGGAACAGTAAAGGAGAATGTTTTATTGACTGAATAGGAAGAAACAAGCATTCTCATGTCAAAATAATGGGCTATTCAATATTCCCTGTTTGGCTTCATCATCAGCTAAATATTTTTCTTTTGCTTCCATGCTTTAGAATGTCCTGAAATGCTAATAATTACAAATCATTTCACTATCTGTATAACATTTAGTAATTCTGCAGCTTCTTTTATTTTCTTAGTGTACTTCCCTGAGGGTGTTCAGAAGCGTTGCTCCATCCATAATATTCTAGAGTTGTGAGCAACACCAAGGGCACAGCTAGTATTAGTGCCAATATTAGCTATTGTTTTTGGCCAATTGACAAACCCAAGTTAGAAAAATTAATTTAGCTTGTTGGCCCTTTACTATTCAGGTAAATAAATACTTTCATGTATGTCCATCATAGGAGTTCTAGCACATCCAGCTTGGTTCCATCCCTGTTCCTCTTTCACGGGTCCATGTGTAAACCAAGTTAAGTCAGCATCATTGAGGACTTTCCTGTAAACCATTCCTCAGAAGAAGAAGAACATCAGTGGGCAAAACACAATCATGGATGTGTGTATTCTGCAAGGAAGTTAGCGGGATTACTGCATCAAGGCTGTTATGTCAAGTTAAAAATATTAGATACAGAGAGGAAGAAACTGACAGAATTATTGATTGTGATGAGAATTCAGCAGAGATTCAACAAATTTAGGAACATAAACAAAGAGAGCCTGTAACTATCTTTCTGTCTGTTTGCATAATATATCGATCACAGAGATGACTGTCATGCAGGGAGGGAGGCCTTTGGCTACTGAGTCTAACTGCTGACTCTCATATCCTGTTGGTCTCTGATGATTTCTATTTTTTTGAGTTAAAACTTCTGAATTTTTTTTTTTGTATAAAAAGTTTGAAAGTGTGACCTAAGGTGTGTCAGAACAGGAGCTTTAAATATTTCTTTAGAGATTCTACAGCTTGTTTTCCTTTTGGGTTCCACAATGAATCCAGCTAACTTGACTCTAGTAGGACATATAAAGCCTGGAACATTAATAGAATTTTGGAATCCCATTGTGATGATATCAAGTGAAATCAAGGATTCTCTGTATTGCTTCCTTTTATAAAACAAGGAAAATATAGCCATTCTCTGAGTCTTTAAAGATTCATGAGTACTCATCTTTAGGTATGAAATGGCCAAAATGTTTTACTTGAGTTAACAAAATTAAAGCTTATGTTTTGATAACTGATGTCCTTTTGTACCTAGTTGTTATAATAGGTTTGTTGTGTCCTTTGAAAGTCTAATATTTCCTAGAGGACAAATGTAAAACATCTACATATTGAATTAGAGTGTGATCTCTAGGTAATTTAACATTATTTAAGCCAACTTTTAGTGTCTGGAAGAAATAGTTGGGACTCACTGTATATCCCTGGTGCATTTCAGTCTAAGTAAATTGGCGATTATTTCTACTGAGGACAAAGAGATGTTGCCTTTATTTTTTAACTGAAATGCTGAACAAGGCACTACATAAATGTATTACTGAAAAATGTTCACAGTCCACAGAAGTGGCTGATAAATAGGTATTTGGCTTTGAAACAAGATGTTTGTGAGCAACTATTTTATTAATAGTGTTGAGTTCATGTACAAATCTTCATTCTTTTTATTCAGTTTCTTTACTGGAAAAATAGGAGAATTACAGAAACTTCTATATGAAATTTTAAGTTCCTTTTAAAAATAATTTTGTATAATAGGATTAATTCTAGGTAGTTAATCCGGTCTTACAGGATAATGGCAAATATTAGGCAGAAGCCATGTATTATCAGTAGTTATTTAACAGAAGTGGCTGATTGATCTTGTCAATACCTGTACTGGAAAGAGCTCTCAGTTGCATTTAGCATTCAGGAAGTAACAACCAATCTCAACATTGTTTTCTTTTTGACAAAGTTCCTTCATACTTATTATTTTCCCCTTTGGTTCAGTACCCAAAGAATTTAGTTCTAAATATACTTCATGCTTCCAGGAAAAAAAATATATATGGGTGCCATTGTTTTTTTTTAAAAGTCTCCCTTTAGTAGGTGAAAAGAGGCTGATAAGACCAGTAAATACATATGTTGTCTCCTCACCTTTAATAGTTGCAAGGGGCAGGTTGTGATTTAAGAACAGTCATTGGTTTATTAGATGTTCCTACCACTTGCACTGAAGCTTTCCTCCTTGGGAAAAGGCAGCTTAGTTGGATGTGGTCAAGAATAGATAAAGTAGCCCCAATACCTACAAGGGTCTTAGTAATTTCCTTACCATAGTAATTTTTAAAAATATTTATGTATTTATTTATTTATTTTTAAGAGAGGGAAGGGAGGGAGGTAGAGTGAAAGATTCTCTCTCATGGTCATGGTCTGCAACCCAGGCATGTACCCTGGCTGGGAATCGAATCTGCAACACTTTGGTTCACAGCCCGAGCTCAATCCACTGAGCTACGCCAGCCAGGGCTTCCTACCATAGTAATTTTAATTTTTTTAACTATTAGCAAGGTGAAAAGGGAACACCCTTATAGTCCTCAGAACAAACATATGCTTGTTTCTGTTTTTTTTTTTCTCTTTCTGAATCTTATTTCTCTTATTTCAGTTTTCTATAGTCTTTTGTAGGGTGAACGGAATTCTCTATAGGAGTTTGCCAGAGAAATTTATTTGGAATAGGTCAGAATAGCCAGAGATATATTCTAACAGTCAATTTGTTATTATTTTGTAAACTAATCAGTGTCCCAGAGAAAATAGATGAAATCTTTAGATAGATGTTAAATTCTATTGTAGTTTTTGGAATATATATAATCACTGGTTCCCTCTGCCTGGGACTGGCTCTTCCCTGAAGGGAGTTGCCAGAATTCCTGGATTATTCTTGTCTAAATTTCTATTTCTCATTTTTTAGGGAGTGGTAGTGAATAGATATAAAGGAAATAAAAAGCAGAAAAAAAGAAAAAAAGAGGGTAAATCCAGACACATAACCTGAGATAGCAAAGGATATAGTAATTAAACTGTAGAAGGAGAAGGACTGTGGTGCTGCATTTATTAGCTACAGAAGACTTCATTCATTCATAGACTCTAATAGCTTTTATTAACTTTAAATAAAACCATGTGTATGCCACTTAGAAGCTTATAATTTCCAATAAATATATAGAGCTATTTTTATCTAATATTGCATGCAAAATATTAATTAGGTGTCAAAAGAGTTTTAATTGGCCATCATAAATTGATATCTATTTTAATGAAATCTTCCCATTTCTGTAAGTACTTGAAAGTAAGATCTTCCTATTTATTGCCTATCTGCAGAAGGAGTAATGGGGGCTGCAGCTGAGTTTTCAGTCTTTCAGGCATTATTTCCCATACTAATTTAAGTTTAGATATTTGCAAATTCTGATCAAATCTTTAGTATATTGTGTGGTAGGTTGAAGTGGGCTGCTTATAGGCTGAGCTCCAAGGGGCTGTCACTTCCAGAGTTGCCTCAAACCCTCTTACGTTACATGTCAGGTTCCTTCCTGGGTGCTCGGTAACTAACCTTCATATGTGCATCCTTGTACAAGTCAATTATTTCATTACAGTTGAGTTGGAATTCTCAATGAGGTCCTATATGTTTTGAGGGAATTCCTCAGATAGCTGTGCAGAGATTCTTAGTCACTTAAGAATACCTGAGATTGGACTTGAGGGAGGGAGTGCCTTTGGTCTTCAAGGCCTATCAAGTCCAGTCTCTCATTTGTCCAGCACAATGTTTTGTTCAGACTCTCAAAGAGCAATTCCAATGGAAAACCAAGGTTAAAAAACCAGCCATCCTTTTTTCTTCTGTTCTGAATTTTCAACTCTGTTGGCTTGGTTTCTCTCAACATTTAAAGGTTAGGAACACCTTGAGGATTTTTTAAAAAGCTTAAATAAATTTAGGCCTTTTAGCTTAAAAGAGAGAGTTCCAGAACTCTCAGCAAACTTATCCAAGCTCATCTGATACAATGCTATATGTTAGTGGGGCCCAGTGTGCCCCATGCTGGGACCTAGCAAGGTGATCCTGGCGGGCTTCTGGAATCCTGCCATGCTGTGCCAAGTAAATGTCAAAGTAAGAAATGTTTAAGAACGTAGAGAATTTTTGTGAGTTGATTTAAGTTGGGAAAGAATCTCTCAACAAATTGAAAAATTACTCCAGGGAATGGCAATTTTGCACCTTATCTTATACATTGCAATCAGCAGGAAATGAATAAGAGGTTACTTAAAATCCGTTGGTGATATTTTAGGGAGGCAGGAGAGAGCAAAATGAGTGAAGTCTCTGAGACTGGATAAAAAGGAAAACAAATGGACATATAACTTTTTTTACATTGGTGGGTGCAGGATAGTTAGCAATTAACAATGAATATGATACCAATAACCATGAGAAATTTTCTTGTCTCTGCTCTGGTGCAGTGAGGGTTCCAGGAGAAAGAACATTACCCTGGCATTTGAAAGATATATTGTCAGAGATGCAAAAAGACACTAGATAGGTTGAATTAAAATAAAGATGGACATTTTTTAGAAAAGAACCTAGTGTAAAACTTGACCACCTGCCATGATTAGCTGTTAGTTCCTAAAT
Organism: Phyllostomus discolor; assembly: GCF_004126475.2. Lineage (NCBI taxonomy): Eukaryota > Metazoa > Chordata > Mammalia > Chiroptera > Phyllostomidae > Phyllostomus > Phyllostomus discolor. The sequence continues at coordinate 9,911,955 of NC_040914.2, forward strand.
TTTAATCTCAGATTCTCCCTTGTGGTTACTTTAGATCTCCAAGTTTGTAAGTTTCACCATGCAAGCCTCCCCTAAGGTTTTCAGGTTAGTATGTGGCTTTATGTATCCATATGTTCTAATCCTTCAAAATCCTGGAAAGTGGGAGAAGCTAGAGATAATTAACGATGGCCAATTATTTAATCAATCATATCAACAGAAAAAAACTTCCAAAAAAACCCTAAACATAAGATTCAGAGAGGCTCTGAGATGGCGGGGGTTGAGGGAGAGGCCCAGGGAAGATATGGAAGCTGCATTACTATCACCCAGTATCCAGCCCAGTGAGTTCCTCCCATGCAGCTGTTCTGAGTTACGTTAATTTATTAATAAATTAGTAATAGTAAGTGAAACCACTTCTGAGTCCTGTGAGTCTTTCTAGATAATTATAGTACCTTTGGTGGGTAATAAAAATCCCCAAATCTGTAGCTGCAGGCAGCAATGTGAGTAGCCCAGGCAGCCCACTTGCAATTGCATCAAAAGTGGTGTCAGTCTCATATTACTGAGCCTTGAACCTGTGGGGTCTGCACACACTGTGGGTACTCAGTGTCAGAACTAAATCAAATTGTGGACATGCCAATAGAAAATTGATTGTTAATTGAAGATAAAAGCTCTTTATCCCATAGGGAAAAAAAACAGGCAGGTGTGATGCTGGAATTGACTATGAGATTGTGTGTAACCTGCGTCTATGAGGTGCTCAGGGAGTTTGAGCAGACATTGAGTTCACTCCCCTCTCTCACCCATTGAGAGGCCACGTTCACTTCTTATTCTCCCAGGTCTCACAGGGTGAGGCCTGAAGCCGTGTGCCCTTCCCAGGAGCCATGGAGGCACAGGCCTGTACATGCACACAGAGTGTTTTCTACCCCGAAGTGGAGCCATTCACCAGCTGCCTGAAAAGACAAAAAACAAAACAAAACAAAACAAAAAATGGACACCAGGTTGCAGTGAAAGGAAAAATAGCATATATTTCAAAGGAAACATTGAAAGCAAAATAGGCAGCTGATGTTCAAAAGTAGAAACCCCTAGGGTCTTATTTTAAGGTCTTCTAAGGCAGGAAAGTGAAAAAATTATGATTGAGGTGTTTTTTAAAGCCATGGGCTATGAGGATAGTTCAGTTATGATGTAAGTTTTTATTATCTGATTCATTTCTTCCCCAGCATCATTCTGTTTAAGGTTTTCTAGTAATTAGAAACCAGAGGTCTTCCTGCTTTCAGACAACCCAGAGTTCTGCAACCAAATTTTGGATTGTGTTGGTGATGTTAATTCAAGAGCAGAAAACAGATCCATCCATCTTGTGCTTAGCAGGTCACATCCTTTTCTTATCAGGAACAATATATCCCTTGCAACCCATTTCACTGACAATCTTCCATTTGTTTCTATCACACCTTCCAGGTTGTGTTTTAAAATTTATTCTTTAAATAAGAATAAAGACAACCAGCTGTGAGAACAAAAAATTATTTTTCTTTCATCTTTTAAATTCCTCTAGCTGAGATAATAATCAAATTAACAGGGACAGATTAACAAAGCAGATGCAGGTAGTCTATTATACTAATGAATATTCTGAGGAAATAAAATTAGAGATGCCCCAAAATATTGGTTAGTTGAGGCTTATACATCATTCTGAAGCTTAAAAAAATAAGCTTTGTGGTTTGAGGCTTCAAAACACAAAAAAATCCATTTGTATGGTGATTCCAAAGCAAATGTTTTAAAATTAAATATTAGCTTGGTTTCTTCATGTCAGTATTTCTCCTTCAGCTGGTTAATACTTTCTAGGCAGTTAAGAGGGGAGAGAGGTCAAAGCATTTTCTTTCGTGAGTCTTCTGTTTACCAAGAACAAGATCAGAATTAATATCCTAAAAGGCATGTCTGGGGCAGCAGCTCTGCTTCCCTTCACAGCAGAGCCACGGCTCTTAGGCTGGTTTAGCAAGTCTCACTGACAGCTCAGTTCTACTACACCTAGTCATTTAATGAAAGTCATTGTGCACCTAACTCATTACCAAATTTTGTTTTAGCCATATAAGCATATGAACTTTTGACTTATTACTGAAAAATTAAGAGATACCTTTGAATCTGCTAATAAAAATGTTCCGGGCTTTGGGGTCCACCTTCTGGTGGGCATCTTAGTTCCTGGAATATAACTCAGCACGTGTTTTGTGATCTTATCCATAGCTGCTCAGGAAGACTTGGGAGTCCTCTGACCCTGGCTCATGTCTCAGATTCGTATTTATGTTATCACTGTTTATTGCTTAATCCGTCCTTTTGTTGTGTTTTTACGTGTCCCTAATTTTAATTAGTACCTGCTGAGCTTGTTGCTGCCTGAAGGACTTTGGTTCCATTTCTATTGTTGAGGAATTGGGGTCAAGAATTACACAGAGTGGCATCTTCTCTGTTTAAATATCATTTAAGTACTTCCATGTTTAACTTGACATAGTTTTAAAAATGCGTACAGCATGAATCCTCAAGAAATGCCTTGATGTGACTTACAACACCAAATGGATTTATAAGGGCCCTTTGCAGTCATGGTAACTGTAGCATCCCTGTATTTTCTTGTTTGATAAAAAATACTGTGTATGGTTGTCCAGAAGACCTTTCGATTGTTCCTCCTTGTTCACTTGTTGATTCTGGAAATGTGTAGTGGACTTGTACTACCTACCAGACACTGTATGGGGTGCTGGTGACATGTTAGTCAATGAAAGAGACAAACTGGACATAATTGCTGATGTCCAACTACTTACCTTACAATTGATATTTAAAAGGTACTTCAGGATGCCTCAAGGTTTTTAATCCCTGGCAAAGTATTGACCTCAATGTGTTCTCTGAGACTCTTTCTGAATCTTTTTGTGTTTTCACAACTTCTCTCTTTTTGTCACACCCCAGATTCAGTCTTCCAGCACATTCTCTTGACTCTGAGCTCAAGACAAATCCTGAAACAGGCCCCATTTCCTCCCAGGCTGGTCTGTTCAATCCCACCTGTCACCTGGATGACTGCACTTGCCTTCTCAAAGGGCCCCCTCCCCATAGCCTAGCAGCCACACAAATCCTGCCTAATATTGATGTTAAAAGTAGGAATATTGTCACTTCCATCTACTAATGTTTTTTTTTTTCGCCTGGGCTAATCATCAAATTAACAGAGGCAGCTGAGAAGAAAAAAATCAAGTTTTTTAAAATCTGTGAGCATATGGAATTCATATAAGTATGAAAATTTTAGTGACCATAAGGCAACATTAGGCATATAAAACATTTGGGACAAAGGAGAAAAACAGAGACAATGAGGTCTTGATTCTAGTTGTCAGAATGAGGAATTTAAGGGTAGTTGAGAAGAGCAGATCCTGCATGGCAAGAGAATTTTTTCTAGGCAACTCAGATGAGTGGGACTCAGGGTGTGCCAAGACAACAGGTGCGTGCCTAAAGCCCTCCTATTTACCATGTTAATTAAATTAGCCCAAAATGAAAATTCCATTTTTTTCCTGAAGCAAGTTTTTCTGTCCACATGCCTTGACAGGAATGTGGGAGGGTCAGCAGTTTTGTCTGAATTTTGTTTCTTAAAAGGATGTATAATCAACATCCTCAAACTGAAACTTTAGGTTGACAAAACATCTCTTTGCAGCTCTGACCCCTCCGGGGGCTCTCATATTCATTCAGAGTAAAGCCAAAGTTCTGGCTGATGGCTTCTCTCCTTCTGACTTCATCTTCTCTCATCTCTTGCTCTCTTTGATCCAATCAGTTCATGCCCTCCTTGCTAATCCATCATTTTTTCAATTGAAAGAAAAAAATTGAAAAAATGAAAAATTGAAGAAAATGAAAAATTCATTTTTCAATTGAAAGAAAAAAATAGGGCAATAGCATGCCCTATTTTAGTCTAATAGACCATATCACATTACTATTGTCATTGTATGAATTGTTGTGCACCTCCCCCCAGCATGTCAGGCTATGAGGACTGGAATTTTGTTCCATTTCACAATGATATTTCCACTGATTAGAAGAGTGTCAGGCAGATGGGGAACACTTGGTTGGCGTTCTTTGAAAAAATGAGTAAAAATATTGAAATGGTAGAATATGGAGTGTTATGACCTCACATGACTGGATTTCTGACCTAGCATAAAGAACCTGTTAACTTTTCTGAAGAGTAGCATCTAACAGAGAATGAACCCAGGCTAACCTAGAGCTTGTGAAGGGGCAGGAATGCAAGGTGCAGGCAAAGGACACAGCATGTGCAAAGGTCAGAAGGTGGGAAATTAAAGCAAAATAAATAAGTATAACTCACTCATATGGGTGATCAAATAAGCTAAAATGCCTCAGGTGCCCAGTACCCAGTGAGTGCTAATAAAAGGTCAGCTATTGTCATTTTCACACTTCTGTGGGCATGTGTCCAGGGTGTGCCCACTTGGAAACAACAGTAGTATAGGAAAAATATTCTCTCCTCTTGACCACACAAGCAATTCATGTCATCAGGCATTGATTACAGCTTGACTTAGGTAAAAGTGACAGACGGTAAACCACACATACGTACAGTGTACAATCTGACGTGTTGACCTTCATACACACAACATGTGTCTCCATTCCATTTAAAAGTTTCTCATGTGCCTTTGTAATCCCTTCCTCTTATCCCCACCCAACTCCCACTATCTCAGACAACCACTCATATTCTTTCTTTCTTGATAGAATAGTTTACATTTTCTAAAATTTTATATAAATGGAATTATGTAGTATGTTCTCTTTTTAACTGGCTTCTTTAATTCATCATAATTACTTTTACCAGGTGAAATGTATGTAACAAAAGTTAATCATTTTACACTCAACAATTCAGTGGCCTTTTGTGTAGTTGCAGTTTTGTGCAGCTGCCATGTTTACCCAGTACAAACATATTTTTATCACCCCAAGTGAAACACTGTACCCACTGCTCCCCATTTTCTTATCCCCTAACGTTTGAACCTTAATTCTTTCTCCTTCTTTTGTCCCCTATCCCATATACCCTTCCTAATATCCCCTGCCAGCCTGTATATTTGGTGCTTCCACTTGTCCCAATGTGAGGTAACCTGAGTCTTCCAAATATTATCCTTATTTCCAAACTCGTGTCTTACCTTTGACACTTACTCTAGTCTTGGAGAATGGCACCCCCAGTTCACTGCACCAGTTCCAGTGGCTCCTCCCTCAACAGGTAGATCAGACCCTCACTAATATTATTCAGCTTCATTCTGAGCCACTGAGAAAACCTGCCTGCCTGGCACTTTAGGTCCCTTTGAGCCCAAGTAATGCCCAGCACCCCAAACCTTCCAGGCTTTTCAAATTTTGATCTTGACTCTGAGCAGACCCATCTCTTCATGGCTCCCTTCTATGTTCACCTCTGCTTTCATACAATCTGCCTCTGACCATTTCTCCAAGGATGTCAGCCAAATGCACCAGAAGCCCACCAAAGCAGGAAAAGAACTGAACCAGAGGAGAGATGTATTTCCCATTTCCCAGATTCTGGTTGCTGTCTCTCCAAGGACAAGAATGTAGAACTTGAAAACATCAAAGAAAGCAAAGAATGAGGACACTGACGTCTGGTCTGAACTGTAGGTCAGAGAGGGCTTGAAAGAGGGCTCTTCTGTGCAGACCTGTGGGTGCTGATGTAACAGAGACCTGCATGTTCACTAGAGTAGTTAAGGTTTATGGCAGAATATCTTTTAAAATCTCTGTGAACTTGTTTTTTGAAGGTACAGTAACAATGGATGTGGAATGAGAACACAGTTGATGGTTAGGTCACAGCAGAAATGTGCCCTTTCAGTCTGGTACATGTTCTCAGGTTCTGAGAAAGGCTGCTTTGAGACAACCTGAGATCCCAGAAGGATGTGGGCAGTCAGGTCACCTCTTGCTGCAAACACCACCTCAGAAGAGAGAGAGGCAAACTGGAAAAGTCTATTTGGAGGATTGTAGCAGAGAAGGAAAGAAACTGGAAGATTTGAAAACAGGGTAAGGATTGACATTGAGAGCAAGGTGGCAGGATCAGCTAACTACAGGTAGGTGATGTCAGAGTAAAGAGGCATCAAAGAAGTTTAAATATAAAAGGAAGACTTTATTGAAGACCACGTAATAGGGCCATGACACAGAGCTCAATACCCCAGATTCAATATACTTTGGAGATGTTAAGAACAGGAGAAGGAACCATGGGCATCTGTGTTTGCTAATTGGCTTTATAAAAAAGAAAAGCAAAACTTCTCATAAAATATTGTCAGGAGATCCTTTTACATCTTGTCTGTAAAGGTCCTCAACCAAGTTATGCTCCTACCCTTCCTCAGACACTGGAACAACAGGAACACCAGGAAGATTAGAATTCAGTGTAATGGGCCCAGGCTTCTGAGTCAGATATTCTCTGGCTTGTAACACTGGCAAGAAGCTTTCAATGATGCTTATGCATATTTCAAAAGGCCAGAGAAATATCTGCAATTACCAAATTGCAATTACATATTTAAAGGTATGGCCTAAAAAAATAAAGTCAAGTGACTATAGTCAGAAACAACCTATCTGATTAGTGACTCTGAAATAATATTAAAGCCTCTAGGTCATAAGAAAATGGCTTTTTTCACAGTGGAGGGAAACACAACTATGTAGCTTTTAGCCAAAGCCACTTTGCATCACCATCAGTATAAAGAACTGATCAGCATAGCAATGGCAAATGTAGCCCAGTATTGATCCAGAAAACCGATCAATGTGAGGCAGCACACAGGAGCCAGGTGTGCAGATCGGTTTCCCGTGGGGAATCAGGCCTGCATTGTGCCTAGGCTGCTATGAGACTTGCTTTTGCTAAAACACCCTCACCCTGAGCTAAGACTGCAGATGTTTAATGTACATCTCTGAAGCAATTTCCTAAAGTTTGTGCTAAAATGTCCCAAGGACAAAATGTAACCAAATCAACCTTTATCATTCCCTTGCATTTGCAACTTTTTTTTTTGTTACCTGTAAGAAGTAGTCACTTAATGTAAATCTAAGGATAATGAATGAGAACCTTCTTTGATGTAATGTGACTAGAAAGCAATAAAAGCCTGTCCAGGCAAGGGTCAATGTGCTCTCCCCTTGAGAGAGTGGCTGTGCCATCCCTTTTTTCTCCAAAGGATTTCTGTAGTCTGTGTGTTTGCGCCACATCCGATCCTAATATTTGTGAAGAGGTGCCAGTTCCTAGCAATGTAGACACAGGTGCAAATTGCTGAGAGCATCTGAATGGATCCAGGATCTGATCTCCCAGAATGTCATGCTTCTGGAATTGTCCACGGATATATTATATCTCTCTACAGTTAACTTTTATTCTTTTTATTCTTTAAATATTTTATTATTTATTTTTAGAGAGAAGAGGAAGGGAGGGAGAAGAGAGAGAGAGACATCAATGTGTCATTGCCTCTTGCACACCTCCCATGAGGGACCTGGCCCACGACACAGGCATGTGCCCTTGATGGGGAAATGAACCAGCAACCCCTTGATTCACAAGCTGGCTTTCAATCCACTGAGCCACATCAACCAGGGCAACTTTTATTTTTTGATCAAATGTTATCATGTGAATAAGAGTATTCTTGATCCTACTATAGCAGCCTACATGGCTGCTATAGTTTGATTTGTCCTGATTAATTACCGAAGTGCAGAAAAACTGACACTCACTGTATAGTTTGCTCTGGTACAAGTATTTTATAAAACAAAAGATGGGAGTCTTCACATATTTTTGAAATTAGGAAGCTACACCCTCACGCTTCATAGCAGTCTGTCTACTTTGAGTGGTGCCCTCTTCTTTAGATACCAAAATACCCATCAGGTCAAACTTAGCTTCATAAAGGGTGAAGATGTTTCTAATTCTGTGGGCATCAGTCTGAACTAGGACATGTGAACCAAAGCCTTGTTTGTATCGCCAATGCTTCCAATTATTTTCTATTATGAAAAGGGTCAGAGTTATGCTGAACTTATACAAATAAGTGTAATGCCATGAAAATGAGAATACTCTAGAAGACTTTAGAATTTATGGGGAGAAATAAAATAGAGAAAAAGGTCAGTGTTACTAGCCTGTGTCTTAGTTTATTCTTGTTGTCCACAACAGTGTCCAGGTGCCCTGCACATGACCTTTGGAAAAGGACAGAGCTTGGATTTCTTCAGGCTCATCACATGCTCCCACAGGTCATCACATGGCAACTGCCCCTCCTCTGAGGGACTCAGTGACTCCTGCACTGTAGAGATGGTGCATCTGAGACCAACCAAAGGTGGGGTCTGGTGTAAAATGTGACCTTAAATGAACAAAAGTGACAAGGTCAGCTCTCATTTTTGAGCATTTCTTGACTCAGTGCAAGTCTTCTAACAGTTGTCTACCTTCACACCAAGTCTATTCAAAAATGCAAAAAAAATATTCAGGGTTTAATAAAATAAAGAAATGGAATAAGGAGTTATTTTGACTTAAAAAACTATCAGGTCTCATTCCTCATGTAAATGTTTGTGTATTTGGGGAAGGCACACTTATATCCTCTGTTCATTTCTGGGGCAGTAATTGGTAAGACATTTAACTTTTGTTAAGTAATTAATTGGTCAATAAAGATGGCCCAACCTATTCTTCATGATCTTGCATTTGAAAAAGATTTATCTAAAGAAATTTTCATTTTGAACAGGACTTTATTTCCTGGTCTGCAAATTGAATAACATGGTGAAATAAATCTCTAGAGAGAAGTAGTTATGGTTCTAACAAAGACAAGGACTGTAGGAACAGAAGAAAACTACTCCATATGGTAAAGGCCACACATGAAAACCCATGGTTAACATAATACTCCATAAAGAAATACCAAAATGTTAGTAACATTATGAAAAAGGTGAGGATCCCCCTTTTTACCCATGTAAATAACATTACTGGAAGTTCTGGGCAGAAAAATAGGCAAGAAGATAAATTAAGTGGTATCCAAATTGAAAAAAAAGAAAAATGATCTCTTTAACGGACAATTTAACTTTTTTACAGGTTTTATTTATTTCTTTTTTGAGAGAAGGTAAGGGAGAAAGAAAGAGAAGGAGAGAAACACAGATGTGAATGCAAAACATCCATTGGATGCCTCTCCTCCATGCCTGGAATGGGCCCAAACCTGCAAACCTGGCCCATGACCAGACTGGGAATCCAGCAGGTGAGCTTTTTGTTCCACAGAACAATGTCCAACACACTGAGCCACTCTGGGCAGTGCAAGAACTTAATTTTCTATGTAGAAATTTCTAAAGGTTCCACCCTCCCTGCAAAAAAGGTTCCACCCTCCATGCAAAAATCTGTTAGAATTAATAACTTCTGTTAAATCACAAAAGATAAAATCAACAGCCAGCATCATTTCAATTTCCTTAGAAAAACAAGGAACAAACCAAAACATGGAATTAAGAAAACAGTTTCATTTACAACAGCATCAGAAAGAATACAACAGGAAAAAATTCACCAAGCACCTGGAAGATGTATGGTCTGAAAATTACCAAATATTTCTGAAACTAAATACAACAATAAGTGTAAAGACATTTGCGTTCATGGACTGAAGACTTCCAGTCATCTATATATTTTACAGAATTTTTATTAAAAAATCCAATGACCCAGCAAGCTCCAATAACACGCTGCCTCTGTCCCGTCTGAAAAGGCACCCCGACACTCACCACTGGACTGCTTCTCAGCCTTCACTCGATGTGCCTTTTGTAGGCACTGTCAAATGCAGCCTTAGCATAAGGAGACTTGAGGTATTGTGGTACATTTTGCATTTCTAGTGTGCTTACAGGTGAAGGTGAATCTGTGTGACCCGAGAGGCACAGACACAGCCTCACCGTGGCCTGAGCCAGATGCTGAAAACCTCAGCCTTCACTCTGAAAACTGCCATCCCTGGACTTCATCTGGCCTGAGCTCTCCTGCCACAGCAGCTTGCCTGCCTCCCTACCTTTCACCCTCTTTGATGTGCCTCTAGCTCTTGCCTCTCTGGTATCAATTCCCACTCTCTTTCGTCATCAGGCATTAGGCAGACTGTGTGGTTTCATGCCATCCCATCCCTCTTGGCTTTCTAGAATTTTAGTCCTTCAATGGTTGCCAGTCTTTTTCTCATTCTCAGTCTCCCTCTAATTCCTTTCCCAGTGCCTCATTTCCTATATCCCTGGGGTCATGAAACCCTACCATGTGGGCAGCTGTGCTCTTGGAAATAAATAGGAGCATGGTTTCCTGGTACCTCTGTTTAAGACTCCATTCTCTCTTCCTTCCTATCCCTACATATACACCTATCCCCTCTACCATCCTTCGCTCTGATATTTTTAATCCCTTTTTCTGGCTATTTTCTCCCCATGTATAAAAGTGTACACACACCTCCATGGAATGCCCAAATCAAGTGTTTGGTTTCAATATAAAAGACAGTCATCCAAGTCTTCAAGTATCTTATACTTTTTTTTAAAAGAGGCATCTTGCCTCTCAAGGCAATACCCCCGTTTGGAAGAACTGCTCTTCCTTCTTCCCCACCCCCGTATCCAGCTCCAGTGACTCTCTCCTTGGTGGGTCATCCCCACAACCTGAATATGGGCTCCCACAATATGGGCTCCTCAGTCTCTTCCTGAAAACTTGCACTATTCCCTATTCCTTCTTTATTCTCTTCCTCCTAAACTGAGACAACAATACACACCATTCCTCTTTGCCCTGCTTGTCTAATCATTACAATTTTCCTTCTCTACCTGCCCAGGATTTTACCCCTTCTTGTCTCCCCCTGGTGGCCCCCTGTCTTCTAGAGGCCATCTAACCTGCAGGTCTGTCTAGGATTTTGATCTGTGGTCAGAAGCCAAGCAGAGCCAACAGAGCCTGAATAACCAAGAAAATAGTGTCTGTTTTCCAATACCATGTATCCTGTTTGTGGACTTTCTTTGAAATGGGAACACAGAGTTTGTAAATCACAACAAAAGCCAAGGATGTGTCCTGTGTTGTGGGTGCATGAAAAGGTCTCTGACTGATCACAGGGCCCTGAAGGCACTGGGTACACTTGACCAAGAGCTGGGGCCTTTAGGGGGCTGCCTTTGTAAGGAGTCCTCACACTCCACACACCATTAAAGTTCTCTTACAGAATATCTCTGAAAGATGTGTGCGTCTGCTCCCTTCCATGTGAGGAGAAAATGAGTGTGAAATTGAAACCAAGTTAGTGGTTGGGGTTTGTCATTTACCGCACGTGAAATTTGCTCAGTGTTCCCACCCATGTTAGTGAAGAAACCTTAATGATACCCTTTGCCCTGATTCACCACCCGGTGAGGGCTGTGGAGGAAATTTCAGACAAGGGATGAAAGAATGAGCACATGATCCCCTGCATGTCTACAGAGTGCATCTGAGTGGATAACACAGTCAGCCTGTTTACATGTTTTCTACCTGTCCTGAAACCAGAAGTTTGAATTGGGCATCACAGTGGTGGAATGATGGTGTGTGTCTGCAGGAGCCTGCTCTCTCCTCAGACTCTGGGGACAACTGCTTTTGCCTTTTCCAGACACTGTAGGCTGTTTTCTTTCTTGGCTAATATTTCCCCATCACATGCATCTTCCCTCCTCTGCTTCCATGATCACATCTGCTCTTTTACTTCAGTCATTTAGTCTTTCTCTGACTCTTTCTCTGATTGATAGGAACACAAGAAATTACATGAGAAATGCTACAGAAGATCCGGAATAATCTTTCCATCTCACCACCTATAACTTAATCACATGTGTCAAGTGTCTTCTGCAGAACACAACAGTCATGGTTCCCAGGGGTAAAATAAGAGTATCGTCAGGAGGCAATGACTGTCTCCACAACAGCATTCTAAGAACTGCAAACTCTCTTGTGTCCATGTTTTAAAAAGCTCTCTAAATCTACCTTGCTGTACTTTGTATACTTGAAAGAGGCATTATTTTCACAGTTGTAGCTTCTCATTATTCCAGCCCTGAATATAGGTCTAATTGCTTCCTATCCTTTTGGTCATTTGTGTTGTCAGACATCCTTCCAAAACTCTGGTTCTAGGGTGGTGACACGAGTGAAAATGGGGCTGGGCACCAGTGCACAGGCTCCTCAGCAGGAGGAGTTCTGACTTTCTACGAGTGTAGAACTTGCTCTGGTCAGATCTGACTTTGTAAGAAGCCAAGCCTTAAGGTCTGAAGTTATTTCTTGAACTGAAGCAACAGACACACTCTATCTTATAAAGATTTAATTATTTTACCCTGGCTGGTATGGATCAGTGGATTGAGCACCAGCCTATGAACCAAAGGGTCGCTGGTTTGATTCCCAGTGAGGGCACATGCCTGGGGTTGTAGGCCAGGTGCCCAGGTGGGGGCATGTGAGAGGCAACCACACATCGATGTTACTCTTTCTCTCTTTCTTGCTCTCTTCTCTTCTCTCTAAAAATAAATAAATAAAATCTTTAAAAAAAGCATCTCCTCTGATATCAATAGTATGAAAGTAGAAGTCAACCACAATAAAAAATTGAAAAAACACTCAAAATTATGGAGGCTAAATGTCATGTAACTAAACAATAAATGGAATAAAAATGAGATTAAGAAAATCAAAAGATACATTGAAACAAATGGAAATGAGAACACAACAAACCAAAATCCATGGGACAAAACAAAAGCAGTCCTAAGAGGGAAGTATAACATTACAGGCTTACTTCAAAAAACAAAAAGAAACTCTAATAAACAATCTAACTTTACACCTAAATAAACTGGAAAAAATCAACAATGTGCAAAGCACATAGAAGGAAGGAAATAATGAAGATCAGAGTAGAAATAAAATAGTCTAAGAAAACAATATAAAAGAACAATGAAACCAAGACTGTTTCTTTTTTTTTAAAAGATTTTATTTATTTCTTTTTAGAGAGGGGGAAGGGTGGGAGAAAGAGAAGGAGAGAAATATCAATGTTTGGTTGCCTCTCATATACCCGCTACCGGAAACCAGGCCTGCAACTCAGGAATGTGCCCTGAATGGGAATCAATCTAATGACCCTTTACTTTGCAGTCCAGTGGTCAATTCACTGAGCCACACCAGCCAGGGTGAGAATTTGTTCTTTAAGAAGATAAATAAGATTGATGAACCATTAACCAGAATCATCAAGAGCAAAAGAGAGAAGACCCAAATAAATAAAATCAGAAATAAAAAAGGAGAAGTAAAAACTGATACCACAAAAATGTAAATAATCATAAGAAAATATAATGAAAAGAACGTGCCAACAAATTGGACAACTTGGAAGAAGTGGAATTTTTTCTAGAAACATAACACCTATTCCCAATCTATTCCAAAAAATTTAACAGAAGGGAAAACTTCTGAGCTCATTTTATGAGGCAAGCATTATCCCAATTCTAAAATGAGATAAAGACACTACAAAGAAAGAAAATTATACATCAATATGTCTGATGAATATAGATGATAAATTCCTCAACAAAATACTAAAAATCTAAATTCAGCAATACATTAAGAAAATCATACACCATGACCTAGTGGGATTTATTCTGAGGCTGCAAAGTTGGTACAATATTTGCAAATAAATGTGATGTAGCACATAAGGAAAATGAACAATGAAAATTAAATGATCACATCAATAAATGCAGGAAAAGCATTTGATAAAATTTAGAACCCATTTATGATTAAAAAAGCCCTTTCAACAGAGTGGGAGTGGAGTTTATATCAGTCATGCAAGTATGTTTTCATTTCAGCATATGATTCTTCCTCTCAACAGACTAAAGTAGAAAAATATTGATCTCAGTAAATTTTATAAAATTATTTGTTCAAATTCCACCCAAATTTGGGGGGCAATAAGCTTATAGATCTACTAATAACAGGAAAAAAAGCCACACACACACACATACACACTTCCTTGCAGGGCTGGCTGAGACTGGGTGAGTTCAGAGGAGCAACGGGCAGACCACAGCCGGCACCGGCGGAGCTCAGACAAACCTGTGCCTGTCCGACCCCACTTCTCTCTCACTTCCCGGCTCTGACTTTCCCCTCATGCTGGGGCTGGTTTCCTCGGTTGCATCTTCCAGATCATTCAGTCGGTCTTTCAGCAATGACTTTCCAGTTATTCAGCAATTACACATATTATTGTGTGTGCAATTATAATTTCTGGGAAGTCTTTCTTGTCTGACTGCATCTTTTCATGAGAGTTTATCCAGCAATTGTCCAGCAATCTGACTTTGTAAAAGTAAATACAGTTTTCCCCAGCCATAGGCCCATTGGTTTATCACCCACTTGCCCACGTCATGCCTGCACTCAATGTCTGAACAAAGTGTGTACACTAGTCACCTGGTTTCTTTTTTAAAATACACTCTAAATGCTTTCATTTATTTATTATTTTAAATTTCTTCAGTCATTGCTTCCTTTTGCTGTTTTGTTACAGATAGTCATAAAAAATGTTACGATTCTTGGTTGTAAAGTCTATAATTATTAAGGACTCAGATGATTATCAAGGGCGGTTTGGGAAAGGTCGGTTTGGTGTTTTATGTCTTTACAGGAACATTCCCCCATGATGGAAATGTAGCTGTAGAGGTCAGTCTGTGGAGCCACCCACAGCTGTTGTGCTGCCTTTAGCCTGATCTGATCCATTGTCAGATCCCTGGTGTGGGGATAGTACTGAGTGGAGCTAATTTCTAAAATGAGATAATTGTCTCTTTTCTTGTGTGATGAGTTCTTTCATAACAAGTCAGGTAAAACATTTAGTAAGATTTTCATAACAACCTGGTTCCCCCATCCCCCTTTTCAGCTCAGAGAGACAGCGAGGCCACCACCCAGAAAAGCCACGCTAAGCTCAGCAGCCTTGTGTGGGTCACGTGAACAAGCATGGCTTGGGACGAGGGAGGCACAAGGAGCAGGGGTGCAGGGGGGCAGGAAGCTGGTTCTCAGTCCTGATTCCAGGCAGGTCAGCTGCAGGCAGCCCCACCACTAGGCTTCCTCACCAAGTATGAAGAAGGAGCAGATTTCTGAATACTTGGAGGCATGTTGCCTTCTCCCCAGACACAAATGGTATGTTTTTATATTTAAAGAATGACACACACAAAATTAAACTTTTTCATGTCTCATATTTTATGCTTATTTTTTGAGTACTCACCTTTTATTTATATTCCAGACGCTGTGCTAAGCCTTTTACATATATTACCTTATTTAGTGTTTACACCCATCCTATGAATTTATACTACTACTACTTCCATGTTTTGGATGAGGGACTAACTTGACAAAGGGTCCCCAGCAGGTGAGGAGGGCAGTGGAGACTCAAAACTGACTGTGTTCCAGTCTGTTTATATAAAGTCCACAGATCTCCAAGGTATTTATTTAAAGTGTGTGTGTGTGTGTGTGTGTGTGTGTGTGTGTACTAGATCCTAAATTCCTGGCAGGCAGAGACTATTATTTGAGTTTGACTCCCTGGCATGTAGTAAACCAGATATGATAAATGAGCTTCAGCCCAGCAAACATTAAGGATCTGAACCCTACAGAGGAAATCAGAACATTCCTGGTTATGGGAGCAGCATGAGCTGGAACCTGGCATTAGGTGTGGTTCTTGGGGTTGGGGAGATGGGCAGAGCAAAGGGCTTCTAGGAGTGGGGCAGGGGATGATTATTGTGGCTGGTGGGCAGCATGCTTAAATTCACTTGGGGTACCCTGGGGAGTGTGCTCTGCACTCTGAGGCAGGGCATCTGAGTTTTATGCAGTAGCCACTGGTGACAGGGACATTGATGGCTGTAGGGGTTAAGAAGAGAAACTACTGGACAGCAAAATAGTCACAGGGATGCAAAGCATAGCAAAAGACATATAGTCACTAGTTTTGTAATCACTATGTATGGGGACAGGTGGGTTCTAGAGTTATTGGGGTGATCCCTTCATAAGTTTTAGCAATGTCTCACCACCACACCATACATCTAAAATTGAAGTACCACAGAGATACAGGACCTTCCCTTTGTGAGCTGTAGAGGTGAGGGTGAAGTAGTTCCATTTATTAGACACTTGTCATGACAGAGTAGAAAAAGCCCAAACTCCTCCAATACCTTTACTTTTTCTCCTGGTTACATTCCACTGATGTCTCCCTCTGGTAGTCGTATTAAAAATTGCACCTCCTAATAGGGTCAAACTATTTTTTCCAACCCAGGGTCATTCCTAGGGGCCAAACCAGAAAAAGTCGGTGTCAAAGTAAAATGCAGGGTTCCTTGTTGAAAAGTCATTAAAAATTTAAGGATGGCAAAAGGAGAGTATTAAACTTAACACAGGCCCTTCTACGTGCCTGCACCAATTGTGAGCCCATGAAGCCTGCCCTTCTTAGCAGGGCAAATGGAGTCATTTATCCTCCAAGTCAACTCTACACCAACTGCAAGTCATAAAAGACCTACAGACTTCTTACTGGTGTCATATTTAATAGTTTGAACTAGAGGCTTTATCGCTAAAAATGAACAAAATGTAAAGTTTTAAAAATGCCTTAGAAAGACACATGTGTTCTGAAGGGTGGAAGTGGGTGCCTGCTCCTGTGGATGCTCTGAGACAACTGCATCAGTGAGGACGGTGACACCAGTGACAGGATCAGCTCTAGTGATCAGCAGGTTAAGCAAAGCGGGAACATCCACACCTGTGACCATTCAGGGATCTGCTGCATGTATGAGGCTTTTATGTCTCCAGTACTCTGGGACATGCTGGATGTACCCTTCAGAGTAAAAGAGAAATTGCTTCATTCGTATCTCCATCTAATCCATGTTAGAAAAATGAAAGCTGTATTGTGTAGGCTCTTGTGGGAACTAATCAGACAATTACATGCAGACTCCTAAGCTTTGGGGTGAGGCCATGCCTTCTACAGCAATAATATAAGAGCCTCTGAACAGAGTCTAATCCTCAGGAGAGACAGAGGGTCTGAACGTGAGCTGTGAAGTGACAAGGTAGCCAGACTTCCTCATCATGACCTGGGTTCTATCACACCCACCAACACATGGCAGGTGGGGAGAGCAGCATCCATCACAGATGGAAGTGATACTTCCTGGATGAGACAAGGACAGGTGGCCCAGACCACGGGAACCTACTGGTCCAGCACTGTGACCTGTCACATAGCGTTCACCATGGAATCACAGAAAGTTCACTGTGGCTAGTCAACAAAGAAGGGAAAGGTTCCATTTACTCCCAGTTTTCCAGCCCTCAACTCCCCATTCACTCCTCACACCATCAGACACTTTTTCCCTCTCCCCAGGCTGCCTTACTTACTGACACACAGATCCCCTAGGGCATGGCTAACCTGTTGGCTCAGCTGAGGCATGTCTTAGGGGATGGGGGTAAGATTTAGCTTTTCACAGATCTCCTAGGTCATGTGGAAACTGTAGCCTTCAGACCACACTCTGAAAACCTGATGCACATATTGCTACTGGGTCAGAGCTAATGACTGGAAAACTGTGGCCTTCAATCAAGTCCTCACCCCCAAGCCTGCCCTGCATTCCTCACTTTCCCAGGCTCCATCCCAACCCCTTTGCTAGCCTGACTACTGCTCACTCCAACTCCCTCCCTGTCTAAATCTCATACTTCTCAGCCTATTTTCTGTGTTCATGGTGTCCCCGGTCTCACAAACCCTCATCGCTCTTCAGACTCCTTGCTCCCTATGGGATGTTCATCTTGTTTCTTATTTCATGTCCTCTCTTTGTAACTTCTGCTGCCTGGTACATCTGGTTTTTCCTCTTTTCCCCAGCCTTAGAACTCTAATTTGAGTTTTCAAGACCGCATCCTTTTTGCCAACCCTGTGTCTCTCCCCACATGCCCACCCAAATCTAAGAGAATGGCTCCCCTTTCTTAACTGCACCACCTGAGTGGTTCCTTCCTCATCACTTAGATTAACCTCTTACTCATATGCCTCAGCCCCATCCTGAGCTTCCTTAGAAAATCTATCCTGTGTGGCCTCCTTAGGTGCCTTTGATTCATACAGTGCTTAACACCCCCAAACTCACAAGCTTCGTAATTTCTCACCTTGACTCTGAGCAGACCCCATCCCTCTTTGCTCCCCCTGTATGCACACCTCAACATACCATGATGCCTCAAAAGCCACAAGGAGCTTGAAAAAAAACCAAAACAAAACCAGAATCAGAAGAGCTACTTCATTCTCATTTTTCAAGTTCTGATTGTGGATGGCCTAAAGATAGGCATGTGATTTTGTCAACCCAATAGATAAATAAAAAAATGAGGACATTGACATTTGACCAGAGCTCCTGGTCACAGATGGCATAAAACAGGGTCCTCCAGTAAGGCCTGTGGAGGGCTGATGTGACAGGGACCTGCTTGTTTACTAGAGTTTGTGAGTTTCATGACAGGATTTTTTTTCAAACCTCTGTAATCTTTTCCTTGAAGGTGAGTGAAATTGTATGTACAATGAGAACACTGTTGATGAGTAGGCCACTGCAGAGGTGCAGAGTTTCACATCTGCCCTTTCTATCAGATTCTAAGACAAAGGCCACTTTGAAGCAACCTGGTCCCCAGAAAAATCTGGGCAGTCAGACCATCTTTTACTGTGGATGCCAATCCAGAACAGAGGCAGAACAACTGAAAACATTTGCTTGGAAAATTTCAGCCAGATTTTAAAATTGTTGAAGTTTTGAAAATATGGTAAGGATGGACACTGTGAGCAAGATGATAGGATCAGCTAATTATATGTAGGTGATGTCAGAGTGAAGTGTGCATCACACAGATATAAAGAGGTGAGAAAGACTTTATTAAAGGCCGTGCAATAGTGTAGTGAGCCAGAACTAAGTGCCCCTGAAAGGAAAAGCTGTGGAGGTTTTAAGAATAGGAGAAGGAATCATAGGCATGTCTGTTTGCTAATTGGTGGTACAAAAAAAGAAAATACAATTTTGCATAAGTTCTTCACAGGATGTCTTTTTACATCATGGTTGTAAAGGTTCTAACCCAAGTTAGGTTTCTACCTGCCATGGAGACTGAGACACAGAAACACCAGGAGCACTGAATTTTATGGGGTGGGCCCAGGCCCTTGTGGCAGATACTCCCAGAATCATAACACTGATGAAAGGTTTTAAGGACACTTCTGTGTATTTCTAAAAGGCTAAAAAGAATCTAGAGTTACAAATTGCAATTACATTTCTGAAGAAAATGCTCTGATAAAATGAAGGTCAGAGGCCTGCAACCAGGGAGAACCTGTCTGAAGGTCAGTGACTCTGAGGAACAGGAAGGCCTCTGGTTCATAACAAAACTTCTTTCTGCACAGTGGAGGAAACCACAGCCAAATCTCTTCCAGCCAAGACCCAGTTCGAACTTCCATCAGTTACTGCAATTCATAAAAATGTACAAGTCCCCAGCTCTTTATAAACAGGTGCAAAATAGCTGAGGGTCCTTGAGCAGAGTCAGGATCTGATCTCCCAGAAGGCTGTGCTTCTGGAGCTTTCCTTCGAGACATTATATTTTTCTCTACATACACCTTCCCTTTGATTAAACATCATCCCTAAGAAAGAAGTGTATTCTTGATCCTACCACATGGCTGGAGTTACTTGATTTGGCCTGATTACTCATCTAAGTGCAGAGGAACTGATATTCACCGCCTCGTTTGTTCTGGTGCAGAGTTTTTAAATAAAACATAAGATGGGAGTTTTAATAGCCTCTTGAGGTTAGGAAGCTTCACACTCACACTTCACCTAGCTTTGGGTGATGTCCTT
This sequence comes from Phyllostomus discolor, assembly GCF_004126475.2. Classification (NCBI taxonomy): domain Eukaryota; kingdom Metazoa; phylum Chordata; class Mammalia; order Chiroptera; family Phyllostomidae; genus Phyllostomus; species Phyllostomus discolor. Next base: position 9,931,608 of record NC_040914.2, read on the forward strand.
TTCTTCAAGAAATACCAAAAGATCTATCAGGTCTAACTTAGCTCTATAAAGTGTGAGGTCATTTCTAATTATGTGGACATCAGTTTGAAGTAGAATATTTGAGCTAAAGCCTTGTTTTTATTATAAAGTTTCTAATTATATCCTATCAGCAAAAAACCAGAAATGTATTGAACTTATGCAAATAATTTTATTGCCTTATAAATAAGAATACTCAAGAGGCTTTAGAAATCTTTCAAAAGGCACCAAAAAAAGAGAAAAGATCAGTGTTTCTACATACATGCTGTCCTCTTGTCCATCCCCATTATCTACAACAGTGTCCAAGGGCCTCCACATGTTTGCTTGCAGAAGGGACAGAGCTCAGATCCTGTGAGCTCATCATCTGCTCCCATTGGTTATCGCACGACCACTGCTGATCCTTCAAGGGACACAATGTCACCTCCAATGTGGAGATGGTACAATTGAGACCAAACTGAGGTGGTGTGTGCTGTAAAATGTGACCTTAGGTCAGCAATAATGACAATGTCATCTCACATTGTTATGTATTTATTGACTCAGTGCAAATCTTTTAAGAAATATTCACCTTCAGAACAAATCTATTATAATAATGCAAAAAACTTTATTTAGAATTTAATAACAGAGAAGAGGGGAGGAGGGTCAGTCATGTTGCATATGCAGCTCAAGGGGCCAACTTTCAGCAGAACTGATGGGGTTGGAGACTTTACACTGGTAATAACCAGAATCCTCCTTCTGTATGGGGTCTATGGTGAGACTTCTGCGGTCCTCGGACAGCTTCTTTCTCTCTGAGAGCCGCAGATTCATGCTGTTGAAGAACCACTCAATGGAAACCGCATTTGTGTAGCAGGTCAAGACCACGGCGTCTTCATTCTCTGTGATCGTGCTATTGCTGGTTAGGAGGATGGGCACTTTCACAGGCTCTGTGGAGAAACAGAGAATGGGACTGAGGGTGGGCTGAGACATGGAGCCACACGGCTTCCTCAGAGATCTCAGCTACTCACAGTGAGCTATGCAAAGGTCACCCTTGTGGGCCATTTGTGTTAGGTAGCTACAAGATAGAAATTTGGAAAACCTCGATTCTTCCTCATGTGAAATTTATTATTATTAATACCCCAAGGCCTAAGACCAATTGCAAAGAAGACTATTTCATTGGAGAGCAGAAAAGGGTCTGAGACAAGGGTCTTAGTCCCTGTAGGGACAGAGAACTTGTGCCCTATGGCCAGAAATCCAAGGACTCTGCATCCAGATTCCAAGCTCTGAAGAGATTTTGGATCATTCATTTATTCATTCATTCATTAAATCACCATTTATTTTTTTCCTAATTGATCAAAGGCAACTGCATATTTGTTACATGTTGGTCCTTGAGTTGGTTTTAGGGGTAGAGTGAATTGAGAAGGCAAAGATTTTTCCTTCATACTCCAGTGGGAGTGACAGTAACACCTCAGGAGACAAATAAATGATCTGAACCAACAGTTGATTTAAAAATTCACAGGCACCTCATAGGCCCCTGGGTTGGAGGAGAAGACAAGGCTGTGGCTCCAGACAGATCTCAAATGACCCTGATCAGATGCTCATGGTCTGTGTGACTCTGCTTTAGTGACTGTATGTCCCTGTTTCTCAGTTTATTCTCCATGGAGGAGGGTAAATATTTGGCTGCCAGGTTGTCAATGTATTAATCATAAAATATTTACAGTCTCTGGCCTAAATCTTGGGAAAGAAGAGCTGCTGAAATGAGAGGCATCGCTTATTGATCGACTGTAACAGAGAATCCCCTGGGCTGATCCCTGGTGAATGAGGACCTTCCAGGAGCATCTTCTTTTCTCAGTTTCTTTCTGGGGATGCTGATCTTTTCCTGTACATGAACTTGTTCTAAGTGCCCCATGACAGTTAGCTAACATCTAACAACATTGTCTAACTGTGCTCTTACACATAGTCTCAGGTGATAGACTGAACCCCATTTCTGCCAAAGTGTGGCCCTTGGGCCTGAGCCCTGACTGGTGACCAGCTCAGAAGCCTTGTGGCTTGGGTACCCATTAAATCACCACCCAGTTAGCCTTTTCTGGGAGATCAAATTCAACGTGACACAGGCTCCCCAAGGTCCCCGGAGTCAAGGTCCCTGGGACAGGATTCTTGGGAGGGGCTTTCGAGGCAGCCTCTGTGAAAATTTCAGGGGGCTTCTGAAACCAGGTTTTGACAGAAGCTGTCAGGGTCACTCTCAGTGTCAAGGACATAGGGGCTACACTGAGACTAGTCTCCCTCTGTTGAGTTACTCTTGTCAGACTGGTCCTTCTGTCTGCAGGACTGGAAACTGGGAAGGGAACTGATATCTTAGGAAGTTTGTCCCCACTCTCTGTATGCTGTACTAATTGCAAAAGCCCAACCTGAGACAGAATGCAGAGGGAAACAAAGGCAGAGTTCAGGGCTGCCAGTCCTGTGTGTGAAGTAGAGGTCACCCCACCTAACACCCAGATGTCAGAGAGTAATCACTCACGGAATACATCGAGCCGTCCGAATCCCACTTGTTGTACTGAATTTGGAAGGTGGGCCACTACGGTGTACATTCCTCTGTCTTCCCTGGTGACCTTCCTTATCAGCAAGGATCCATCGAGGTCTATTGTCTTTCGTCTATCGTATAAACGCCCATTTATAAATTTTCTCTCCAATATGAAATAAGCTGCGATTAGATTATTAGGTATTTCCCTTTCTCCTCTGAACCACCTGTAGCCTAAAGCATTTTGAGGTGTATTGAGGAGACTCAGACGCACATTCTTCCCTTCAGCAACATTGGTTGATGCAATAGAGAACTGGGCGTTCGTGGGCAGGCACCAGAAGGTAAACAGCGACACTAGGGAAGAAGAGAGAAGTTGACTAATATTCAGATCTATGTGTTGGGAGGGCAAGGCAAGGCCCTGGAGCCTGAGCAGGTCTCTTTAACTCTCAGCTTAGCTCTGAGCATGAGTGTGTCTGCCATGGTCAAGGGTGCTAGTGAAGAAAATGGCTAGCACCCCTGGTTCAGTTTTTTTCTGGTGTTACCTGACATAAATTGTTATTATAATGTCTTCGTAAATTCAATACTCAATGATGAATAACTTTGGAAATGCATAGCAGTTGAGATTTTCCTGCCTCTCACCACTTTCAGATTACTAGAATTTCCTCTTGCTGAACCCCCTTCCCCACCCTACTCTTTTCCTTTTCCTCTACCCTCAGGTCCAAACAGAAGCCTTCCCTCTTTTCTCAGAGCACTGGTCTCTTCAGTAGGCCCCAGCCAAGTCTGTGTGTCAGATCCTTAGTCTAGCCCAAGGAATTGTCTCCTACTTACCAACCAGCAGGAGCCCTTGCCAGTGGATAAGTCCTCTGTGGGTAGAGACTGACAGGGATCCCATGGTGTCTGTTGTCTGCTCTGTGTCTCCCTCTTTGAGAAAAGCTTGAGGTTCTGTGAAGCTCACAGGCACCTCTGTCTGGAATGGTACAATCTGCTGTGTGTCCTATGTGTGTGCTGAGCTTTATTCTGGGGCAAGATTACTATTCATGTGCTGGGGGCAGGGTCTGTGCCCAGGATCCTCCCACTCCTTGATCTCATTTATGCCACCCTGTCTCTTCTTACCAGTTTAGTGTCCTTTGATATTTTGGTTCCTGGGTACTGCAGAAGTCTCTGAACTCCACACTCACATGCACACACACACATATATACACTAGGCCACACTCACATGATGTGTTGAAAAAGCACAAGCCTGGGGTGTTTGGATTTCAGGTTTCCCCCACAGCTTCCTTTCAGGAGCTCAGTAGTCTATCCCACAGCCTGTCTCTTTCACATTTGACTGTTCCCTTCAGGGCAGGTATTCCTGAGCTAGCTCAGAAATGCCTGTCACAGGGATATCACACCTGCTGTGCATTGAATCACCTGTGAGACATTGTAAACATGGCTATGCCAGGTGGCACTTTAAAGATGCAGTTTCAGCAGCTGTCCAGCTAATGAGATGCTCATTCAAAATGAGATCCCTTGATGTGAAGGTAGAACCACTTCTCCTGCTCTCCTGTGGACAGGGGAAGTCTCCAGATCCTGCTATACTACAGATTCTGACTTGGCAGGTGAGAATTGGGCCTCTATCTAACAGGCTTTCAGGAGAGGTTGATCCTATTGGCCTGTGGAGCACACTTGGAATAGCAAGGCTGGTGGGAACACATGTGTCCCTGAAAGGATGACTCACTCTCCCCAGCATTGGCTTCTGCAGTGATTTCGTTCTGGGTATGTCAGAACCACACAGAGAGCTCCAGGTGTCCTTGAAAATGGGAGTGATTTCTGCTTGTGACACAGAAACCCAGCTGGGAATCCAGGCTGCTTCATGTTCTCAGATGCTCTGGGGTTTTATTCCCTCCCAGCAGGCAGGTCCCAGAGATGACTCTGGGGGTAGAAGGGGTGAAGCTGGGTGATAATTGCATAGAGACCCATCTTCTATCTCACATGTCACCAGCTTGGCTTCTGCTTCTGGGGACAGAGACCCATGACCAAAAGTTTGGTAGATCCTTCAGTTTTGGGGTGTGAAGGAGGAGGTGTCCTGTGTGTCATAGGAAGAAAGGACTATGGTGAAAGGTCAGGTGCCTGTGGGCTTCCTTGTCATGGAGGGATGGGTTCAGATAGACCTTTCTCCTCCATGTATATTTGTCGGCCTGTTCATATGCTTTCTGACTGTTGGGACAACCTCTGGCTTCTGCCTGGGAGGCTTTCTTGTGGTCACCGGACTTGCCCATGGGTGGTGCCAGCACGGAATCCCCTGGATGAGGCGGTGCTCCTAGGTTCTTTCAGAGTGAGAAACATCCAAACCTGTGGAGCAATTTAATGAGTTTATCTGAGCCATATGCTTGGGAGAAAGATCTCAAATCCTGCAAAAAATTAGCAGTTTTGCAGTTTATTTTATATATTATAATCAAAGGAGAAGACAAAAATAGTTTCAAGAAACCCATTAGGGCCTGAGAAAAAGCATAATGGAGAAATCTCTAGGTTTAGATAAAAGTCAAAATGGAGAAACATATACTTTTTAAAAATTCATGGATACAGAATAATTAACATTTACAGGACATAGAGAGGGTATGCAGGGGACCAGGTAATATGAAGTGTTTGGGGATCTCGTGTGTTTGTCCTAGAGTCTGTGCCTTCAAATGGTCTAAAAAGAAAATCATTCTGATGTGCCAAAGTCATACTATTTAAGATGCATAAAAACAGGGGTCAAGGCTCACTTATGCTAAAGATTGACCTTTGCTAAGCAAAGTATAGGCCTGGGATGTGACAACTGCTATCACCTGCCCAGTTAGAAATTTCTGATCAGAATATCCTGTGAGGCTTGTCAGACCTGCCATGTGGCCCCCTGAGCTTGTCAGGGTTACTGCACAGCCCCTTTCTGTTAACAGTCTCCAGAAGTAGCAGGTGGGGCAGAGCAGGAAGGAGGGAGGACCTGAGAAAGGTTGTTGAAGCAGAGGATGAAAATCAGACTCTTCCATCTTCTTAGCCAAAGCCAGTTCGTGTGTGAATTTCTATGTGTTTTTTGTGTGGCTCAAAGTTGTGCCCTAGAGGTCAGGAGCAGACCTGCAACCAATGTCAGGTGCTGCACAGGGATGCTACCAGTGCAGGGTGAGCTCAGTGAGGGGACAGGCATTGTCCAGACTACTATGAGTCCAGTGCCAGGAGATCTGTCCCACCAGGGGGTTGTGCTCTTTCAGACAGAGCTCTCTTCTTTCAGGGGTACTAAGAAAGGGCTTAGTTAAGGTTGTCCTGAGGCTTTTGGGAGGGGGTGCTGGCTTGATGGGTTGATCCCCAAAGGTACCATATATCCTCCATCACAACATTGGGCATTGAATATAAGACATCTGTGTCCCAGTCTGTCATCTGCTCTGGGACTCCTTCCAGAGCCCAGGAACTGGAGCATCTCCAGGTGAATGAATACTCAACCAGGGGCTCTGTGGGTTCTTCTGTTAGGGGAAGAAAGGTTCTTGTAGAAACCTCAGGCCCTTTGAGATGGAAGCAAGTGACCACAGATTCTTGGTTCCCCTGTCCTATCCAGAAATTATTCTCACATTTTAAAGGTATGTCATGGTAGATGCAAAAAGAGAGTGAACAGGCTCTGTTAGGGTGAAGATGGAACATTGTCAAAAAAGATATGGCCCGGGACACAAGTACCCACACTGACTTGCTTTTAGTTACCAAATTTTAATTTCAGACCATCCTATGTAGTTACTTTAGGTCTCTGAGTTTGTAAGTCCACCACACAAGCTTTCCCTGAGCTCGTCAGGTTTAGTATGTGGCTTCTCTTTTGTCCACACCTCCCCATTTCAGTTATAAATCAGTCTAAAGGATGCATTGGTGACCAATCTTTTGGTTAGACAATATTGTCTCAAGTGCTAAGAAGGGATTCTTAGAAAGTCTTAATGGCAGGGTTTGTCTTGCTGAATGATAAACCACTGGTGACACGGCAAGACCTCCACCTTGGCTGGAATTCAAAGCTGAATGTTCTCAAAAGACAAAAGCAGGTAAATGGGAGGCAGTCAGTCCCACAGGCCTTATTAGAAAAATACTCTGGGTTATTTCTAACCTGTGAGCTATCATGGACTGAGTTTTGTTGTCTCATTTCTCTGTATTTTGTATCTGGTATTACATTTACTTATAGTTTGAGGGCACACCACACACTTCTTCAGTTTAAACATTATCATCATGAAATGGATTATCATTCACTATGGCCCACCTGTAATTAATTATTCATTATTCATTATTAATATGATTTTTGCAAGTTGTAACCTTAAGGTTTATTTGGGGACCAGGCTGTGAGAACACAATGCTATAAATTAAAATCACCATCTGAAAGCTCCAAGGTGAGGAGGACAGTAAAAGTTTCATAAGTACATTTCCTTTGCTTCAGCAGCAGGCATGGAGGGCCGTGTTTCATAGCCATTTCACTTTCCACTTGAATTAATATAGTTAGTAAGCCTTTTGAGTTAGGGTGTAAGAATATTAAATAATTAGGTTCAAGCATTTATACATGAAATTCCTTTTTCAATATTTTTTCCAGTAACGTTCTATAATTTCTTTGATTTTCTTAGCTTGTCTATTTTTACTTATTCAGAAACAACCAACATATTAAGAAAGCTACTTTTAAATTCTATTAAGTGTACATACACCCTGTTTTTGGTTTGTGTTCTTGTGTTCTCTCTCTCTTTCTCTCTTTCTTTCCCTCCCTCCCTCCCTTCCTTCCTTCTACTTTTTGCAATAACATTTTGTTTAAATTTCAAAATGTTACCAGAAAGGTGACCAAACTCAGGGCAGGTTTGCTAAAGCCCACTGGTAGTGTTTGGGTTCTTCACCTAGTGGGGGAAAAGTTTCACAAAACAAGCCCAAGTGATTTGGGAGTATGTTTATTAAAGCTGAGGACAGTGAGACAAGGATGGGACCAGAAGAGAAACTGGGTGGGGCTGCCGTGGCTGTCTTAGAACACTATGGGAAAGATGTGAGGCTAGGAGGGGCTTCTGTCAGCCAATAGCAAAATCAAAAATATAGGAGCTTTGGGGACAATTCAGGAGGTTTTCCCAGGACAAGCTGCCACTGCCCATTGTTCCCCTAGTGGCAAGTCTTGTGAGGACCCTTTAGAGTTTAGGAGAAAGAGAATTTACTTGAAAAGGAAATTTGAGTAAGTGTGCCTCAAGAAGAATGTATACTGCTTCTTTTGTTTAACGGAGTTCTATCTGATTTCAAAAGGTAAAGATTTTAGCAGAGGTCTCAGGGAAGAGCTCAATCAAGTATCTGCTTTTTCAGGTGTGCCCTTTTAGATCTGCGGTCTCCACTAATGGATGTTGCCAGGGCAGAAGTCTAAGGTACATGACCAGCAATTTGCCAGGGGAGGAAAGGCCAAGTATGACATGGTCACACTGTGCCAAGTAAATGTCAAAATAAGAAATGTTTTACATGTAGAGAATTCTATGAGGTAATCAGGATGAGAAGGAACATCTCAACAAAGGAACAAAATGCTCCAGAGAATGACGACAGTTCTACACCTTATCTTGCAGATTACAATCAGAGGAAAAGGCACAAGGGATTCCACAAAATCCATAGGTGATAGATTAGGGAGTTGGAAGCACGCTAAACATGAAATCACTGGCATTGGATAAAAAGTAAAACAAGTAGACAAATACTATTTTTACATTGGTGGCTACAGAACAGGTAGCAGTTAACAATACAAAAACAATAATGGGAAGTTTTTTGGTCTCTGTTCTTGTGCAGTGGGGGTGATAGGGGACTTAAGAGTTAGAAAATTTTAGTTGAAGGTAAATAGTTATAAGCCTAGTAAATAATGTATATGTTAAAGCTTTTGTTTCAGATCCTACAAATAAGGCCCATCCTGGCTCCTGGGAAAACAGCTGACCTTCTGGGGCACTGCTAAAGATTACCACCTGGGGACAAGTGGAGACATCTGGGGCTTTGTATTCCAGAGAGAGACAGATGCCCACCCACCCCAGAGAATAGCTAAGTGCCCAGGGTGAGAATACTGTAGATTTTTAAATCTAATTTTCCCTGAATTACAAAATCCCTCACCGTGCTTTTTTCTCCATTAAAAAAAGGCTGGCTCGGAAAGAAAATGTAAGATGGTCTGTTAGGGTATGAACCTACCATCTTCTCAGATCGCTGGCCATCTGAATAAAGTGCCCATAAAGATTCAATCACTGTCATTGCTTATTGGGTTCGGCAGCCTGAATGCTGGTGCCTTTTCTGGTTTCAAGGGTTCCAGAAAAAAGGATATTACCCTGACATTTTAAAGGTGTAATATCATAGATGCAAAAAGAGGGTAGGCAGGTTCACTTAAAATAAAGATTGACATTTTTTTTTTTTTTAGAAAAGAACCAGGTGTAAAAGAGGACTACACACTGTGATTAGTTTTTAGTTACCAAGTTTTAATTTCAGACCAGTCTCAGTTTGTAAGGTTCACCATGCAGGCCTCCCCTGAACTTGTCAGATTTAGTGTATGGCTGTTTTTTAAAAGTATATTTTATTGATTATGCTATTACAGTTTTCCCCCTTTATCCCCCCTACACCCCCCAACCTTCCAGCATTCCCCCATCCTTAGTTCATGTCCATGGGTTGTGCATATAAATTCTTTGAATTCTCTGTTTCCTATGCTATTCTTAACCTCTCCCCATCTATTTTACGCCTACCAATTATGCTTCTTATTCCCTGTACTTCCCCCACTATCCTCTCCTCCCCCTCCCCACTGATAACCCTCCATGTGATCGCCATTTCTCTGATTCTGCTCCTGTTCTAGTTGTTTGCTTAGTTTTTGTTTTCATTGTTTTTTTTAGGTTCATTTGATAGTTGTGAGTTTGTTGTCATTTTACTGTTCATTATTTTCAATCTTCTTCAATTTCTTAGATAAGTCCCTTTAACATTTCATATAATAGTGGCTTGGTGATGATGAACTCCTTTAATTTGACCTTTTCTGGGAAGCACTTTATCTGCCTTTGCATTCTAAATGATAGCTTTGCTGGATAGAGTAATCTTGGATGTAGGTCCTTGCCTTTCATGACTTCAAATACTTCTTTCCAGCCCCTTCTTGCCTGAAACGTTTCTTTTGGGAAATCAGCTGACAGTCTTATGGGCACTCCTTTGTAGGTAACTGTCTCCTTTCCTCTTGCTGCTTTTAAGATTCTCTCCTTATATTTAATCTTGGGTAACTTAATGATGATGTGTCTTGGTGTGTTCCTCTTTGGGTCCAACTTCTTTGGGACTCTCTGGGCTTCCTGGAAGTCTATTTCCTTTGCCGGATTGGGGAAGTTTTCCTTCATTATTTGTTTTCCTGAACTTTGCCAAGTCCCCCAGGATAGTCAGCTAATTAATATTACAGGTCATTTTCTTTCTTATTTTTAAAAGATTTTATTTATTTATTTTTTGAGAGAGGAAGGGAGGGAGGAAGAGAGAGAGAGAGAAACATCAGTGTGTGGTTGCCTCTCACGTGGCTCCCACTGTGGATGGGGCCTGCAACCCAGGCATGTGCCCTGACTGGGAATCGAACCTGTGACCCTTTGGTTCCCAGCCCACGTTTAATCCACTAAGCTATGCCAGCCAGGGCTTAAAGGCCAGTTTCCAACTTGCTCTCCTCACACAGGCTCAGGTGATAAACTGAACTCCATTTCTGCCAAGGTGTAGCTCTTGGACCTGAGCCCTTGATGGTGACCACATCAAGATCCTGTGACTTGGGCACCCATTAAACCATTACCCTGTCAGCCTTTCTTGGGAGGTCAAAACCAACCTGATGCAGGCTCCCCAAGGTCCCTGGAGTCAAGGTCCCTGGACAAGGTCCTGGAGAGGGGCTCTGGAGGGGAGTTCCATGAGAATTTCTAGGGGATCCTCAGGCTGGGCTTTGACAGAGCCCTGCAGGGTTGTTTGCCATGTCAAGGTCATGGGAAGGAGCTCAGGGTTCTGGACAGAGACTGGTCTCCTGTGCTGAGTATGTCCTGTCAGACTGGTTCTTCTGTCTGCAGTGATTGTCTGTGTGGCTAGATTTAGGGAAGAGAACTGAGATCTCAAGAAGTTTGTCTCCACTCTGTGTATCCTGTATTAAATGCCAAAACCAACTTGGGATGTGATGCAGAGGGGGATGGAGGTAGTGTCCTGCATTATCAGGCCTGTGTGTGAGTAGAATTCATCCCACTCAATACCTAGAAGTCAGACAGCAATCACTCACCATATACATGAAGCTGTCCAAACCTTACTTCTCTTGCTGAATCTTCAGGGTAGACCTCTACAGTGTAGTTTCCTGTGTCATTCAGGGTAACATTTGTTAATATCAATCTTCCATCACAGATTATTCTCTCTCGTCCACTGTACGCAGGCCCTCTCACCTGTGTGTTTTCGTATACATCAAAAGTTGCAATTTTGTTATAGAGGTTTGCCCCTTCTCCCCTGTACCATACGAAGCTTGTAACATCGAGAGGTCTGTTGCGGAGACGTAGGCTCACAGTTGTCCCTGCAGCAGCATTGGTCGGCACAATAGAGAATTGGGCAGCAGTGTGTGTGCACCAGTGGTTTAATAGAGAGACTAGGAAAAAATAAATAGATTAATATTTGGATCTAAGTATGAGGCTTGAAAAAATGAGGGCCAGGATCCTGAAAAAGTGTCTTCACCTCTCAGCCTTGGTCTGCATGTGAGGATATATCTCCCATGGTCAAGGTCAGTGGCATGGAACCACTACTTTCGCACCTCTGAACTTGTTATAATTTCTGTTTCAATATTCCTCTCTAGGTGTTCATCTGGCTCATCTCCTCACTGCCCTCAGACACATGCTGACACGCAGGAGTGTCTCTGAGGGACACCTTTTATGGCTATTCTCTGTCGTCCGTTTCTGACCTGCCTCTGCTCTGTTTTTTCATGGCATTTGTGGGTACCCCATCTAGATCTTTCCTTTTTTCTCTCTTGCATAGGAGATCTTTCCTTTTTTCTCTCGTGTCTGATCTTGTACCTTCAGTGTCTGAAACAAGCTATAGACACTGTGGGTAAATCAATGTTTTCCTAGGGCCCCGTACCTTGTGGAGTGTATTAGAACATATCTGAAGTGGGTGGTAAAGAGAAGTCTGGCATCCCTGGTTGTTTTACTATGGAATCCTGACAAATTGTTATTATTATCATCAGTTCTTCTAATTCAATATTGAATGACGAATAATGTAGGAAATGAGCCACAGTTAAGGTTTTCCTGCCTCTCACCACTTCCACATTATGAGATTTTCCTCTGGCATACCCCCCTTCCCCATCCTACTCTGCTCCATTGCTTTTTACCTTCAGGTCCAAACAGAAGCCCTCCCTCTTATTCAGAGAAGTGGTCTCTTCAGCAGACTCCAGCCAGTGTCTGTGTCACATCCTTAGTCTACTACCCCAAGGAATTGTCTCCTACTTACCAACCAGCAGGAGCCCTTGCCAGGGGACAAGTCCTCTGTGGGTAGAGACTGAAGGGGATCCCATGGTGTCTGCTGTCTGCTCTGTGGCTGCCTCTTTGAGACCAGTCAGAGGCTCTGTAAGTCTCACAGTCACCTCTGTCTGGAGTGGTAGGGTGTGCTGTGTGTCCTACCTGTGCACTGAGCTTTATTCTGGGGCAAGATGCCTAGTTTGGTCATGTGGGCTGGGGGGCGGGGTCAGTGCCCAGGACCCTGCCACTCCCTGCCCTCATTTTTGCCACCCTGTGCCTTCTTAACAGTTTTCTGTACATTTGTGTTTCGGTTCTCTGGGTACTGCTGAGTCCTCTGAACACCACACACATATACACAGTAGCACACACTCACAGGCTGTGGTGGAACAGCAGAGGCCTGGGCTGCCTGGCTTTGAGGCATTCCCCACAGCTCCCTGTCAGGTGCCAGGTAGCTTCTCCCACAGCCTCTGTGTATCACATTGTCCTTTTCCCCTCAAAGCACAAATTTTTGAACTACCTCAGGAAAAATCTTGTCATGATGATGTCATCAGTGCTGTGCACTGAATCACCTGTGAAACTTTGTAAACTTTGTGATGCTCAGGTGCCACCTTCATATGCCTGCTTCAGCACCTGTCCAGCTAATGTGGATGCCCATTCAAAATTAGATCTCTTGATGTGAAGGTAGAACCATTTCTCCTGCTCTCTGTGCATAGGAAAAATGTGCAGACCCTGTTAACTGCAGATTCTGACTCAGCAGGGGTGTAGTGGACCAGTGACTCTAAATTTGACAAGCATTCAGGAGAAGGTAATACTCCTGGCCTGTAAAATACACTTGCAATAGCAAGGCTGATGGGGGCACATGTGTCCCTGAAGGAATGACCCATTCAGGCCAGCATTGGTCTCTGCTCTGCCTTTGTCTTGTGTCTGTCAGCACCACACAGAGAGCCCCATGTGTACCCAAATGGGGGTCGTTTGTATGTGTGACAGAAACCCAGCTGGGAATCCTGTCTGCTTTGTGTTCTGAGATTCTCTGAGAAGGTTTTATTTCCTCCCAGCAGGCAGGTCACAGAGATGACTCTGGGTGTGAGAAAGGGTCAAGCTGGGTGATAACTGCAGAGGGGACCCTTCTTCTGTGTCATATTGTCATCAGGATGGCTTTTGCTTCTAGGGACAAAGAATCAAAACCAGAACTCGGAATTGGAGCTGCAGTGTTGGGTATGAAGTGGGAAGTGTCCTGTGTGTCCCAGGAAGAAAGGAATGTGGTGAAAGGTCAGTTGCCTGTGGGCTTCCTGGTGATGGAGGCATGGGTTCAGGTAAACCATTCCTCTCCATGTCTGTTTGTGGGGCCTGTCCCTGGGCTCCCTGGGTGTTGGGGCAACCTCTGATTGCTGCCTGAGAGGCCTTTCTGTGGCCACCAGACTTGCCCATGGATGATGCCAGGCATGGAGTAGAGAGCAGCACAGAACCCCTGAGAGTGAAGGTCCACCAGGCCCTGTCACAGTAAGTAATGTTGAAAGCTTTGGGGCAATTTAATGGGTTTATCTGAGCCAAACTGACTACATATGGCTGAGAGCAAGACCTTGAATCCTGTGAAGAATGACATTTTTACATCTAATTGATACATTATAATCACAGGAGATGAAAAATGGTGCATGGAATGTTTTAGGAGGTGAGGAAAAGCATAGCAAGGAAATCTTTATAATTAGATAAAAGTCTAAGAGGAAGAAAGATAATTTTTTACATTGGTGAATATAGAATAATTAATATATACTGGACATAGAGAAGTTATGTCCAGGTAATAAGAAGTATTGTGGGGTATCATGTACTGGTCTCAAAGTCTGTGCCTTTGACTTGCGGTCTAGCACACAAAAGAATGACTCTGATGTGTCTGAATTATGCTCTCCAGGAAGCATAAAATCAGGGATCAGAATCACTTAAGGTAAGACTTACCTTCGCTAATGAAGTTTATAGGCCTGGGACATGATGACCTGCCATCAGCTGTCCAGTTAGAAATTTCTGATGAGAATATTGTGTTAGCTTACATTTGGTCCCTGAGCTTGCCAGCCCTGCCATGTGGCCCCTGAGCTTGTCAGGGTTGCTGCACAGCCCCTTTTTGTTAAGAGTCTCAAGAAGTAGCATGTGGGACAGAGCAGTCAGGAGGGAGGGCCCAAGAAAGGCCTGTTGAAGCAGGGGATGAAAATCAGACTCCATCTTCTGACCCTAAGCCAGGTTCATGTCTGAGTTTCCTGTGTTTTCATGTGTTTCAATGTTGTTCCCTGGAGCTCAGGAGTAGACCTGCCACCATTGTCAGGTGCTGCACAGGATGCTGACCAGTGCAGGGTGAGCCCAGTGAGAGGTTAGTTATTGTCTGCAGTACTATGAATCTAGTGACAGAAGAAGTGTCTGACCAAAGGTATGTGCTGCCTCAGAGCTCTCTGCTTTTAACCATTCATAGGAAGGGCCTGGGGAATATTCTCCTGAGGCTTTTGGGAAAGGGTGCTGGCCTGGAAGGTTGATCCCCTAAACATGCTGTGTCTCTATCATCGTTTGTGGCATTGCCAACTAAGTCATCTTTGTCCCTTTCATCTCATCTTGGCCTACTCTCAGGGCCCAGGAGCAAAGTAGCTTGTTGTGATGACTCCACCAGGGGCCCTGTGGGTTCCTCCATTAGGGGAGGAGAGGTTCTTATGAAACCTTTAGCTCCTCTGAGATGGAAGCAACCACACATTCTGGGTTCTCCCATCCTATTCTGTACAAAATGTTTCTCTTGTTCCTCAGGACATTAGAAATTGGTGAGACATCTTCAGAAGCAACTGGCAGCTGTCTCACAGACCAGCGATTCTAGGCATGGAAAGTCATCCCCTGATTCCTTCAAGGTCAGGGTGTGCCCCTTCCTCCCCTGGCAGTAAGTCTACCAGGGATTGAGGATCAGGAGTTTCTGTAAGGTCAGGTATCTGTGAGAACAGGGAAAACACAGGCCCTAGATGATGAGACAAAACCCACTAGGTGGGCCTGTTGATGGCTGTGATTTTCTGGGAATAAAGGGTGGCACCAACCTTTCATAGTTAGGAGGTTTTTCTTACCTCCTGACTGTACAGGAAGTAAATACCTGACCCTGGGGTGTCCTCAAGCCTGTAGTGCCTCCTCTCATGATGACACCAATGCCTTAGTGTGTGGAAAAACATAACTTGGCTGTAAGTGTCACACAGGGTGACAAGCTCCCATTGTGCAGTTTCCCTTATTGGTTTAATGAGTGTTTACTGAGCACCTGTCATGTGTCAGGCTCTTGGCTGGGCCCTGGAAACTCCAAAGTGAATATGACACATGTGGGCCTTGTGCTCATTGAGTTTACCTTGTAAGTGGGGTAGGCTCGCATACAAACACAGCTTTAATTAATTAATTGTAAACCAGGTTAAGGGCCATGAAAAAAAAAAACCAAAACCCAAACACAGCATGTACCTCAGCTGGTCTGGGGATCACAGAGAGCACTTCTGAGAAGGTACTATCTTGGCTGAGACAGGAAGAGTTAGTGGCCATTTTCTCCTCGAAGAACAGAGGGTATATGAAAAAGCTGCCTGCAGAGGACTGACCTTTGTTGGGCAGATGCTCGACTGGATGGAGGAGCAGACGAACTCCACAGTGGGGAGTGTGCAGAGGGAGAAGGACTATAGAAGGATTGATACTCGAGAGGGTGGACCCTGCTGGGCTGTGAGTGCTGCTGAGGTGGGGTCAGCAGCCCCCAGGAAAGGCTCCAGGCTGTGAAGAACTCCCTCCACCTAATGTTGGACAAGAAGAAAAATGAGCAAGTTAAAGTTATGTTAGAGTTAGGTACTTTTTTGAGTTTTACACTTTCTATTCAACTTGTACTGTAAGCACCATTTTCATGTGTGTATATGTAATTTTAATATATTTATAGTTGAATATAATATGCTTAACATATGGAAAGTATACAATGTATGGAATTTCTCCAGATGCATGCACCAGAGAAGCTGTCACAATGAATTTAATGAATGTGTCCCTTACTCTTAAAGCCTATTCCTGCCCTCTTGTAATCTCTTCATTCTGCCCCTCTCCACCCCAAGCATGTTTTGGGGAGAATTTCAGTTGCTTTCTGTCATTGCAAATTCTTTTCCATTTTCTAGAATTTTCAAAATTTGAATCATGCATATGTAATTTCAGACGGACTTTGGTTACTTGACTCAACACAATTATTTTGACATTGTTCTTCCTTTTTAGACTTTAGTCCTATTTCATTCCAAGGAAGCATTAAGTGTGTGTATCCATTCACCTTTTATAGACACTTGCATTATTTCCAATTTGGGGCTGTTACGCATATAACTGCTATGAACTCTTATGCAGAAAAGCCTTTAACCCAGTGAATTAGATGCTTGTACACACCTGAACAGCCAGATAAATGGAAATGAGGGAGTTACCCCTGGAAGTCTGGTCACAAGGTTGCACAGCTGCAGCCCCACCCAGAGGTACAGAAATAGCTGCTTCTTCACATGAAGCTGTGTCTGCTGTTGCCCATCCATCAGTCAACACAGCAGCAGAAATAATGTCTCCATCTCCCTTCCAGTTTCTGAATTAAACACAAGTGCACCTCAGAGGCTGAATTTGATTCACATCTGGATTTTGAATCATGAGGAGTTGTGGAACCATAGTTTTTAACGTTTTAGTCCCTTTGATATGAGAGGAAAGATAGAAGGATGTTAATTGAGTGTAGATGCTAAGTGCTCATGAACAATACATGGCACGTCTGAGTTCACTGGCAGGCTGTGTGCCTCCAGGCCAGTGACCCACCTCAAGAAGACTCTGTTTTCTCAGGTGACATCATAAAAAGACATTTGGTCTTTCCTGGTTCTTAGAAAGGAGGAGCTAAACCTTTGGAATGTTCTCTGTGCTGAGGGCGATGAGTGTCTCTGTCATGTTCAGACAGTCCTTGGCAGGCCTCTGGGTAGTTGCAGAGTGAGGGCAGGTTGGCAGAAACAGCGGGTCTTGGTCAGAAGGGTAGAATTTTAGCCATCAACATAAGAAACGTTTCAACATGTAAAGAATTCTTATGAGTCTCTTTGAGTCAAAACTGACGACAGTTGCCAGGAAGCAAAATGTCAATGGCTTGAGAAAATGCTCTGAAGGATGGCAGTTTTGCACATGATTTTATACAGTACAGTCAAAGCCAGAGGCCTGAGGGGTTCCAGGAAATCCATTGGGAATAGATCAGGGAGCCAAGAGAAAGCAAAATACAGAAATTTCTCAGATCAGGGAAAAGAAGAACAAAGAGACACATACTTTTTTTACATTCACTGGTGCAGAGTACTTAATAGTTGACAATCAACATCATAACAATAACAATGAGGAGTTTGTGGTCTCTGGTGTGGTGCAGGGAGGGGTCTGGAAAAAAAGAAATTTCCCTGACAGTTATGTTATGGTAGAGGCAAAAAGACAATCAGCAGCTTCAGTAAGGTAAACGTTGACAATTGTATAACAATATACTGACCTAGGACATGACTATCCACCATGACTCACTTTCAGTGAAAAAGTTTTCATTTCAGACCCTCTTCTCTGGTTACTTCAGGTCTCTGAGTTTGTGAGGCCCACCACACAGGCCTCCCCTGAGCTTGTCAGATTTAGTGTATGGCTGTTTTTTAAAAGTATATTTTATTGATTATGCTATTACAGTTTTCCCCCTTTATCCCCCCTACACCCCCCAACCTTCCAGCATTCCCCCATCCTTAGTTCATGTCCATGGGTTGTGCATATAAATTCTTTGAATTCTCTGTTTCCTATGCTATTCTTAACCTCTCCCCATCTATTTTACGCCTACCAATTATGCTTCTTATTCCCTGTACTTCCCCCACTATCCTCTCCTCCCCCTCCCCACTGATAACCCTCCATGTGATCGCCATTTCTCTGATTCTGCTCCTGTTCTAGTTGTTTGCTTAGTTTTTGTTTTCATTGTTTTTTTTAGGTTCATTTGATAGTTGTGAGTTTGTTGTCATTTTACTGTTCATTATTTTCAATCTTCTTCAATTTCTTAGATAAGTCCCTTTAACATTTCATATAATAGTGGCTTGGTGATGATGAACTCCTTTAATTTGACCTTTTCTGGGAAGCACTTTATCTGCCTTTGCATTCTAAATGATAGCTTTGCTGGATAGAGTAATCTTGGATGTAGGTCCTTGCCTTTCATGACTTCAAATACTTCTTTCCAGCCCCTTCTTGCCTGAAAAGTTTCTTTTGGGAAATCAGCTGACAGTCTTATGGGCACTCCTTTGTAGGTAACTGTCTCCTTTCCTCTTGCTGCTTTTAAGATTCTCTCCTTATATTTAATCTTGGGTAACTTAATGATGATGTGTCTTGGTGTGTTCCTCTTTGGGTCCAACTTCTTTGGGACTCTCTGGGCTTCCTGGAAGTCTGTTTCCTTTGCCGGATTGGGGAATTTTTCCTTCATTATTTGTTTGAATAAGTTTTCAATTTCTTGCTGTTGTTCTTCTCCTTCTGGCACCCATATAATTTGGATATTGGCATGTTTAAAGTTGTCCCAGAAGTTCCTAAGCCTCTCTTCATTTTTTTTTGAATTCTTGTTTCTTCATTCTGTTCTTGTTGGATGTTTATTTCTTCCTTTTGTTCCAAATCATTGGTTTGAGTCCTGATTTCCTTCCTGTCACTGTTGGCTCCCTGAATATTTTGCCTTATTTCACTTTGGGTATCCTTCATTTGTTCTTTCATTTTGCAACCAAGCTCAATCAGTTCTGTGAACATCTTGATTACCAGTGTTTTGAACTCTCCATCAGATAGGTTGGCTATCTCCTCATCACTTAGCTCTTTTTCTGGAGTTTTGCTCTGTTCTTTCATTTGGGCCATATTTCTTTGTCTTAGTGCACTGGTCTGGCTGGTCTGGTTGACTGTTTCTTTAATACCTTGGTTGTCAGAGTTTCATGCAGTTTGATATTCTGATACTTCTGGTTTCTTATAATTTTTAGATTGGTTGTTATATTCCTTTTGGTTGTGCAAGGAAGCAAAGGGTTTCTACATATGCCTGCATCTTGGTCGAAACTCCAGTATATGGCTATTTTTTAAAATCCATATACCCCAACCCTTCAAAATCCTGAAAAGGGAGGGAAGCTAGAGATAATTAACAATGGCCCATTATTTAATCAATCATATCAATATCAGGACACTTAAAAAATACACTAACCATAAGTATCAAAGAGGTTCTGAGAGGGGGGAATACAGGAAAAATATGGAAGCTCCATTACTATCATCCAGTGTCTAGCCTAGTGTGTCTCTCCCATGTAGCTGTTCCTGACTTACGTCCTTATAATAAGCCAGTAATAGTAAGCAAAACCATTTCTGGATTCTGTGAGTCTTTATTGATAATTATAATACCTAAGGGAGTAATGAACAGTCCCAAATATGCAGTCAACTGCTCAGTAATGTGAGTAGCCCAGGCACCCATTTGCAAATGGCATCAGAAGTGATGGCAGTCTTGTGTTACTGAGACTTGAACCTGTGGTGTTGGCATGCAACTTGGGTACTTACAGTCAGAACTAGATTGAATTGTAGGAGATGCCATTGGAGAACTGTTTGTTAATAGGAGCTAAAAACTCTTTATCTCATATGAAAAGAAAACCAGGCAGCTGTGATGATGAAATTGACTATGAGATTATGTGTAACCTGTCTCTATGAGGTGCTCAGGGAGTTTGAGCAGACTTCATGTTCACTGCCCTTTCTCCCTCAGATGTCTCACACCTTGAGAGGCCACGTTCACTTCTTATCCTCCCAGGTCTCACAGAGCGAGGCCTGAGGCTTCGTACCCAGTCTCAGTAGCAGTGCAGGTACAGGTCAGTATATCCACACAGTATTTTCTATACTGAAATCAAGCTATTTGCCTAGTACCGTAAAAGCCAAAAATGTGGCACCAGGTTGCATAAAAGGAAAAAAACAGACAAAGTCTGTCAGGAAAATGTCCAGCCATTGTTAATATATGAGAATGGTTTGCACTACATCAATGTAACCTGGCATCCAAGGAGGGAGGACGGGAATGCGCATGTGTGAACAATGATAACTTCACTGTACTAGTCAGTGGGGGCAGTAGACACCATTGATTGAGCTTGTGTACTGTGTGGCTGTCACGTTCAGAGTGACTGAGCATGTAGAGCAAGAAATCTGCATCAAATTTTGCACTAAGCTTGAACATTCCTCTGCAGAAACTGTTTGGATAATTCAGAAGACCACAGCTATAGGCACTGGTTATTGCCAGCTTCATCAAAATAATATGCTTGATCATGCATCATGTCTCATTTTTGGTGAAACATGAAATCACTCAGGTGACTCATCCCCCCTACAGCCCAGATTTGGTGCCCTGCAACTTCTGTTTTTTCCCAACTAGAATCACCTTTGGAAGGAAAAATATTTCATATTATCCATGAGACTCAGGAAAACACAACGGGGCAGCTGTTAGTGATTGGGGAAACTGTGTGAGGTCCCAACCTACAGTGAAGGGGGTTGAGGTGTCATTGTCCTGTGTACAATGTTTCTTATATTTTGTATCTTCTTAAATATATGTCTCTATTTTTCATATTACATGGCTGGAGACCTTCTGGACAGACCTCATATATTTCAAAGACAAATTTGAAAGTAGAATGGGCATCCAATGCTCAAAACTGGAACTCCTTAGTGCCTTGCAGTTAAGGTCTTTTAAGGGGAAAAAGTGAAAAAAAATAAGATTAGGTGTCTTAAAGTCATGGGCTGTGAGGATTGCTCACTTACATTGTAAGTTTTATGATCAGATTTATTTCTCCCCTGGCATGATTCTGTTTAAGGGTTTCTGGTTATTAGAGTCCAGAGGCCTTCCTGCTTGCAGACAACCCAGAGTTCTGCAACCAAATTTTGGATTGTGTCGGTGATGCTAAATTAAGAGAAGAAAACAGCTCAATCCATCTTGTGCCTAGCAGGACACATCCTTCTCTGATCTCGAACAATATATCTCTTTCAACCTGGTTTTCTGACAAGTTTCCATTTTCTCTATTACCCAGCCAGGTTGTTTTTCTTTAATTATTTACCTTTTAAATAAAATGATGCCAGACAGCTGTGCATGCAAAAAATATTATTCATCTCATTTTTAAAATTCCTCTAACTGAGCTAATAACCAAAATAACAGACAGATTAAGAGGAGAGAATGCACAAAGTCTGTTGGAGGAATGAATATTCTGGGGAGATAAAATTAGAGATCCCCAAAATGTATTGGGTAGTCAGTGCTTACATGCCACTCTGAAGCTAAACAAGCAAAAAAGCTTTGTGGTTTAAGGTTTCAAAACACACACACACACACACACACACACACACACACACACACACATTCTGTTTGCAAAGTGAACCCAAAGCAAATGTTCAGTAAATAAATATTGGCTCAGCACCTCCATGTGAATGTTTCTCTTTGAGTTGGTTTTTCACCTTAATACTTTCAGAGCAGTTAAGAGGTGAGATTTTTCCTGATTCTTCTGTTTCCCAAGAACAAGATCAGAATCAATATCCTAAAAGGCAAATCTGGGGCAGCTTCCCTTCACAGCAGAGCCACGACTCTTAAGCTGGTTTAACAAGTCTCATTGAAAGCTCAGTTCTAATACACCTAGTCTTTTAATTAAAGTCCCTGAGTACCTAACTCATTACCAAACCAGATAAGATACTGAAAGATTGTTTGATCAATGTATGTACATCAATTTTTTTGACTTCTTATTACAAAAGAATGAAAAGATCCACTTGAATCTTCTAATGAAAATGTTCCATGCTTTGGTACTCACAATTTCTCTCTGGTGGGCATCTTTTTCCTGAAAAAGAATTTGACACATGTGTTGAGATATTATCCACAGATGCTCAGGAAGAACTAGGAGCCCTGTGACCCTGGCTCATGTCTCAGATTACTGTTTACACTATCAGTGATTACTGCTTAATCAGTCCTTTTGTTGTGCTTTTACAGGTCCTTAATTTTAATTAGTATTTGCTGAGCTTGTTGCTGCCTGTAGGACTCTAGTCCCATTTCTATTGTTGAGTAAGTGGGGCCAGGGAGTCTTCCAGCAGGGCTCCTGCTCAGTTTCAATATCATCTAAGTACTTTCATGTTTAACTTACTTTAGTTTCAAAACATGAACAGCAGGAGTGCTCCAGAGAGGTCTTGATGTGTCTACAACAATGGTGTATAAGGGCCCTTATAGTCATGGTGACTTTGTGGTATTGCTGTATTTTCTTAGTCAGTAAGAAATGTCGTGTATGGGCACCCAGGAGACATTTTGATTGTTCATTCTTGTTCATTGTTGATTCTGGAAATGTGTAATGGACTTGTATTATAGACCCACCAGGCACTGTCTGGGGGCACTGGGGACAGGGTTGTGGATGAAATAGACAAATTGGACATGATTGCTGATGTCTGACTATTTAACTGGACAACTAATATATAAAGGGCACTTCAAGATGCTTTAAGATTTTAATCCCAGCAAATTTTGACCTCAGTGTGCTCCTGCAGAATCTTTCTAAACCTTTGTGTTTTCACAAGTGTTCTCTTTTTTTACACAACATATTCAATTTTTCAGGAAATCTTTCAACTTGGTGCTCAGAACACATTCAAAAACTGACTCTTTTCTTCTCAGGCTGGTCTGGTGACCCCCACCTGTCACCTGGATGACTGTACTTGCTTTCTCACTGGGCTCCCTGCTCAAACCTCAGTAGCCACATGAACCCTGACTAATACGGAGTTTAAAAAAAGTAGTAATACTGTCCTTCTGACACTCTAAATTTTTATGATGGGCTAATCATCAAGTTAACAGAGACAGATGAAAAGAAGAATGTCATGTTTTTCATATTTGAGCATAGGGAATTCACACAAGCATGAAAATTTTAATGACCATGAGGCAACAATGGGTATATAAAACATTCTGGAGAAAGGAGCAAAAAAGAACAATGAAGCCTTAGATTTTAATAGTCAGAATGAGCAATTTATAGGTTGTTCACAAGAGCAGATCCACCATGACAATGGAATTGTTTCTAGGTAACTCAGAAGGAGTGGGGCACAGGGGGTGTCTAGCCAGCAGGTGCCTGCCTGAAGCCCTCCTATTTACCATTCTTAATTAAATTAACCCCAAATGAAAATTCTGATTATTTTCCTGAAGGAAATTTTTCAGTTTAAATGTCTTGGCAGGAGTGTGGGGAGGGCCAAAATTCTTCCTGAATTTTGTTTCTTACAAACAACTTAAAATCAACATCCTCAAACCAAACTTCAAGGTGGCAGGACTTTGGTTTCCTTCCCCAAACACAGATGGCTCACATCTCTTTCTGTTACAGAGCAAACAAGGGAGGGCTTTGGACGATATACTATTACTGAAAGAAGCCCCCGGGTCCATTATGTCCGCTGCCAGAGGAAAGACGTCTCTCAATGCCAGAGATTTGCGAAAAGGAAAGGAAATGTTTATTTGATGCTATACAGGCTTAAAGTAGTGACCTAATGTCTTCACCAAAATCCCAAAGTCCCTTAAAACACCCACAAACAGACACAGTCCTTCCTTCCTTCCCCCTTTGCCCAGTCCAGAGTACTGTATCTCCTAAAGCTGCAGGGGTCCCCACCCTGGCAAAAGCACGTGGTCCTCTCTCCCAAGGCTACAGGAGTCCCCACTCTGTCAAAACCACGTGCTTCTTCCCCTGTGCAATGGCTGCAAGGGCGGGGGGGTTGCCACTCTGCCAAAGCTGAGTGGCGGTTCTTTGCTAAAGCTGCATGATAATTCTCTTTTGCAGGGCTGCGGGAGTCTTCACTCTGCTAAAGCTGTGTGGTTCTCTCTCCTCAATAGCTGTGATCTTTTCTGCACTTCCACAGCTGCGTAGTTCTCCCCCTCAGGGCTGCACATGGTTCTCCCTCTCAATGGCTGCCACCTCTGGGTTTTAAATCCCCGTGCCTGCCTTCCTCTGCAGCCTCATTTCCTATTCCTCCTACACTTGGCTTCACATGCTAGAACTCACATCCTTCCAGCTTTATTGGACTGCCATCATGAGTCTGGGCAGGTGTGGCCCCAAGTCCTGGAGCCAATCTTCTCCCAGCTCCCACGCAGGCGCTGTAACTCGGGGGACCTGCCCTCCAGTTCCATCTTGGGGGGAGATCCCTTTCCATCCCCCTGGCCTTGAGACTGGCCATAGCTATTTAGCATATTTAAGCGACCAGCCAAAGGCTATAGGTATGTTAAATGACCATGCCATGGATTAGCTGCAAGGGTGTTACTATGAGAAACAGCTTTCAAAGGCCCTGCACCACGCATCCCTTCCCCCAGCCCACACCTGGGGAATGGGGGTGAAGACATCTTAAAATCTCCTGGACACCTTAAGTTCTGGACCCCATTTCAAATGCCTGTTTGGGGGTCCCCCCTCTTGGCTGCACCCTGTAACATTTCCAGTTCTGAACCCTCCAGTAGCTCCCATGTTCACTCAGAGTAAAGACCAAGTTCCAGCTGATGGCTTCTTTCCTTCTGACTTCATCTTCTTTTATCTCTTGCTTTTTTTGCTTTAATCTGTTCATATCCTCCTTGCTGACCCAACATTTTTTAATGGAAAGAAATCACCCAAAATGTAGGAGGGTGCAGCAAGAGGGTCCCCAAAAGAAGGATTTGTAATTGGGTTCAGAACTCAAGTTGTCCAGGAAATATTAGAAAAATATATAGGATGTCCTCACCCTCCACCCCAGGTGTGGGTTGGGGGAAGGGACAAACGGAGCAGGGCCATTGAGAGCTGTTTTGCATAGCAACAGCTTTGCAGCTAACCTCTGGCCTGGTCATTTAGCACATCTATAACCTTTAACTGGTTTCATAGATGTGTTAAATAGCTGTGGCCTGTGCTCTGAGCCAGGGAGGATGGAAGGAATTTCCCCCTAAGATGCAACTCCCCCTAGTTACAGCGCCTGTGTGAGAGCTTAGAGATGATTGGCTGCACGACAGGGGGCCACCGCTGCGCAGACTCATGGATGCCAGCCCAGTAAAGCTGGAAGGATATTTAAACCCAGACTTGGCAGCCATTGAAGAGAAGCACGCAGCTGCAGCCATGTAAGGATGACCATGCACTTTTGGCACAGGGGACACCCCCCTGCCCTGCCATAGCCATGAGAAGAATCATTATGCAGCTTTAGTAAAGAATCACCACGTGGCTTTAGCAGAGAACCACCACACATCTTTAGCTGGAGATCCTGGCAACACTGCTGATGGTGCTGAGAACCGAGGGAGGCCTATCACCTGAGCATGGATTACTGGGAAGAACTGGGAGCTGCCTGAGCCACGGACTTCTATTTCTTTTCCTGAGATATGGTACCCCTGACTGGGCAAAGGGGGAAGGAAGGACTATGTGTGGTTGTGGGTGTTTTAAAGAACTTAGGGATTTTGACGAAGATATTAAGTCATTACTTTTAGCCTGTATAACTTGAATAAATAACTCCTTTCTTTTTCACCAATCTCTAACATGGAGAGCTATAATTCTCTGGTGAAGGGAAAGGTGAACCTAGTACAGGAAGACCCCAGGAGAAGGAGTGGTAGCTTTAAAGTAATATAACTACTTGTACATACTCACTAAAAGCTCACCAAAACTAGCCAGGAGCGATCTGCCCTATAAGAATAGAGTCCCTCCAGCCCATGAAGTCAATCTCTGCTTGGAGTTGGCCTGCTCCCATGTTCTCTGCTATAAACTCTAGGTGTTCGGTTCAATTCTTAGTCCCGATCACTAAGAACCTGGTTACCTGTGCCCACCTGTGACAAAAGCATACCTTATTTTAACCAACATACTATAACACATTTTTTTTGTTGCTGTTTGGGTTATTGTGTTACTGTTACAGAACACAACAAGGGGGGCCTGGGACGATATACTATTATTGAAAGAAGGCCCCGGGTCCGTTATGTCCGCTTCCCTAGGAAAGACGTCTCTCAATGCCAGAGATTTGTGAAAAGGAAAGGAAATGTTTATTTAATGCTATACTAACTTAAAGTAGTGACCTAATGTCTTCACCAAAATCTCAAAGTCCCTAAAAACACCCACAAACACACAGTCCTTCCTTCCCCCTTTGCCCAGTCCAGAG
The DNA here is from genome assembly GCF_004126475.2 of Phyllostomus discolor. NCBI lineage: Eukaryota > Metazoa > Chordata > Mammalia > Chiroptera > Phyllostomidae > Phyllostomus > Phyllostomus discolor. The sequence goes on from NC_040914.2 coordinate 9,957,654, forward strand.
TACCGTATCTCAGGAAAGGAAATAGAAGTCCATGGCTCAGGCAGTCCTCTGGTTCTTCTCAGTTAGTAATCCCTCTCGACTGGGAGACCTCCCTGGATTCCCAGCACCCTTGGCTGAGTCACCAGGATCTCTGCTAAAACCAGGTGGTGGTTCCCCCTTCTAAAGCTCTGGGGGTCCCCACTCTGCCAGGCCGCGTGGTTCTCTTCTCAGGGCTGCGCGTGGTTCTCTCTCTCTCAGGGCTGCAGGAGTCTCCACTCCGTCAAGTCCGCATGGTTCTCCTCCTCAGGGCTGCGCATGGCTCTCCTTCTTAAGGCAGCATGGTTCTCCTCCTCAATGGCGGCCAAATCTGGGTTTTAAATCCCCGAGGCCAATCTTCCTCTGCAGCCTCATTTCCGACTCCTCCCACACTCGGCTTCACATGCCAGAACTCGTATCCTTCCAGCTTTACTGGGCTGCCATCGTGAGTCTGGGCAGGCATGGCCCCATGTCCTGGAGCCAATCCTCTCTGAGCTCCCACGCAGGCACTGTAACTCAGGGGACCCGCCCCCCCCCCCCCCCCCCCCAGTTACATTTGGGTGGGGAAGTTACTTCCATTCCCCTGGCTTAGAGCTGATCACAGCTACTTAACATATCTATGCAACCAGTCAAAGGTTGTAGATATGCCAAACTGACCGCAAGGCTGTTGCTATGCTAAACAGCTCTCAATGGCCCTGCTCCATTTGTCCCTTCCCCCAACCCACACCCTGGGGGCGTTTGGGGGGGAATGAAGACATCTTAAAATCTCCTGGACACCTTAAGTTCTGGACCCCATTTCAAATGCCTATTTGGGGCCCCCCTCTTGGCTGCACCCTGTAACATTACTACCCACCAGGATGTAGGGTCTACAAGGACTGGGATTTTGTCTGCTCTGTTTCACAACTATGATTCAAGTGACTGGAAGAGTGTCAGGAAATGGGGGACACTTGGTTGGTGTCATTTGCTGTGTCCAGGGTGTGTCCATTTGGAAACAGCAGTAATAGAGAAATAATATTCTCTCATCTTGACCTCATCAAGAATTCATGTCATCAAGCATTGATTAGAGCCTGATTGAGGTATAAGTGACAGACAAAAAACCACATATATGTTAAGTGTGCAATCTGATGTGGTGACTTTCAAACACACTTGAGGTGTATCAATTTCACCCAAAAATTTCTCACATGTCTTTTTACTCCCTGCCTCTGCACCCCACCCAACACCCACAGTCTTCAGGTAGTCACACATCTTTTTTTCACGACAGAGTAGTTTGCATTTTCTAAAATTTTATATAAATGAAATTATGCAGTATGCTTTTTGTCTGGCTTCTTTAGTTCAGCATAATTATTTTTACAAGCCAAAATGTAAGTAACAAGACTTAATCATTTAATCAGTTAGGTGGGATTTTGTTTAGTGACCATGTTGTCCAGCCACCATGTCTCCATAGTACTAAAATATTTTCATCACCTTATTAAGACCCTCTACCCATTGAGAGGCTGCTCTGCATTTTCCTATCCCCTAATTTTTTGAAAATATCAACCTTAATTCTGTACAGTTTCTTTTGTCTCCTGTCCCATATACCCTGTCTGATATCCCCCGCCAGCCTGTGCATTTAATGTTCTCACTTGTCCCAATACAAGGGAACTAATCTGAGTTTTGGAGACATTATCCTTATTTCCTACCCTGTGTTTTACCCTGATGCCCACCCAAGTCTGGGAGAATGGCACCCGCACTTCACTGCACCAGCTCCAGTGGCTCCTTCCTCAACAGGTGGGATGGACCCTCACTCATATTATTCTGTTTCATTCTGAGCCCCCCCCCCCCCCCAGAAAACCCTCCTGCATGGCACCTTTAGGGCCTCTTGAACCCATAGAATATCTAACACACCCCCACCTCTCAGGCTCTACAATTTTTCATCTAAACTCTGAGCAGACCCCATCCCTCCCTGGCCCCCTCTATGTTCACCTCTGTTTATACACAATCCACCTGTGACCAGGTCTGCAAGTAACTCAGCCAACTATACCAGAGTTCCCTAAAATCAGGAAAGGAATAGAACCAGAGGAGAGGTTTAATTCCCACTTCCCAGATTCTGGTTGCAAACTATTTAAGGTCAGGCACATGAAATTTGTAAAAATTAAAAAAAGAGAATGTCTCTCCTGAGCTGAAGGTCAGAGGGAGCTTGAAAGTGGGTTGTTCAGTGAGGGTATGTGGGTGGCTGATGTGACAGAGACCTGCATGTTCACTAGAGTAGTTGAGTTTTACATCAGAATATTTTTTTAAAATCTCTGTAATCTTGCTTTTTGAAAATGCAGTAAAAATAGATGTGGAATGAGGACAATGTTGATAGTTAGATCATTGCATTCCTGCTAGTACATCTTCTCAGATTCTGAGTCAAAGGCTGCTTTGAGGTCCCACTCTTCATAAAATCTTTGTGTTCATCAGGGAAATCATGCTTATATCCTCTGTCCATCTCTGAGGCAAAGGGAGCTTTACAATTGGTGGGTATTTACCTCTTGTAAAATAATTAATGAGGCCATAAAGGTAGTCCAACCTGGTCTTCATAACTTTGTATTTGAAAAAGTTTTATTTAAAAAGGTTTTCAGTTTATATGGACTTATTTCCTGACATGCAAACTGAATAACATGGTGAAATAAATCTCTACAGAGAAATGGTTATGGTTCTAATAAAAGACAAGGACAGTAGGAGTAGAAAGAAACTACTTGATATGGTAAAGGCCATACATGAAAACCCACCCCTAACACCATACTCCATGGAGAAACATCAAAATGTTCATAAGATTGTGAAAAAAAATAAAGATTTTTGTCCCCACTTACTCAACATAGCGCTGGAAGTCCTGGCTAGAACAATTAGGCAAGTAGATAAAATAAATTGTATACAAATTGAGAAAATAAAAATTACCTCTTTTACAGAAAACTCAATTTTTTAAAAATATTTTAATTATTTATTTTTAGAGAGAAGATAAAGGAGGGAAAAATAGAGAAAAACATTGATGTGAGAAACATCCATAGGATGCCTCTTGTATGTGCCCTTACCGGGGACTGAACCTGTAACCCAAGCATGTGCCCTGACTGGGAATTGAACCAGTGACCTTTCATTTCACAGAATGACATCCAACCAACTGAACCATGCTAGTCAGAGCAACAATTTAATCTTGTATGTAGAAAATTCTGAAGATTCTGCTCTCCATACAAAAAAAAAACCTGTTAGAGTTAATAAATTCAGTCAAGTTGCAAAAGACAATGTCAACAGCATAATTTCTGTTTCTTTGCAAAAACAATGAACAAACCCTAAATGGAATTAAGAAAACAGTTTTATTTACAATAGCATCAGAAAAAAAATAAAGTACTTAGGAAAAAACTTAATACATACATAGTATATGCAATGGAAACTACCAAATGTTTCTAAAAGTAAATAGAAAACAAATAAATGGAAATATGTTTATATTTATGAATCGAAAGACTTCCAATCATCTACATATTTGATACAAATTCTATAAAAATTCCAATGATTTAGCAACCTCCAAAGACATCCTGCTTCAATCCACTCTTAACAGGTACCTTTGAAATTCACCACCAGGTTGTTTATGAGGCTTTACTCGATGCATATTTTTTTCTGGCTTTGACTGGCAATTGCAGCCTCAGCATACGAGGACTTGGGGTACTGGGAGGTGATATTTTGCATTTCTAAGGTGCTTCTGGGTAAAGCTGAGTATGCCCAAACCAGAACTTCAATGGGAGGTAAGCAGCAACAGTCTTGCCCTGGCCTGAGCCAGACACTGGAAACCTCAGCCCTCTGAAAACTACCATCCCTGGACTCCCACCTGCATGCTCCTGTCACACTGGCGTGCCTGCCTCTCCTAATCTTCCCCTCTTTGATCCGCCTCTGTGCCCATAAGTTCTTCCCTCTTTGGCACCATCCCCTGCCTCATCTCCAGCCATCAGCCAGACTGTGCAGTCCCTGCGCCCCCCACCCCCCCGAGTTCCCATCCCTCCTCGCTCTCTAGAATTTTGGCCCCTCAGGGCTGCTAGTCTTTTTCTCGCCTTGGTCTTCCTCTTATCCCTTTCCCAGTATCCCATCTCTTGTTTCACTGGGGTCATCAGCCCAACAATGTGGGCTGCTATGCCCTTGGGAATAAGTAGGAGCATGGTTCTCTGGTTACCTCTGTTTAGGGTTGCAGTTTCTCTTCCTTCCCATTCCTACACACCCACCTTCTCTTGACCCTGTGTTCTGATTTTTTAATGATTTTTTGAAGTTATTTGTCACATATTTATAGAAGTGCACACCTCCTTACTGGATTCTTCAAATCAGTGTTTGGTTTTGGTATAAAAGACAGTCATCTGAGTCATGAAGTGTGTTTTTCTTTCTTTCAAAAAAGCCATCCTGCCTCTTAAGATAATACCTACATTTGGAAGAATTTCTCCCTCTTCTTTCCCACTCCCTTGGCCAGCACCAGTGACTCTCTCCTTAGTGGGTGCCTCCCACAACTTGACCTTATACACAATATGGAGTCCTCATCCTCTTTCTGAAAACCTGCATCACCCCCCATTCCTTCTTTATTCTCTTTCTCCTAAACCAAGATAACAACACACACCGTTCCTCTAAACACATACCTTTCCTTCTTCTCTAATCATTACAATTCTCTGCCTGCCCAGGGTTTTACCCCTTCTTGTTCTTCCCATGTTGGCCCCCTGGTATCTAAAGGCCATCTGGCCTCCAGGTCTGTCTAGGATTTTGAACTGTGGTCAGAAGCCAACCACAGCCACCAAAGCACAGAGGCAGGTCAAAGAGGGGAAGGGTAGGAGAGGCAGGTACCCTGGTGTGGCCGGAGCACGCAGGTGAGAGTCCAGGTATGGCAGTTTTCAGAGTGAGGGCTGAGGTTTCCAGTGTCTGGCTCAGACCATGATGAGGTTGTTGCTTCTCCTCTTGGATCAAGCAGATTCAACTTTACCCATAAACACCTTAGAAATGCAACATGGACCCCAGTCTCCCAAGTTTCCTTATGCTGAGGCTGCAGTTGACAGTGCCTACAAAAGGCACATCGTGTGAAGGCTGGGTGTTGGGATACCTTTTCAGAGGGGATAGAGGCAGGGTGTTATTGGAGCTTGCTGAGTCATTGGATTTTTCATGAAAATTGTATAAAATATGTAGACGATTTGAAGTCTTTTGGTCCATGAACATAAAGGTTTTTCCATTTGTTTATTTTATCTAGTTTCAGAAACATTTGGTAAATTTTCAGGGCATATATCTTCCATGTACTTGGTGAATTTTTTCCTAAGTATTTTATTATTTCTTATGCTACTGTAAATGAAACTGTTTTATTAATTCTATTTTGGGTTTATTCATTGTTTTTGCTAAAAAATGAAAATGATGCTGACTATTGATTTTATCTTTTGCAACTTGACTGAATTTATTAATGCTAACAGTTTTTGCAGGGAGGGTGGAACCATTAAAAATTTCTATGTGTAAAATTTAAGTTGTCCCACTGACCAGTGTGGCTCAGTTTGTTGGGCATTGTTCCATGAAGCAAATGCTCACCTGTGGGATTCCCAATCAGGACACATGCCTGGGCTGGGAGTTTGATTCTGTTCAGAGCCTATAAGAGAAACATCTGATTGATGTTCCTCTCCCTCTCTTTTTTCTCCCCTTATCCATTCTTTAAAAATAAATAAATAAATTCTGTGAAAAATTAGGTTGTTTGTTAAACAGATAATTTTTCCCCCAATTTGGATACCACTTCATTTATCTTCTTGCTTAATTTCCTGCCAGAACTGTCAGTACTATGTTAAATCAGTGGATATAAAAGGATCTCCATCTTGTTCACAATGTTATTAACATTTAGGTGCTTCTTTATGGACATTGTGTTAGCTGTGGGTTTTCATGTGTGGCCTTTATTTACCATGTGGAGTAGTTTCCTTCTGTTCTTACAGTCCTTGTCTTTGTTAGAACCATAACCACTCCCCTCTAGAGATTTATTTCACCATGATATTCAAATTGCAGGCCAGAAAATAAAATCCTGTTTAAACTGAAAACTTTTTTAGATAAAACTTTTTCAAATACAAGGTCATGTAGAGTAAGTTGGGCCTTTATTATTTAATTAATTATTGAACAAAAGTTCAATGTCATACCAATTACTGTAAAGTACCCTTGGCCCTGGAGATGGACAGAGGATAGAAGCCTGCCTTCCCTAACATACACAAACATTTACATGGAGAGTGAAACCTGATAGTTTTTGAAGTCAAAATAATTTGTAGGAAAGGATAAAAAAAGTTCACAAGAGGAAAATTTCCCTTGGTGATGAGGTTATAAGACATGTGGACTAGAAGGGGTTCTCTGTGCTGATACTACAGAGGTGTTTATGGCAACATCCTGGGGCACACTGTTGGGTAATCTGGTGTCAGAGAAGATATCCAACCCTCTCTTTACACATTGTCACCTCAACAAAGGCAATCATTTTCTGCAGAGGTGAGGACCATCCTCAGCTCACACTTACCAAGTTAACTGTGGACTGTGAGTGGCTGAAATGTCTAAAGGTGAGCATGGTCCCAGGTCCTAAGCCCACTCTCTATCAGCCACATTCTCTGTTTCTCCACAGAGCTTGAGATAGTGTCACACCACAGTCACAGGGCATAATGAGACCATGGTGCTGGCATTTTACAAGTGTGGTCTTCACCAAGTGGTTCATTAATAGGATGCTAGCTTGTGTGGTTCTTTAACAGGATGAAGCTGTCCTGTCGCTACCAAACCCTCACCATAGACACCATCAGGATGGAGGATGTGGGGAATTATTAAAGTGATGCCACCAACCCCTCAAACTGGGTGTAAAATATGAGTGACCCCATTTTCTTTTTTATTTTATTAAACTCTCAATAATTGTGTTTAGTTGTTTTTAAATGTATTTGGTGTGATGGTAGACAACTATTAGAAGACTTACATTGAATCAATAAATGCTCAAAAATGAGAGCTGCCCGTATCATTTTTGTGGACTTAAGGTTACATTTTACAGCAGACCCTAGCTTTGGTTGGTGTCAGATGTACCATCTCTACAGTGCAGGAGATACCGAGTCCCTCAGAGGAGGGGCAGTTGCCATGTGATGACCTGTGGGAGCATGTAATGAGCCTGCAGAAATCCAAGTTCTGTTCCTTCCCCAAAGGTCATGTACAGGGCACTTGGACACTGTTGTGGACAACAAGAATAAACTAAGACACAGGCTAGTAACACTGACCTTTTTCTCTATTTTATTTCTCCCCATAAATTCTAAAGTCTCCTAGAGTATTCTCATTTTCATGGCATTACACTTTTTTGCACAGGTTCAGCATAACTCTGACCCTTTTCATAATAGAAAATAATTGGAAGCATTGGCGATACAAACAAGGCTTTGGTTCACATGTCCTAGTTCAGACTGATGCCCACAGAATTAGAAACATCCTCACCCTTTATGAAGCTAAGTTTGATCTGATGGGTATTTTGGTATCTAGAGAAGAGGGCATCACTCAAAGTAGAGAGACTGCAGGTAAATTGTGAGGGTAAAGCTTCCTAACTTCAAAGATCTGTGAAATCTCTCATCTCATATTTTATAGAAAAACCTGCATCAGGGCAAACTGTGTGGTGAATGTCAATTTCTCTAAACTTCAGTAACTAATCAGGACAAATGATATCACAGCAACCATGCTGGAAGATCAAGAATACTGTTGTTCATTTGACATAATCTTTGATCAAAAAATAAAAGGCAAATGCAAAGAGCTAAAATGTATCCATGGAAAATTTTAGAAGGGTGGGAAGTGGGGATGGCTGGGGTTGGGGGGAGTGGTGGGAGGAAAGGGGAGACAACTACTTAAACAACAATAAAAAATAGTTAAAAAAAAAAAGAAAGTTCCAGAAGTACAGAATTCTGGGAGAGCAGATCCCGGCTCTGTTCAGAGACTGTCTTCTATTTTGCCCCTATGTCTACATTGCTAGGAAGTGACACCTCTTTATAAATATAAGGAACTGATGGAGATGCACACTGGGTCTTGACGGAAAGAGTTGTGGTTCCTTCCACTGTGAAGAAAGCAGTTTTCTTATGGCCTAGAGGCCTTAAATTTATTTCAAAGTCACTAAATTTTAGAAAGGTGTTTTTTGACTACAAGCATCTGACATCTATTTTTTTAGGCCATTCCTTTAAAAATGTAACTGCAATTTGTAAATGCAGATTCTTTCCCTGGCCTTTTGAAATATACATAAGTCTCCTTGAAAGCATCTTGCCAGTGTTACAAAGTAGAGAATATCTGTCTAGAAGGTTTTGGCCCATTCTCTTGAAGTGTACTTCCTGCTGTTCCCGTGTCCCAGTCTCTGAGGAAGAGTAGGATTGCAACTTGGATGGAGACCTTTACAGTTAAGATGTAAAAAAGCCTCCTGTCTGTATTTTTGAGAAGGTTTGTTTTTCTTTTGTAAAGCCAGATAGCAAACACAGATGCCCATTTTTATTTCTCCTGTTCTTAAAATCTTCACAGCATTTTTTTGTTTTGAAATAATGTGCTATTGCTCCTAAGGCTTTAATGTTGTACCCATTAAATTTATATAAAATTGTGCATTTGTACTAAATTGTCTCATTACAAGGTTAAAATAATATTTACAATATAAATGCAAATAATTGAGCATTTACTGCACATTGTATACAAATGTTTATATGTATGTAAAAATTGTGTTTTTACATATTATTAAATATTTTAATTTTTTTATTGTTGTTCAATTATACTTGTCCCACTTTTTCCACCGTTGCTCTCCCTGCCCCATCTACCTCCCACTCCCTCAGTCAGTCCCCTGTTGTACCTTACTGTGGGTCCTTTATACATGTTCTTTGACTAGACTCTTCCCCTCTTTCTTCCTGTTATCCCTCTTTCCCCTTCTGTCTGGTCACTGTCAGATTGTTCCTTATTTCTGCATCTCTGGTTGCATTTTACTTATTTGTTTGTTGTGTTCATTAGGTTTCACATATAGGTCAGATCATATGATATTTGTCTCTTGCTGCCTGGCTTATTTCACTCAGCATAATACTCTCCAGTTCCAGCCATGCTGTTGCAAAGGGTAGGAACTCCTTCTTTCTTTCTGCTGTGTAATATTACATTGTATAAATGCATCACAGTTTTTTGATCCACTCATTTAATGATGGGCACTTAGGTGGTTTCTGGCACTTGGCTACTGTAAATAATGCTGCTATGAACATTGAGGTACATAGCCTCTTTTGAATTGGTGTTTCAGGATTCTGAGGGTATAATCCCAGAAGTGGGATCACTGGATCAAAGGATATTTCCATTTTTCGTTTTTTGAGGAGACACCATACTGTTTTCCACAGTGGCTATACCAGTCTGCATTCCCACCAACAATGGGGTTGTTGGTGGGAATTCCCTTTTCTCCACAATCTCACCATTACTTGTTGGTTGTTGATTTGTTAAAGATGTTCATTCTGACAGGTGTGAAAGGATATCTTATTGTGGTTTTAAGTTGCATATCTCTGATGGCTAGTGATGTTGAACATTCTTTCATATGTTTACGGTCCCCCTTCAGGTCCTTTGTCTATTTTTTAATTGGATTTTTTGTCTTCCTGGTGTTGAGTCCTATGAGTTCTTTATATATTTTGGAGATCCAACCTTGTCTGAGGTATCATTGGCAAACATGTTTTCCCATATAGTTGGTTCCCTTTTCATTTTGCTGATGTTTTCATTAGCCGTGCAGAAACTTTTTACTTTGATGTAGTCCTACTTCTTTGTTCTTTCCTTTATGTCCATTGCTCTAGGGGATATATCTGTGAAAATATTGCTGTGTGGGATATCTGACATGTTATTATCTATGTTTTCCTCTAGGACTTTTATGGTGTCATGACTTATATTTAAGTCTTTCATCCATCTTGAATCAGAGTTCAGTTTCTTGGCCCTATTTCATGGTCTTCAATAAAGTCTTTTTTTTATACTTAAACTTCTTTGATGCCTCTTTACTCTGACATCACCTACCTGTAGTTAGCTGATCCTGCCACCTTGCTCACAGTGTCAATCCTTACCATATTTTCAAATCTTCCAGTTTCTTTCCTTCTCTGCTACAATCCTCCAAATAGACTTTTCCAGTTTGCCTCTCTCTCTTCTGAGGTGGTGTTTGCAGCAAGAGGTGACCTGACTGCCCACATCCTTCTGGGACCTCAGGTTGTCTCAAAGCAGCCTTTCTCAGAACCTGAGAACATGTACCAGACTGAAAGGGCACATTTCTGCTGTGACCTGACCATCAACTGTGTTCTCATTCCACATCCATTTTTTACTGCATCTTCAAAAAACAAGATCACAGAGATTTTAAAAGACATTCTGCCATAAACCTTAACTACTCTAGTGAACATGCAGGTCCCTGTCACACCCACAGGTCTGCACAGAAGAGCCCTCTTTCAAGCCCTCTCTGACCTGCAGCTCAGGCCAGGCGCCAGTGTCCTCATTCTTTGTTTTCTTTGATCTTTACAAATTCCACATTCCTGTCCTTGGAGAGACAGCAACTAGAATCTGGGAAATAAACCTCTCCTCTGATTCTATTCTTTCCTTGTTTTTAGGGGTTTCTTGCTTATTTTATTGAGATCCCTGGAGAAGTGGCCAGAGGTAGATTGTGTGTAAGCTTAAGGTTAGGGCAGCAATGAACTTTCTTGGAACATCTGAGAGCTGTGAAGTCACAGAAATGGAATCAGGCAACATTTTTTTTTTTTAAATCATCCACCCTTACCACAAATAGAGCCAGATAGTGCACTTAGGACTGTCTTTATCCTGTATTCAAGTGTGCCATTGGCATTCACGTTCAGAGACATGATTTTGTTTTAAAAATTATGGTGGTAAAATACACATAACATAAATTTTCTATTTTAGCCATTTTAAGGTACAATTCAATAGTACTAAATACATTCACATTGCTGTGCAGGCATCACTACACTTTATCATTTTGCCATTCCCATCAACAGTGCATAAGCATGCTGACCTGCCCACAGTATCTCCCACACTTGTTATATTATGGTTCTTGCTAATGGCTATTTTAGTGGGTATGAGATGGAATCTTATTGTATTTTTAAGTCTGTTTTAAGAAGTATAATTGACTTACAAATTTCTGTTAGTTTCAGATGGATGACATGGTGCCTTGGTATTTATATACATGTCAAATTGATCACCATGCCAATGTAATTGTCTATATTCCCCACGCTGTTTGGTGCATTCCAGTGCCACATTTATTTTATGAGGAGGCGTTTGCACCTTTTAATTTCCTTTACCTATTTACCACCTTCCACTCACATTGCTCTGGAATCCGCCATTGTTTTTTCTTTGTATCTATGAGCTTGTTTTATTTTATTTTACTTTTTTTTGCTGTTGTTGTTCATTTGTCTAGCTTTTTAGATTCTACAAAAAGTAATATCACACAGTATTTATCTTTGTCTGTGAGACTTATTTTACTTATTATAGTACTCCCCAAGACCATTTAATTTGTCACAAAGGGCAAAATTTCATACATTTTATGGCTGAGCAATATTTCATTTTAATATACATATGTGTTTACCATATATATCAAACTTATTTTGTCCTTTCATCAATGATGGACACCTAGGTGGCTTCCCTATTTTGGCTGTTAACAGAGCACAACACTGCAATGAATCGAGGTGCATATAACTTTTTGAATTACTGTCTACATTTTTTTCAGACAAATGACCACAAGTTAAATTGTTAAGTCATAAGGTAGTTCTGCTTTTAATTTTTAAAGAATTCTCATTGTCTGTTTGATAGCATTTTTTTACCCGACAGATTTTCTTGCCACAGTTTCTGAACCGGACATATGGCTCTGGTCCAGGGCTCCCACGCTGAACTCACCTGTCCTGGGCATGTTGAACTGACTCTCCTTTTTACTGAAAAATCTTTACAGCCTGCATCTTGCTGAACTGCAGCAACACAGCCTTGCAGTGGCCTGAGCGTCCAACTCTGCAGCAGTTATTCTGCTAGGTACCCATGTGCAGGGGTGTGAGGGTGACAGATCTATGAAGTCACAGAGGAAAGAACCCAGCCTGGATAAATAATGCTGTGGTGAGAAAAAGATATGAGAGAAACTACCATTCACTGGGGACATTTTTTCTGACTTGGAAATATGCCTTCTCAGTCAAAACAAAGAATGTAAGCATCAACCTCTACAACAACAATAAAAGCCCTGTCACTTTAAAATAAAACAGAGGGAGCCCTGGCTGGTGTGCTTCAGTGGCTTGAGTGCTGGCCTGTGAACCAGGGGGTCGTTGGTTGGATTCCCAGAGCAGGGAATATGCCTGGGTTGCAGGCCAGGTCCCCAGTGGGGGTTGTGCAGGAGGCAACCACGCATTGATGTTTCTCTTCCTCTTTTTCTCCCACCCTTCCCCTCTCTCTCTAAAAATAAACCAATAAAATCTTTTTAAAAAGTCCTGGAATTTATAAATAAAATAAAACAGAGGGAACCTGTCCCAATGTCCTTTCCTTGTCTTGGGACCTCTGATCCAGTATTGTCAACATCTTGTTGTGGCTGTAGAAGGAGAGCACTACATGCTCCTGATGGGGAATAGCTATCAAAACTGGGCATATTGGGGCATGATGGCTTCATCCCAAAGTTTTGAATCTTAATTGGTTTAACATAAAACTCCTGTGGTGGAAGAAGTATGTCCTAAATGCCCCAATTGGATTAGTGTTTGGAACAGCATGCTACAGTATAAAGAAGCCTTTTAATGTCTGAAGAAGGAAAACTGTGAAAATAGCTCTGAGGCTTAGAAAGATAGGTTCTCACCAATTTGACACCACCCCTTTGTTGTTGTTCCCCTTTTTTCTGTTTTGGGTACTGCATGAACTCTTGGGTCTTGAGGCCTTCAACCTCCCTCCCCCATCTATTCCTCCAGTGTCCAGGCTATTTTTCAGTGGCTATGGGTCCACAGTCAATTTGAAAACTTAATTTTTTTAATTAATGATTTTTATAGTGTGTTTTCCATTACCATTTAGTCTCCTTGTAATCCTCTCCCCGCTCCCTACAATCACTGTACTATTTGATTTGCAAACTTTATATTTTGGCTATAGTAAGAGACTAAGAAGAACACCACATACTGATAAAATGAGCAACTCAACAAGAAAATGTATCTTTTGTAAACATTTATGCACCTAGCATATGAGTACCTAAATATGTAAACCAAATATTGATGGACATAAAGGGAGAGATTTACAGTAATTGTCATAGTAAATAATTTTAATGCCCATTGAAATTATTGGAGAGATCTTCAATACAGAAAATCAGCAAAGATGTGATGGCTTGAAATAACACACTAGATCATATGGATTTAATTGATATCTCCAGGAAATATCATCCCAAAGCAGCAAAATATACATATTTTTTAAGTGCACATGGAACATTTTCTAATACAGACTACATGGTAGGACACAAAACAAGTCTCAATAAATTTGAGAAGATTGAAATTATATCAAGCACCTTCTCTGATGATAATGGTATGAAACTAGAAGTCAACCATAAAAAAACCTAAAAAACACATGTAATTATGGAGGCTAAATATCATGTTACTAAATAATAAATATATTAACAGTGAGATCAGGAAAGAAATAAAAAGTTACATTGAAACAAATGGAAATGAGAACACAGCAACACCAAATCTATGGGACATGGCAAAAGCAGTCCTAAGAGGGAAATACAGAGCATTACAGGCTTATCTCAGGAAACAAGAAACTCTAATAAACAAACTAATTTTACACTTAAATGAACTGGAAAAATATCAGCAGACAAAGCCCAAAATAAGTAGAAGGGAAGAAATAAATATGATCAAAGCAGAAATAAACAAAATGAGATCTAAAAAAAAATAATATAAAAGATCAATGAAACCAAGAGTTGGTTCTTTAGAAAGATAAACAAGATTAATAAACCTTTAACCAGACACAGCCAGAGTAAAGGAGAGAAGACCCAAATAGATAAAATCAGAAATAAAAAAGGAGAAGTAACAACTGACACCACAGAAATAGACAGGATTGTATGAAACCATTTCAAACAATATGCCAACAAATTGGACTACCTGCAAGAAATGGGAAGTTTTCTAGAAATATATCTTCCAAAAATATCAGGAAAATTGGATAATCTGAATAGACAGATTAGAACTAGAAAAATTAAAGCAGTATATAAAAAAAACTTGCAAAAATCAATAAATGACAGGAGAGCATTTGATAAAAGTTAATATCCATTTATCACAAAAACTTTCTGCAAAGTGAAAGTAGAGAAGGTGAAGGCCATATATGACAAACCCACAGCCAACATTTTACTCAATAGGCAAAAATTGATCGTGTTTTCTTTAAACTCAGGTACAAGACAAGAATGGCTTCTTTCACCAGTCTTATTCAACATAGTACTGGAGTACCCACCAGAACAACCAGAGAAAATATTAAAAGGCATCCAAATTAGAAGGAGGAAATAAAATTGTCATTATTCACAGATTACATGATATTGTACAGAGAAAATCTTGAAAATTCCTTAGATCTACAAGAATAAACTTAAAATGGAAAAAGACTCAAGTGAAAGTTGTAAAAACATAAAAATCCTAGAAGAAAACATAGGTAGCAAAATCTCAGACATCTCCTGTAACAATACTTTTTACTGATATGTCTCCTGGGGCAAAGAAAGTACAGAAAAAAAATAAACAAGTGAGAACACATCAAATTAAAAAGCTTCTGCACAGCAAAATAAACCGTCAACAAAATGATAAGGGAGAACTGTTTGGGAGAACATATTTACCTATGATACATCAGATAAGGAGTTAATTTTTAAAATATATAAGGAACTGTTATTTAAAAAATATAGTACTCGATTTTTAAATGAGATTATCCTTACAGGAAAATTAAATGACTATGTGTTCTTATTTATTGTAAAAGAAAGTGCCCTTTGAAAAGTGTAATATGCTTTTAAACATGTAATAACTTTTGTTCAAAATATTTAGATCATGTATGTACAGATGTCAATGATCCTGTCTTTAATAAATCTGATTCTTCTTGAGAAACTATAAAAATCTTGTAGTGATGGCAGCAAGAGGTGTAAGTCCACACATGCTAACAATATCTCAGGGAGACAATGCTTAGTAAAAAGAAGAAACACTCTTCCATGTGTCTAATCTATGTAGCATGTGTAGGTAAGCACAGAGGACAACAGAATAGTTCAACTGTGTCTTGTGCCTTTTTAAGTGACAATTCCAGTATGACCCCCTTTTTTTTTTTTTAATTTTCTGAAACACAGCATGAAAACAGTGCAGATTTCTCAGGGTCATTCCAGAGGTTGAGTCAAGAGAAGCATGAAAACCCAGGAGGGCAGAACCTTCAAAAACATCCCAGTGTCCCTTCTCCAGAGAACTTCACCAGGTTTTTGTGTCTTTAGTACCTTGTGAAAAATTAATCATTTATTATCATGAATGAAGTTTTATTTTTTCAGGCTCTTCATTATTTAAGGCACTTAGCAATTTTAAGTTTGGAGTCTTTCATTACATAGAAATAGATATCAAGAAGGAGACCCATTCTGCCTTGGTTGGTGTGGCTCAGTGGATTAAGTGAGGGCCTGTAAACCAAAGGATTGCCAGTTCGATTCCCAGTCAGGGCACATGCCTGGGTTGTAGGCGAGGTCCCCAGTAGGGGGAACACGAGAGGCAACCACACATTGATGTTTCTGTTCTTCTCTTTCTCCCTCCCTTCTCCTCTGTCTAAAACTAAATAGACAAAAAAAAAAAAAAAAAAAAAAAAAAAAACCCTGAAAAAAAAAAAATAAATGAAAGGAAGGAGACCCATTCTTATGATTCCTACATGTTGACAGGACAAAAATTATTCACATATTTAGACAGTGAAATTAAAGGGACTGCATTGACTTTATAATGTGCAATTATTAATAGGTGAGTTAATTGCCTTTTTGAACAATGAGCTCACATTCTGTACAGACTTATAATGATTGCAGGGACACAAATGTGAACCTGAGAGTCACATGCTGTATGGGGCTAATATTCCATTGATAAGGTGAGGCAATCAAGGAATACACAAGCAGTATATCAGATGGTGATAGGTCTTCTAAAGGATAATACAGTGGGGTAAAGGAGATAGGAAGTGGGTGGGTCGGGGGTTACTTTCCTTCGTAATATGGTCTGGAAATTTTTTCATGACTATGTGACATTTGAGCAAGACGCAAAGAGGGAGAGAGGCATCATGGAAACATCTGAGAGAAGATTATTTTCAGGAGAGAGAATGGTCTGTGCAATGGCCCTGGAACAGGAGGGTGCTTGCTGTGTTAGAAAGACAGGAAGCCACTTTGACCAGAATAGACAGAATACAGAAAATGACAAGAGAAGTGTAGATAGCAACCAGAATTCTTAGGGCAGTACTATCAAAGGGTAATTTGCAAAAAGCTAAATAGCCTAGGACAGAAAGTAGGCTGACCACATCACCAAGGGTCCTGTTTATTTTTCAGCTGTTACGTTCTTCATTGCAAGACTTCCTGAACCAAAGCACTGAGTTGCTTGACCTTCTGGCAAAAACTGTATGTTCTTTGCAGACCAGTGATTTGAGCAGCACTGATGTGGGACCTTTCGAACTGTGGTAAAGAACTTGGATATTTCTGTAATTGAGATGGGAGTGACAGGAGGGCTTTGAGAAGAAAAAAAAATGACCTGAACTTGGTTTAAAAAGAAATCATCTCTAATGATTCACAGATCTTTTTCTTGGGTGATTGATATTTTGAGTGGGTAAGAAAGGTGGCGGGGAAACTCGTTAGAAGATTTGCAGTAACCTCATGTAGGAGCCATGTCGCCTTGGGCCTTAGTGTTGGAGTTTTGTCTACACGTTGTCAACAAACTGCCAGTGTGCTGATGGGTTACAGATGACTATGAGCAAGAGAGTCATTTCATCCTCTAAGGTCTCTGTCTTCACTTTCTGACCTGCCACTCCTTTGTTTTCCTTATGGCAATTGTGGGTCCCTGACACCACTTTTACCTCTTTCCTGCCCATCGACTCCCCATGGGACGTGAGCTCCATGCGAGCAGGAGGTTGTGTGATGGTGTTGAACCCTCAGTGCCTGCAGCGAGCTACAAATACCTGTGGGTGAATGAGTGAGTGTTTCCAGGGTCCTTCAACTGTTAGGTAGCATTTACTTATTTAGGTTTGTGGCAAGAATAATGTTTAGTGCTATAGTGCTTTAGTGTTATAGTTAACCACTTGCACACGCACCATAGAAAGTCCTCCAAAAAAACCAAAGAAATTCAGAGAAAAAACAACCCCCTACAAAGCCTGTACTCCTTTAGGAGAAGGGGGCCAGTTTCTGCTAGCAGAGGTGGCCCGCTCCTTTATCTTGGGAAGTGTACTTTTCTTAATAAATTTCTTTTGCTTCACTTAATTCTGTTTGTGTAGTCCATTCAATTCATTGTTTGTAGCCACCAAGAATCTAAACCTAAGTCTGCAGCAGGCAGACGGTTGGATGGAGAAGCTGACCATTGAAAGTGTGGGCAGCCTGAAGAGTGAGGGAAAGTGTAGACTGAGTGACACTGGTGAGAGACAGACCTTGCTAAGGTGTAAGCATTTCTGAGGTGTGTAGAGGGGTGTCAACAGCCCTCTTGCAAGGCTCCAGACTGAGGAGTAGCTCTGCTGGCCTCTGGTTGAGAAGCAGAAAAATGTGCAAGAAAATGTCATTTTATGGTTAGGTATTTTTTTGAGATTTGTAATTTCTATTCAGATGATACTTTCAGCAATATTTCATAGGTGTACATACAATTCATACCATAGTTGTTGAGTTATAGTAGACATATAGTAAGCATAACATATCAACAGTATGCAATTTGTTCAATTTTGCCAGATGCATATGCTGGAGAAGTTGTTAAAGTGAAGATAATCAATGTATCCCTTACCCTTGAAGACTCAGCAGCTCCTACTGTATTCTCATCATTTGCCCTTCTCCCACCTTCTTCCTGTGTTAAGCTCTCATCTGCTTTCTGTCATTACAGATTTATTCGCATTTTCTAAAATTTTCAAAATTTGTATTATATAGTATTCTAAGTACAATTCACCCTTTCCAAAAAAGGATATGTGGGCATTATGGGTTTCAAGAAAATGTCTATCAGGTGATTTTGATTTGACCATCAAAAATATATGTTTCCCTGAAATACTCCCAAATTTGAATGTGATAGGTACTGATTTTTAAACAGTCATAGATTGATTAGATATTCCTTTTATTTGAACAGAGCTAACATCAAGGTCTTTCTGGGTGTGTCTTTCTGTAATTCTGCCACAATATGCTAAGTAAATATCAATATAAGAAATGTTGAAACTGTAGAGAATTTTTATGAGTTTATTTGAGCCAAACTGATGACAATTGCCAAGAAGCAGAATCTTGATGGATTGAGAATCTGCTCCAGAGAATGGCAGTTTTACACCTTATTTACCTAATGTTATGTACACATTACAATCAAAGTATGAGGATAAGAGGTCATCTGCAATCCATTGGTAGTAGATTAGGGTGGCAGGAGAAAGCAAAATGGGGTAATCTTTGAAATGGAATAAAAAATGAAACAAATAGGTACATACATTTTTACATTGTTTGGTACAAAATAGTTGGCAGTTAACAATGAACATGATAATAATGACAATATGGAAGGTTTTGTGGTCTTTGCTCTGGTGTAGTGAGAGATCAGAAAAACATACTCTGACATTCCAAAGTTATGTTATCATAGATGCATGAAAACAGTAGACAGTCTCAGCTCAGGTAAAGATTGGCCTTTGTTAGGGAAGATATAGGTATAAAACATGATTACTTGCCATGAATTAATTTTAGTTAGAAAGTTTAATTTTCAGACCTTTCTACATGGTTACTTTAGGTTGTGAATGTGGGAGACCCACCCTGTAGGCCCCCTCTGAGCTTGTCAGGTTGAGTACATGGCCTCTTTCTGGTTCACACAGTTAAACCCTTCAACCTCCTGAAGGAGGAGAGGAGCTAGAGGTAATTATCAATGGCCAATTATTTAATAAATTGACAAAATGAGAAAACTTCCATAAAAATCCCTAAACATAGAATTCAGATAGATTCCATGTCAGTGAACACATAGAGGTGCTGAAAAAGTGGACACTTCTAGAAAAATACAGAAGCTCCATGACTCTTCTTTAATGTCTTGCTCTGTGAGTTTTTCCATCTAGTGTTTCTGAGTTATATTCTCATAATAACCCAGTAATAGTAAGTAAAGCTTTTCCCTGAGTTCTGTAAGTCCTTCTAGATAATTATAAAATATGATGGGGGTTAAGATGATCCTCAAACTATTAGTCAACTGGGCCCTAATGTAAGCAGCTTGGGTGCACCATTAGTGAAAGTCATCTGCAGTGGAGCAATTTCATGTTACTCAGCCTTGAACCTGTGGGTCTGCCCACTGTGGGTGGTTACTGTCGGAACTGAATTCAGTTGTAAAACCTTACCTTGTAGAACTGGTTCTTGATAAAAGAGGGGAAAAAACCTTTCATCTCACATGAAAAACAACCTGGCAGGTGTGTTCTTAAAATTGATTATAATGATGTGTGTAACCTGCCTATACCAGGTTCTCAGAGAGTTTGAGAAGACTTCACTTTCATTCCCCTTTTGATCCCTAAGACACAGGTGGCAAACACAAGGTCCTCGGGCTGAATCTGGCCCTCTACCTTATTTTATCCTGTCCAGCACCTTGTTTCTACCTGGTGGCAGTACTGAGCTCTCACTTAACTGTTAAGGAGTAGTTACATTTATACAGTCCTAAAATTACATTCGGCCCTTTGAAGGCAATAGCAAGGCTGATGTTACAGAGCAAACAAGGGGGGCCTGGGACGATATACTATTACTGAAAGAAACCCCCAGATCCGTTGTGTCTGCTGTCAATAGGAAAGATGTCTCAATGCCAGAGATTCATGAAAAGGAAAGGAAATGTTTATTTAATGCTATACAAACTTAAAGTATTGACCTAATGTCTTCATCAAAAATCCTAAAGTCCTTTAAAACACCCACAAACAGACACAGTCCTTCCTTCCCCCTTTGCCTAGTCCAGAGTACTGTATCTCAGGAAAGGAAATAGAAGTCCATGGTTCAGGCAGTCTCTGGTTATTCCCAGTACTCTGCCTTGACTAGGAGACCTCTCTGGGTTCCTGGCACCCTCAGCTGTGTTGCTGGGATCTCTGCTAAAGCTGGGTGGTGGTTCCCCCTTCTAAAGCTGCAGGGGTCCCTACTCTGGCAAAGGCACATGGTCCTCTCTCCCAGGGCCACGGGAGTCCCCACTCAGCCAAAACCGAGTGCTTCTCTCCTCAGTGGCTGCCGTGTCTGGGTTTAAATCCCCGCGCCAATCTTCCTCTGCAGCCCCATTTCCGACTCCTCCCACACTCGGCCACAATTGCCCTCAATCTGCTGTCCTTTCCAGTTTTACTGGTTGCCATCGTGGGTCTGGGCAGGTGTGGCCCCATGTCATGGAGCCAATCTTCTCCAAGCTCCCATGCAGGTGCTGTAACTCAGGGGACCTGTCCCCTAGTCACATCTTGGTGGGGGGGTCCCTTTCCATCTCCCTGGCCCAGAGCACAGCCATAGCTATTTAGCATATCTAAGTGACCAGCCAAAGGCTATAGGTATGTTAAATGACCATGCCATGGATTAGCTGCAAAGCTGCCCTGCATGTTCTTGCTCTGTGTGCCCCTTCCCCCAACTCACACCTATGGGGGACGAGGTGAAGACATCTTAAAATCTCCTGGACACCTTGAGTTCTGGACCCCATTTCAAATGCCCATTTGGGGTCCCCCCTCTTGGCTGCACCCTGTAACAATGTGGTCCCTGGTGAAAATGAGTTTGACACCCCTGCCCTAAGACCTCTCATTTCTTCAGAGGGCACTTTCACCCCATTTCTCCTCTTCTCCCAGAGCGGGACCTGAGACTGTGTTCCTCTTCCTAAGGGAAGTGGAGGTATAGGCCTGTAAGTCAATACATATTGTTTCCACCCTGAATTTGGGTCTGTTTGCTCAGTTTCTAGACAGCCAAATACTGACATTAGGCTGCAGTGAAAAGGAAGAAAGCACATATTTCAAAGGAACCAATGAAAAAACAATGGGCAGTGGTTGCTAAAAGACCCCAACTTCCCCCTGGCTGGTGTGGCTCAGTGGATCGAGTGTGGTCCTGTGAATCAAAGGGTCATCAGTTCTATTCCCAGTCAGGGCACATTCCTGGGTTTCAGGCCAGGACCCCAGTATGGAGCATGCAAGAAGCAACCACATATTTATGTTTCTCTCCTTCTCTCCTTTACTTCCTCTTTCTCTAAAAATAAATAAATAAATAAATAAATAAATAAATAAGTAAGTAAATAAAATCTTAAAAAAAAAAGATTCCAGTTTCCCAGTGGTTTATATTTAAGGTCTTTTAAGGGGAAAAACACAAATAATCACGATTAAGAAGTTTAGGGTCATGGGTGGTGAAAATTGCTCAGTTATTATGTAAGTTTCCACAATTTTTCTATATCAGATTTATTTCTTCCATGGTATCATTTTGTCTGGGATCTTTCATTATTAAGGCCCAGATATCTTCCCCCTTGCAGACACCCCAAGGTTCTGCAACCCATTTGGGGATTTGTTGGTGATATCACCTTAAGAGCAGGAAAGAAATTGAAACCGGAAAGGACACCAGCGTTCAGGCTGTCTGTCACTACCAAACCCAATATGCACTGACAGCAACTGAATCTTTATGGGGGCTTTATTCAGATGGCTGGTGATCTGAGAAGATGGTGAGTTCATACCCTAACAGACCATCTTGTCTTCTCTTTCCAGGCCAGACTTTTTGTACCAGGGAATAAACAAGGTGTAGTGAGGGCTTTAAGATTCAGGGAGGATTAGGTGATAGAAGCTGCAACATTCCTGTTCTGGGCAGTTAGCTGTTCCCAGGGGTGGGTGGTTGTCTGTCTGTCCCTGAAACACAAAGGTCCAGATGCCTCCATTTGTCCCTATGCAGCAATCTTTAGCAGTGCCCCAGGAGGTCAGCTGTTTTCCCAGGAGCTAGGATGGGCCTTATCTGTAATTTCTGAAACAAAAGCTTTAACATATACATTACTTACTAGGCTTGTAACTTTTTACCTTAAACTAAAATTTTCCAACTCTTGAGTCCCCTATCAAAATCTATCCAAGGCAGATTATGCTTAATCAGGGTACATCCTTCTCTTATCTAAGCAATGTATCCCCTGCAACTGATTTTGCTGACAAGTTTCTAGGTTCCAAGTCACATCTGCATTTCCTTTTATTACACCTGCCAGGCAGTTTTTTTCATTCATTCTTAAACAATAAATCATAAGCCAGCTATGGGAGGAAAACATATTTTTCCCCATATTTTAGAGTTTTTAAAATCTCTAGTTGGGCTAATAATCAAATTAAGAGAGCCAGATTTATAAAAGACAGTGTACAGTCCATTATTCAAATTAATATTCTGAAGTGATAAAAATAGACACTCAAAATAGTATTGGGTAGTTGAGGCTTATATGTTATTCTGAAGCCAAGAAGGAAAGAGGGCTGTGCTTTGAGGCTTCAAAAGGCAGGAAAGCCATTCAGATGGAGACGCCAAAGTACATGTTTGGTAAATAAATGTTTGCTATCCAGTGTCAGGTAATTGACCCCTTTTGAGCTGGTTTTTTTACCTAAATTCTTCCTAGGCAATTGAGGCAGGAGGTCAGAGAGGCTGTGTTCGAAGCCTTTTGTTTCCCAATATCTAGATCAAAATCAATTTCCTAAAAGCCACATCCGAGTTGGTGACTTGGCTTCCACTCACAGCACAGCCAGGTTCTTAGGCCGGTTCCCCAAGGCTAACTGAAAGCTCATTCTCGTCTGACTAGCCATTTAATGAAAGTTATGGAGTCCCTAAGCTGTTACCAAACATGATAAAGCACTGAAACTTTGTTATTGAAGTGTATCACCATCGACTTCTTACTACCAAAAAACTGAAAAGTACATTTGGAACGACTAATAAAAGTGTCCTGTGCTTTCTTGTCCACAGCTTCTCTTTGGGGAGGGTCTTCATTCTTGGAAAGTCAACACGTGTGTCTTGCTATGATTCACAGCTGCTCCGGAAGAACAAGGTTTTTGTGGCCCTGACTCGTGTCTCAGATCAGTGTTTGCACCATCATGACTTACTGCTTCATCAGATCCTTCACTGTGCTTTTACGTGTCCCTGATTTTAGTTAGAACCTGCTGAGCTAGTCACCTCTCTGAAAACCCCAGTCATATTCAATTGTTGAGGAACTGAGTGTTTGGCCTTGTCTCACAGAGGGGTGCCTGTTCCATTGCAGTATCACTTCTGCACATTTATGTTTAACTAAATTTAGTTTAAAAAATGCATATGGCATGAATGCTCCAGGAAAATATTGATGGAACTTAAAAATAAGAACAAATGGTTTATAAAGGCTGCTGCAGTCATGGTGTGTTTGCGTCATCTTTGGAACTTTTCAGTCAATAAGAAGTACTGTGTATGGTTTTCCCAGAAAATGTTCTAAGTGTTCATCCCTGTTCAGTTGTCGATCTGGAAATGTGTGATGGACCCCTGCTAGGAACCTACCAGGTGCTGTCTGAGGCCCTGGGGACGTGATAGTGGATGAGAGACAACTTGGGCATTACTGTTGAGGTCCATCTACTTATTTGACAACTAATTACTAAAAGGCACTTCAAGATGCCTTAAGGTTGTTGATCCTAGTAACATTTCTGACCTCACTGTGCTTCTCCTGAGTTTTCCTGTACCTCTGTGTGTTTTCCCAACGTCTGTGTCTCTCCCACACTCCACATCTCATCCTTCAGCAAATCCTCTTAACTCCACAACCAGAATAAACCAGAAACTAACCTCTTTATTTCATGCTGATCCAACCACACTCACCTGTCACCTGGATGACTGCATGAACCTCCCATTGAACTCCTTGCCCTTAACCCAGGAGCCACATGAATCCTGCCTAATGTGGAAGTTAAAAAAAATGTTACTGCCGTTCCTCCCACTTGTGGGGAACCTTTGCCTGCAGCCCTCCCCACTCCCTGGCTGCCACGGGTGAGAATAAGTCTACCAAGACATGATCTGCTTGGGGAGAAAAGGTGGCCGATCTCTCACAGGAGAAGGACCAAGAGCCTTTTCCTCAATGGCTTTTATTGGGTTCATTTACACAGGAATTCAGGTAAAGCTCATTAGTCATTACCAGGAAGTAAGGATCAAATAACAAGGAACTCTGAGGGCCTATTTTGAGTCAGGGTCAAAGAGCTGTAAAACTTTAAGGAACAAACTTACTTCTTCCCTGGACCCTTGTCATTCAAATGAGAGCATTCTAAACAAAGCAGGTTTCACAGGATTTTACTTATTCTTTCTTAGGCCTGTTCACCCCGGGAACTCGCCCTTTCCAGCACAGGGCTGCACCACCCTCTGTCATTGTTTCAGGCTTAGGTGGAGCAAGGGAAGTAAAGCAGCCAAGAGATTAGGAGATTTTCTCACAGACAATGAGGACTCAGGCTATGTCAAAGCCCAGGGGCAAGGGTCCATCACCCCCTTTTGCTGTAGCCCCCAAAGTCCTTCCTTGGGGGCCTCCCACGTGATCGTGCCTGTCCTAGATTGTCCCCCCCTTGGGGAATCTTACCCATCATTGGCTAACCAACCAAGCATTGGGGGCCAGGCAGGGTGAAGTAAAAGGAGCAGAAGCAGTGCTCCTGCCAGGGAGATAAGCTTGTCTCCTTGGTGGCTTATGGTCCAAGGTCATTCCCTCAGCCTTAGTCTTGGTGGGGGTTACAGCTTCTGATACCAGGCAGGGCAGTTCCCAACACCCACCTGCTAAATTTTTCTTTCTGGACTAATCATAAAATTAACAGGGATAGTGTAGCAAGAGAAAATCATTTTTTTAAATCTTTTTAAAGATTTTATTTATTTATTTTTAGAGATGGAAGGGAGGGAGAAAAAGAGAGAAACATCAATGTGCGGTTGCTGGGGGCCATGGCCTGCAACCCAGGCATGTGCCCTGACTGGGAATTGAACCTGTGATGCTTTGGTTCGCAGCCTGCACTCAATTCACTAAGCTACGCCAGCCACAGCTAGAAAATCATTTTTAAAAAATGTATGAGCATGGGGAATTCACATTTGCATGAAAATGCCAAAGAAATTGAGTATGTAAGACATTTTGGACAAAGGAGAAAAAAAGGAGGGAATGGGGTCTTAAACTTAAGAAGAAGCAATGGGAAATTTATAGGTAGCTGGAAAGAGCAGAGCATACATGGCAGAAAAATTCTTTCTAGGCAACTCAGAAACAGTGGGAGACAAGATTTGTTAGCCAACAGTCAGCTGCCTGAAGCCCTTGTATTTACCATTCTTTGTAAAATTAGGCAAAAATGAATCCCCTGCATCTTTTCTTGAATCAAGGTTTAATATCTTTTTTAAAAAAAATATTTTATTTATTTATTTTTAGAGAGGGAAGGGAGGGAGATAGAGAGAGAGAGAGAAGAAACATCAATGTGCGGTTGCTGGGGGTTATGGCCTGCAACCCAGGAATGTACCCTGGCTGGGAATCGAACCTGGGACACTTTGGTTCCCAGCCCACGCTCAATCCACTGAGCTACACCAGCCAGGGCTAAGGTTTAATATCTTAATCTATTGGCAAGAATGTAAACAGTGTCAACAGTTCTTTCTGTTTTGTTTCTTAATGCAGCTTAAAATCAATAACCCAGGAAATACAAAATTTAGGTTGGCAAAACTTTGGTTGCCTTCACTGAACACAGACTACTCATGGTCCCCTCCTGGTCCAAGCCCTCCAGAGGCTCCCAGCTCACTCAGGGTAAAGCCAACGTTGTGGATGATGACCTCTCTCAGTTTTATCTTTTCTTATCCCCAACTCTGAATGCTCCAACCACTTCATGCCCTTCTTGCTTCTCCAGCATTGTTAAATTGAAACAAAACAAAACAAAACAAAACAAAACAAAATGAAACAAAAAACCCCAACCTAAGCATGACTTATTTTATTCTAAGATACTGTAATAACACATTACTATTGCTGTTGTTTGGATTATTGTGTGATTCCCCCACCAGCAAGTCAGCTCTATGAGGACTGGGATTCTGTCTGTTCTATGTCACAGCCATGTCCCCAGTGCTTAGCACAGTGGCAGGCAGAGGGTAGGCATTTGGTTAGTTTTTTTTTTTTGATAAGTGAGTAAAGAAATTACACATATGATAATGGTTTAAAGGGTGAAATATAGAGCAATATGACCTCACATAACTGGGATTCTGACCTAGACTGAAGGACGAGGGACAACTATTTGGAAGAGGAGTGTCTCACAGAGAATGAGTCAGGGCTGATCTAGAGCTTGTGAGGAGACAGACATAATAGGTCCAGGCAGAGGATGCACATGTGCAAAGGCCTGGGAGTGGGAAAGTGGAGTGAAGTAACTGAGTTAACCTGACTCCTTTGGTTGATTAAAAGAGCTAATACATCTGAAGTGAACAGTACATAGCCAGTGGTAACATAAGGCCAGGTGTTCTCATTATTGCACACCAATGATCTGCCCACATGGAAACAGTAGTAATATAGAAAACCTATTCTCTCCTCCTGACCACACAAGGAATTCACTTCATCAAGTATTGATTACAGGCTGACTGAGGTATAAGTGACAGACAACAAACCACACACATCTGTAC
The DNA here is from genome assembly GCF_004126475.2 of Phyllostomus discolor. NCBI lineage: Eukaryota > Metazoa > Chordata > Mammalia > Chiroptera > Phyllostomidae > Phyllostomus > Phyllostomus discolor. Next base: position 9,984,382 of record NC_040914.2, read on the forward strand.
AGTGCACAATCTGTGGAGTGTTGATATGTGCACACTCCACGTGTATCCCTCCCACTTAAAGGTTTCTCACATGCCCTTGTAACCCATCATTCTGCACTCCACCAAACCTCCACAGTCCTCAGGCAGTCACTCATCTTGTCTTTCTTGACAGATTAGCTTTTTTTCTAGAATTTTATATAAATGGAATTATATAGTATGTCTTTTTTCCCTAAAAAATAATTATTTAAAAAGTAAACAGTTCAGTGGCATTTAGTGCAGTCACAATGTTTTGCAGCCACCACATCTACCTAGAGCGAAAACATTTTCATCACACTAAATGAAATTCTTTACCCGTTGAGTAGTAGCTTCCCATTCCCCTAGCACCCAATCCCTGGAAAATACCAGTCTGAATTCTGTTTCTTTCTTACTCTTGTTTTTTGCTCCATGCTTCATGTCCCATGCACCTGCCAGCCTGTGCATCTGGTGCTCCCATTGCCCACTGTTATGGTACTAACTGGAGTGTTCAAGGCCTCATACTTTCTCCCCACCCTGTGTCTCATTTTCATGCCCACACATGTCTGGGAAATGGTGCTCTCCACTTCACCTCACCAGCTCCAGTGGCTTCTCCCTGCACATGTAGGTCAGCCCCTTGCGTATTTTCAGGCCCATTTGAGCCTCTTAAATATGCCCTCCTGCAAGGCACACCTGGGTCCTCTTGAGCCCATATAATGTGTAAAGCCCAAACACTACAGGCTTTATAATTTATTATCCTGACTCTGAGCAGACCCCATCTTTCTATAGCCCATCCTGTGCCTACCTCAGCTTACGCACACAATCCACTTCTGACCAGGTCTCCAAGGATTATAGAAAAATACCCCTGAGGCCAAAAAGAGCAGTGAACGAAACAGAACCAGAAAAGAGATTTATTTCTCCTTTTTCAGGTTCTGGGCATGAACTCTGTAAGAATGGGTATGTGGAGTTTGTAAAAATAACAACAACTAAACAAAGAATGAGGACAATGGTGTCTGGCCTGAGCACCAGGTCACAGGGAACTTGAGACAGGGCTGTCTAGAGCATGACTGAGGGTGGGCAATATGACAGGGACCTGCATGTTTACTAGAGCTGTTGAGTTGTATGACAGAATTTCCATGAAAATCTCTGTGATCTTGTTTTTGTAATGCACAATGCAAATGGATGTGGAATGAAAACACTGTTGAGGTTAGGTCACTGTGAACGCCCATGATTTCATGCCTGCACGTCTTCTCAGATTCTGGGAAAAAGGACACTCCAAGGCAACCTGGTGAATGAGCAGGATGTGGTCAGTCAGGTCATCTTGCTGTGGATGCCAAGTCAGAAGGGAGGAAGTAAAATTTGAAGCATTTATTTGGAGAAGTGTAGCCAGATAAGGAAAGAAATCTGAAAATATTGTGAGGATGGACACTGTGAGCAAGATGACAGGATCAGCTCATTCATCATGGGTAAGTGATGCCACAGTAAAAGATGCTGCAGACAAATTTAAAGAGGCAAGAAGAACTTTCTTCAAGACCATGCAGTAGGGAAGTGAGGCTGACCTCAACACTCTCTATTCCTTCTTCATTCTCTTCAACCTAAACCAAGATAATAACACATACATTTATTACCCTTCCTGCTCATTTCAATTTCCCTTCTAATTCAGTTTCAGACCTTACTTTTGACACCCTCCCAGTTAACAATACTCTGGTTTCCATAAGCCATCTGCTCTGCAGGTCTCCCTAGATTTTTGCTTCATTCTCAGAAGCAAACCAAAACCAGAAAAGCCCAAAAGAATCCAGTGGAGAGTATTTATTTTCCAATAACTTGTATCTTGTTTGTGGAATCTTTCTGAAACAGGTACCTGGATTTGAAGAAATAACAACAAAAGCCACCAGTGTCTCCTGTGTTGTGGGTGCACATGCCCAGGAGCTGGGGCCTTCGCTCTACTTCCCTTTCACGGAGTCCTTATGCATTACACATGGTCAAGGTTCTGTAGCAATGTCTTCAAAAGATTTGTGCATCAGCTTTCTTACATGTGAGGCCAAAATGTGTGTGAAATTGAAACAATATTGGTAGTGTTATTTCAGCTCTTTAGCAAATCTTGGTCATTTATGGCATATATAATTTTCTCAGTCTTCTCACCAATGTTAGTTAGGAGACCTTAAAAATGTACTTTGCGTTGATGTGCCATCCTATGGTGGTTGTGGAGGGAATTTCACACAAGGGGCTAAAGAGTGACCTGGTGGTCCCATGGATGCCTCCAAAGCAGGTCTGATTGGATAAAATGTGCAGGCTGTTCACGAATTCTCTAGCAGCCCCAGAGTCCAAGCCTGAAATGGGAGTTGCTGTACTGGAATCACGTTGTCTGCATTCAGACCCTGCTTCCTTTTTAACCTCTGTAGGGAAATCTGGTTTTGCCTTTTCCTGTTGCTGGAGGTTGTCTGCCTTCTGGACACATGTCTCTTCATCACATTCACTTCTCCTCTCCTGCTTCCATGGTCATCTTCTCTTTTCCTCATGTTTTTAGTTTCCCTCTGACTCTCTTTCTCTACTCTAAAAAGAACACTTGAGATTATATGGGAGAATGGCCCACAAAATTCAGAGTCATCTTTCCATCTCACCACCTATAACTTTATGGCACGTGCAGAGTGGCTGCTGCAGGGAATGTAACATTCACAGGTTTCAGGGATAAAAATCAATACCTTTAGGGAGCAATTATCGCTCCCAAAGTATTCAAAACACTTCAAAATGTCTCATCTTTATATTTTAAAAAGCTTTATAAATCTACCCTGTTGCAGTCCTCTGTCCTTGAACAAGAAATATTTTGTCTTCACAGTTGTAGCTTCTCTTGGTCCTGTCCTTGAAGCAGGGTCCCATTGCATCCCACCCCCTTGAACATTTGTGCTGTCAGACACACTTTGGTTTGGTGGTGGTGACATTGGAATAGAAATGGGGTTGGGCACTGGAACACAGGCTCCTTGGCAGGGAGTGGTTTCTGAGGGTGTGGGGTTTGCTCAGAACAGATCTATGACTCTGTGAGAAACCCACCTTCCAGGTCTGAAGTCATTCTTGGGACTGAAGCTAATAGACATGCTCATCATTTCTTCTAAGATTTCAGTTATTTCATTTGTGAAAGACAAAGCTTTAGAGTTTCTAACAGATAATTTGGCTACATTTTTCATGGATGACTTTCAAATATTTCTGACAAATTAATGATGTGTTTAATGAGCCACCCACTAACATTGTTAAAATAGATATTTTCTATTGAATATGGTTTGTATTTATACTGTACAAACATGTACACTTGATCCAGAGTTGGCAGAAAAAAGGAGGATGGAGTACAGAACAAAGTCACCTGTGAAGTTAACAGATAATTAAACCAGAGGGAATAAAGTGGAAGAAGCAAGAAAGGAGTCCAGCTTGCTTAATCTCCCCACACAGTCTCTCAGTCTGAAGCCTTGGAATCCCTGTTCTGTCCTCACATCTGAGAATCTCTAAGTGGGGTGGGACAGTTGCATGAACCCCTGTAGAGGGTTGATTACAAAGAGGTCAAAAGGAAGTGACTAGAGCAACAGCTTTGAAAATCAATCCACGCTTCTGGTCAAGATGTCAGCATAGGCAGACATGGCTTGCCTCTTCATACAACCACATCAAAATTACATCTAAAATATAGGACAACCATCACTCACAGCCATCATAAATCAAGGTGAATGGAAGTCTGATAACTATGGAATTAAAGAAACCACATTGATCCAGACTGGTAGGAGGGCGGCAGACTCGGAATGAGTTTGTCCCATTATGCTCTTATGATAAATAAAAATTCAGGAGGGATATCTGTGGAGTAAAGACTCCCAGCACATCACAAGGCCCCTGCAGCTCAGGGTTCCAGTGCCAGGAAGATAAGTTCCCACAACTTCTAGATACAAAAACCAGATGCAATCCCTATTGAGTTAGTAGCAGAAGCTTCTGGAGCCCCAAGAATTTCCTCTTAGAGAGCCCACACATGGACTCACTTAGTCAGACTCACTCCCTCTGAGCTCCAGCACCAGGGCTTGAAAGGCACCAGTGGTATACAGGGAGGAACTGAAGTGTCTGCCATGAAGGTGAACAGAGGCCATTGTCCCTTTTCTAAACCCTCCCCTCACAGAGCCAGCAGGCTGGTGCCATATCTGAGACTCCATCAACCTGGCTAACACTGTTGGACCTGCCTAGGAGATCCTCAGAGACTCTGCCTCACCCAACTTATGGATACACCCAAGGTGCTTTTCCATGTGAATGGCTGGTTGTGGCTCATGCTTTACAACTTCCTAAATCGCCTCAAACAAGCAACAGCTGGCCTCAGTGAGCCCTCGGCCCAGCATTAGCAACAGCCAGCCTAGATTCACAGCTTGGCTTCACCTGGGAATCTCTAAGCCCAAAACAGGTAGTAGCCATCTCAGATTGCTTTGTAGCTCAGGCAATGTGATAGGCAAAGCACAGGTGGGGTCTGATCTTGGCCTGCACCACCAGGAAACCCCAGGGCCAGCGCACCCAGTGGACAGCTATAACCAGAAAAGACACCGGCATTCGGGCTGCCTGTCACTACCAAATCCAATAAGCAATGGCAGTGATTGAATCTTTTATAGGCGCTTTATTCAGATGGCTGGCGATCCGAGAAGATGGCGGGTTCATACCCTAACAAACCATCTTTTCCTTTCTTTCCTGGCCAGATCTTTTATATGGGGGTTGGGGAAGACAGAAAAAGAAGTCAGTAAGAGTCCTTGAAGTTCGCAGCTGCAGCACTTCTATCCTGGGCAATAGCTATCTCCAAGTGGGAGGGGTAGCCGCCTGCTCTTCCTGAAACAGACATCTCCAGGTGGTAATCTCTAGCCAGAACCCCAGGAGGTCAGCCGCTTTTTCTCAGGTGCCAAATGGGCCTTATCTGTAGTTTCTGAAACAAAGAACTTAACATATGCATTACTTGCTAGATTTATGGCTATTTACCTTAAGCTAAAATTTTCCAAGTCTTAAGCCCCCTATCACAGCTACAGTCCAGGTTGGAGCATTTTAGCCCAGTCCCTTCACCACATCCACCTCCTTTAAGGATCTGCCTTCCCAGGTACTCCCTCCACTTCCATTTCTGCCCAAGGCACTGAGTGCTCAAGGAGAGGCACTGACGGTTCGTCAGAGCACGCCCCTCCTCCAGGTTGGTTCTGAGACCCCAACCCCCATTCTCATACTATACTCGGTAATCTCTGTGCCTCAGAATGCTCATTTTATCTAGAGCTGGCAGCTTAGACCATAGCACTTAAAAGTAAAAATACTGTTGTGTTCCTACTGTACAAAGAAGCTTTGAAGAGCAGTTTATGTCTCAATGGGAAATAATTAAGAACATATAACGTTTGATGGGTTATTGGCATCTGTATGTTTCCCATGGCTGTTTTCTCTGAGCTGGCTGAAATCCAGGCATCTGTGGTCGTGCGCCCTCTGGAGGTGCGGGGAGAAGTGTCTGCTCGACTCCAGCTTGGGTGGTGGTCCTCCTTCCTTGGGCAGCACAGCCTTTTCTTATTTTGCCTGTGTCCTCACATCTCTTCTCACTCTGGCTTCTGCCTGACTTTTATGAGAACATGGTGATTCAATTCAGGATAATCCAGAACATTCTTGCATTCTCAAGGTTCTGAAGATCACCACATCTGCAAAGTCTCTCTTGGCCATTTAAAAGGCCAATCACAGGTTTCAGCATGAAACTCTAAATAACTTCTGTGGCCATTATGCAGGATAACGACTGTAAAGGAAATTAAAAATGTTCAGAATTCATATGTAAAAGCTTTTGGAAACACCATCCATCCTTTTTAAAACCTGTTTTCTTGATCACATAAACTGTTGTCTTTTTACTTGCACTTTGTGTGTGGCCTTCATGCTGTGGGAGAGTCCCCCTTACCTCTCATCAATTAGAAGCTGGCACTTCTGACTGTCATGCCCGCCTGTCTTGTTGGAGGGGCTGACAAGGATGGTTCATGGGTCTGGGTACGTAGGGCATGCCTACTGGCCAGGAATACCTCCTTCCTGTGCAAAAGCCATACATGTCTTCCTAATTCTTTTGTGTCAGACACTACAGGGATAAGTCCTAACTGAGACTGAGACACACAAATTGTGTTTTTAAGCATTTGATTATTTCATGTCCAAATACAAAGCCGTGGGAATTTTTAATGGATAACAGAGCTTTATTTCTCATGGATGAGAGAAGAACACCCCTAATAGACTAATGACATGGTCAAAGAAAGATTCAGTGATGTTTTTAAACAGCACTAATTGAGGACTGAAAGCCTGACTGTATTTGTAGTGGGAAAGGGGGCTCCAGTTCTGTATAACCAGTGGGTGGAGCAACATTTAAAAGCAATATCATTATTCAGGTGATGTGTTGCAAACCAATAGCAATGACTGTTTACAAATTGAGCATAATATCTACCCAACAAGATTGTCCTGAGAAGGTTATTTTTTAATTTTTTAAAAAAGATTTTATGTATTTATTTTTAGAGAGATGGGGAAGGGAGGGAGAAAGAGAGGGAGTGAAATATCAATGTGTGGTTGCCTCTAGCACACCCCATACTGGGGATATGGCTTGCAACCCAGACATGTGCCCTGACTGAGAATCAAACTGGTGATTCTTTGGTTCCCAGGCCTGAGCCCAATCCACTGAGCTACATCAGCCAGAGCCTGTCCTGAGAAGTTTAAAAGACAAAATCCCATTAGAAAGAAACAGTGCTTATGGATACACAATATTTTAAGTACTTAATATCAAAACTGTGCATTTTAGAATAATTACAGTGGCAAGATTTGTTTAGTCTATTTTACAATAAAAATAAAGTTAAGAAAAACATGTCCTCCTGCTTACTGCAATGGCTTGACATTCTCTATGAAATTGTGAGGTGGGGGTTGTGCCTCTCCCTTCTCCAGCACTCAGAGCAGTGGAGCTGGAGAGTCCTCAACTGTTGCTGCAGAGGCTGCAGAGGGGCTGTGGCCTGAGTCCAGGGTAGCCCGTCCATTTCCCAGTGTTCTCATCCAAGAAGGAACAGCAGGATTCTTAGTGAGGCAAATCAGCAGCCCTGTCCGTAAAGATCAATCTGGAAGCTCCAATTTTAGTCTGCTACAAAATATATGAGTAAATAATAAAATAGAAATTAAATAATGATACTTTTTTTAAAGGGAAGCCAGAGCAATTATGGACTGGTGTCAATACTGGTTCATAAACTAAGGACTATGATTTTTTATTTTTTATTCTATGCTCCTGATAACAAAAACAAAACAACAACAACAACAACAACAACAAAAACCACCCCAGAATATCTCAGAGCTTTTTACACATCATTCAAACCAAGAGCCAAGAAGATGGATTTCTCAGATAAATTAATTGGTGTCTGATGCCCAGAGGTGGTATATGGTTTTAATGCGATCACTCACAACCCCATGAAGATTTTAACTCCCACTGTGGCTGGAACATGAAGTTAGTTTTTGATATTTACACTGTGAAAAAAGTTAGTTCCTGGCTAGCTCCTGTTAATGTTCTTTCTTATATTGTGATAACATTAAGTTTCTGCGGTAAGCTCTGTGTTCATGTAGATTTATTTTCTGAGTGATCGCAAGAAGGTTCTGGCTACTCTTTCTGGGCCACTTGGAAGACATCTGTCCCAAACAATAACAGCTTTGCCAGATGGAACAAAATTCAATTCTAATAACATCCTTTGATGCTGCTTACTTGTCCTTCCCTTTAGGCACTGTCTAATCAAGGTCTTCTTTCCTGAAAGATGAGGACTGAGCTGCTTTCCTTCCCATCCACAACACACACACACACACACACACACACACACACACACCCCTCATTCTGTCACTCCCATATTCTTCTAAAGACCAATATTTAGTGCAGACTTCATTGTGTCTGTTTAATGCTATTTACATTTTAGTCTATTAGCTGTAATTTTTAAAAATTTGAGACTCTGAGTACATCAAAGATGGGGAATCTTCCTTTTCTAAGCTACCTCTTGGTGAGTCCCCCCGCAGTGGTTGCATTACAAATTGCACCTTCCACCTCCCAGTAGGGACAAACCAATTTTTCTAACTCATGGTTACTCCAAGAAAAAGAGGGAAAGTGAGTGTCAAGTTAAAATGCAGAACAGTTTGTTCAAATGTCATTAAGAATTTCAAAATGGTAGTCAGTGGGTGAAACCTACCATAAGACTTTCTAAATGACTGTATAGATTGTGAAACCAGCCCTCCCTGACCAGACAAATAGACACTTTCATTCTTTAAGTAAATTTAAGGATAATTTCAACTTACAGAAAACCCATAGACCTAAAGTTAATGTCACCCTTAATAGTGAGAACTAGAGACTCTCCCTCCTAAGATGAACAAAACAAGTTTACTAAATGCCTTAGTGAGACCCGAGTGTTCAAACAATGGAAGTGGTGCCTGATCATGTTCATGCTCTCAGGCAATGACCTCAGTGAGGACAGTGACACCAGTGACAGCATCAGCTCTGGTGATCAGCAGTTTAACCAAAGCTTGAGCTGCATGGACATCCACCTCTGTGACAATTCAGGGGTCTCTTACACCTATGAAATTTATGTACCGACAGTCTGGGACATGCTGGATGTATCCTCCAGAGTAAAGGACCAGTTACTGCATTTCTATCTCCATTTAGTCCATGTTAGGAGGAAGAAAGGTGCTTTGTGAAGCTTCTGGTGAAACTAATTTAAAAGTTAGCCCTGGCTGGTGTGGCTCAGTGGATTGAGTGCCAGCCTGCAAACCAAGGGGTTGCCAGTTGGATTCCTAGTCAGGGCACATGTCTGGGTTGCAGGCCAGGTCCCCAGTAGGGGGAACACGAGAGGCAACCACACATTGATGGTTCTCTCGCTTCTCTTTCTCCCTCCCTTTCCCTCTGTCTACAAATCTTTTTAAAAAAAGAAAAAAATTACATGCAAACTCCTAGATATTAGAGCAAAGCCACATCCTCTACAGCACTAGAACATCAGCTCCTGATAGGCTTCTAGGCCTTAGGAGGGTTGGAGAGTCTTAACCTGGGTTGTTGTGTGAGCAGGTAACCAGGCCTCCTCACCATGACCTGGGTTCTGTCACACCCATCAACACATGGATGGGTGAGCAGAGCAGCATCCACCACAAACAGAAGTGATACATCCTGGATTAGACCAGGACAGGTAGCCCAAACAATTCACATCTACTCCTGCAGTAATGTGACCTGTCACATAGCTGGCACCTGTGAAATCACAGAAAGTTTACTTGTACTAGTTAATAGAAAACAAAAATGGTCCACTCACTTTCAATTTATCCCAGCCCTGAATTCCCTCTTTCACACACACACACACACACACACACACACACACACACACACACAATCAGCCACTCCCTTACTCGCTTGCTGGTTCCCTGGCTTCTAGTTGGCCTTACCCATTGACACAAAAAATACCACAAGACAAAGCTAACTTGTCGATGAAGCCAAGGCATGTCTGGAAATAAGGGGTTGAAATTTGGCTTTTCACAGCTCTCCCAGGCCACGTGGACACTGCTGTTCCCAAGAATATGCAGTCAGAGCCAATGGTACACATTGCTACTGGAACTGGACTGGTAATATCTGGCCCCTAATTTTGTCTTCACTTCCAAGCCTGTCCTGCATATCTCACCTTCTCCATTCCTCATCCCAATTTCTTTGTTGGTCTGACTACTGTGCACTCAAATGATCTTCCTGACTCAAATTTCCAAGCTCCCTCAACTCATCTTCTGTATTCATGGTGTCCCCAGTCTTACTAAGTCTCATTGTTATTCAAACTCCTAGGTCCCTACGGAATGTTCCTCCTCTTCTTTCCTTTGTCACTTATCTATTTCTTGTTTCATAACTTTTGCTGCTTAGTATATATGGTTTACCCTCTTGTCCCAATCTTAGAATACTGATCTGTGTTTTCAAGACCTCAGCTTTTTTGCCCATCCTGTGTCTTTCCCTGCATGCCCATTCAAGTCTGGGAGAATGGCTCCCTTCTCTTACCTAAACCAGCTCCAGTGGCTCCTCCCTCAAGAGTTAGTTTAGCCCCTTCATATGGCTCAGCCCCATCCTGAGCTCCCTTAACAAAATCCTACTGTATTGGATGGCCTTTAATCTATACAATGCCTAATATCACCAAATCAAAGTTTTATAATTTCTCACTGTGACTGTGAGAACACCACATTTATTTTTGCCCCTCCTCTATTCACTCCTTTGCTTACCCACAATCCATATCTGACCAATTCTTCAAGGATTTCAGCTGAGTACTGCAGGGATACTAGGAGCATTGAACATAAAACAGAACCATAAAAAAGACTTATTTCCCATTTCCCAAGTTCTGATTGCAGACTCTATAAGAATGGACACTTGGATTTTTAAAACACAACAGAGAAATCAAAGAATAAGGACATTGATATCTGACCTGAGTTCCAGGTCACTGAAAGCATAAAACAGGGTCTCCAGTGCAGACCTGTGGGGGCCGATGTCACAGGGACCTGCATGTTTACTAGAGATTCTGAGTTTCATGACAGAGTATTTTTAAAAATCTGTATGAACTTATTACTTGAAGGTGAATGAAGAAGTATATGTAATGAGGACACCATGGATGGTTAGGCTGCTGCAGAGGTGCAGAGGTTCACACCTGCCCTTTCTATCAGATTCTAAGACAAAGACCACTTCGAAGCAACCTGGTCCCCAGAAAAAATCTGGGCAGTCAGGTTATTATTTCTCGTGGGTGGTGATTCAGAAGGGAAGCAGAAATATTGGAAATTTTATTTGGAAAATCTTAGACAGATTTTTTTTTAAATTTAAGATTTGAAAATATGGTACTGATTGACACTATGAACAAGATGACAGGATCAGTTAATTATAGGTAGATGATGTCAGAATAAAACATGCACCACACAAACTTAAAGAGGCAAGAAACGCTATTGAAGACCACACGATAGTGCAGCGACTCAGACCTCAACACCCCTGAAACTAAAGCCTGGGAGACTTTAAGAGGAGGAGAAAGAATTATAGGCATCTCCATTTGCTAATTGGCTTTACAGAAAAGGAAAGTAAAACATTTCATAAAATCTTGAAAAAAGGTCTTTTATACCATGGTTTAAAGTTCATCATGTAAGTTGGGTTTCTATCTTCCCACAAAGACTGAGAAACTGTGATGTGAAAGATTAAATTTTAAGGGATGGGACCAGGCCCTTGTAACAGATGCTCGGTGACTCATAACACTGGCAGGCAGATTTTAAGCAGACTTGTGTGTATTTCAAAAGGGCAAAGAAAGAATCTGCAATTACAAGTTGCAAATACATGTCTGAGGAAACTGTTCTGAGAAAATGGAGACCAGAGGCCTGCAATCAGAAAGAACTTGTCTAAAGGCAAGTCACTCTGAGGGAACATGAAGTTCTCTAGGTCATAACAAAACAGCTTTCTGCACAGTGGAGGGAAACACAACCAAATCTCTTTCATCCAAGACAAAGTTTTCATCTCCATCAGTTATTGCAATTTATAAAGAGGTGGAATTTTCCAGCCAATTCTAAGTAGGTACAAAATAGCTGAGAGTCCCTGAACAGAGCCAGAATCTGATCTCCCAAATGGCTGTGCTTCTGGAGCTTTCCATTACAACATTATCTTTTTCTCTACAGTCACCTTTCCTTTGATCAAATGTCTTCCCTAAAAAAAAAATAAAAGGAAAAAAAGTATGTTCTTGATCCTACAACATGACCGGAGTCACCTGATTTGACTGATTCGCGACCCAAGTGAAGGGTAATTGACATTAGCCACATAGTTTTTTCTGATGCATGTTTTCTATGAAAACTAAAATGAAACCTTAAATGGCCACTTGAGGTTAGGAAGCCTCACCCGCATACTTCACCTGCAGTCTCTCCACGTTTGGGTCATATCATTTTCTCCAAGAGAGACCAAAAGGCCCATCAGGTCTAACTTGGCTTCAGAAAGGGTGAGGTCATTTCTAATTCCATGGGTATCAGTTTGAAGTGGGGTCTTTGTGCTAAAGCCTTGGTTTTATTACAAAAGTTTCTAATTATATCCTGTGAACAAAAACAACAGATGTACTAAATGTATGCAAATACTTTTATTGCCATGTAAATAAGAATACTTGAGAGTTTAGAAATATTTTGAAAGACATCAAAGTGAAAGACAAAGATCAGTGTTGATACCTGCGTGTTGTCCATTCCCATTGCTTACAACTGTGTCCAGATGACGTTTACGTGTTTGCCTGCAGAGGGGACAAAGCTCAGATACTACAAGTTTATCACCTGCTCCCATTGCCATCGCTAGACAAATGCTTCTTCTTTGAAGGACTTGGTATCACCTCCACTGTGGAGATGGTACAAATGAAACCAGAGGTGGAATTTGGTCTGAAATATGACTTTAAGTCAACATTAATGACAAGATCAAGTCACATTTTTGAGTATTTATTGACTCAATGCCAATCTTTTAAGAAATATTCACCTTCAGAACAAATCTATTATGATAATGCAAAAACTTTATTTAGAGTTAAATAACATAGAGAAGGAAGGAGGGTCACTTGGACTTCATATGCAGCTTAAGGGCCCAGCTGTCAGCAGAACTGACGGGGTTGGGGGCTTCACACTGGTAGTAACCAACATCCTCCCTCTGGACAGGGTCTATGGTGAGGCTTCTGTGGTCCTGGGACAGCTTCCTTGTCTCCGAGAACTGCAGATTCATGCCATTGAATAACCAGTGGGTGGAGACTGCATCTGTGTCACAGGTCAGGACCATGGCGTCCTTTTCCTCTGTGACTGTGGTGTTGCTGACTAGGAGGGTGGGCTTTCTCACAGGTTCTGTGGAGAAACAGAGAATATGAATCTTTGAGAATGGACTTGAGATGTGGAGCCATGCTGCTTCCTCAGAGATCTCAGCCACTAAGAGTCCACAGTGAGCTATGTAAACGTCACCAGAGTGTGGTCCTGACATTTGCAGAAGGACAGTTGTCTAAGTTCAGGTGACAATATGTAAGGTCTGTGGAATTGTGCTTTAGCGACTGTATATCCCTATTTCTCAGTTGATTCTCATGAAGGAGAATGAGTTCTTGGCTGCCTTGTTTCATTGTATTTGCCTTAAAATATTCACAGTATCTGATCTAAATCATAGGACAGAAGAGCTGCTTAAATTAGAGGCATCTGTTATTGATTGACTCCAAGAGATAGTATCCCAAGTTAATACCTAGTGAATGAAGAGCTTCAAAAAGCACCTTGTATCCTCAGTTGCTTTCTGGGGATGCTTACTTTTCTCTGACCTCTTCTAAGACCCCCAGGACCATCAGCTAATATCCAAAGAATTGTCGAACTGCTCTCTCCACACACAGTCTCGAGTGAAAGCCCACACTCCACTTCTGCCAAGATGTGATTCTTGGGGCTGAGGCATAGTTGGTGGCCAGCTCAGGAGCCTTGTGACTTGGGCACCCATTAAACTGTTACCCACTCAGCCCTTCTTAGGAGTTAAAGCATGACCTGACACAGGCTCCCAAGGGTATAAGGAGTCAAGATTCCAGGGACAGGTTTCTAGAAAAGGGCTTCTGATATTAGCTCTGTGAGAATTTCAAGGAGCTCCTCAAACCAGAAGCTAACCAAGCTCTAAAGCCATTTCTCATGGCCATTGTCATAGGAGGGTGCTCAGGAGGCTGCACTGATACTGGTTTCTCTCTGCTGAGTTACTTTCATCGGACTAGTCCTTCTGTCTGCAGTGACAGTCTACAGGGCTGCAAACTGAGAAGGGAACTGAGATCTTGGGGAGTTTGTCTCCACTGGGTGTGTCCTGTACTAAGTGCTAAATCCCAACCTGGGACATGATGCAGAGGAGCATGGAGGCAGAAGCCAGAGTGTCAGTCCTGTGTGTGAGTAGAATTCACCCCACCTGACACCCAGAAGTCAGAAAGCAATCACTCACAGTATACATTAAGCCGTCCAAATCCTATTTCTTGTTTTGAACCTGGAAGGTTGACTACTACAGTGTAGACTCCTGCGTCCTTCCGGGTGACCTCCTTTATCAGCAAGGACCCATCGTAGAATATATTCTCTCGACCGGTGTTTGTAGCCCCATTTACATACATTCTTAGGGTTATGAAAAGAGATGCGATAGCATTCTGGCTGTTCGCCCTGTCTCCCCTGTACCACACAAAGCCTGTATAATTGGGAGGTACATTGCGGAGACGTAGACGCACATCTTTCCCTTCAGCAACATTGGTCGACACAATAGCAAGTTGGGCAGTGGTGGGCGGGCTCCAGAAGTTTAAGAGTAAGACTAGGAAAGAAGAAAGATATTGATCAATGTCTGGACCTATGTATTGGGATGGAAAGATAAAGTCCTGGATCCTGAACAGGTCTCTTTTCTCTCAGCCTAGGTCTGTGTGTATGTATGAATGTGTTTCTAATGGTGAATGTCAGTGGCAGGCCACCATTACTGCAGATCTTCTGAACCTGTTATTTTTTTTCTGTTCCAGATACTTTCCTCCAGGTGTTGGTGTGGCTCACCCCTCATTGCTCTCAGACCCTGGCTGACACTTAGACCCCAGCTGACACTCAGTGGCATCTTGAAAGACACTTGTGCTGATAACCTTCTCTAAGATTGCCTGTCTTCACTTTCTGACCTGCTTCTGCTCTGTTTCACTCATGGTGCTTGTAGGTATCTGACATAACATTTAGGTCATTCCTTGTCCCTCACTCTCCCACAGATCATGAGTTCCATGTCAGCAGGGGCTTGTCTGATTTTTTTGTGCCTTTAGTTATTGCAACAAGCTGCAAATGCCTGTGGGTGAGTGAATGACTGATTCCAGGATCCTGCACCTTCTGGGGCATATTTGCTTATTTCTGTGTTTGCTAGTAAAGGCAATGTCTAGCATGCCTGGTTTATTTTTTTGGTATTTCCTGCCATAAATCATTATTATTTTTATTATCAGTTTTCATAATTCAATATGATGAATAATTTAAGAAATGAACAGCAATTGAGGTTTTCCTGCCTCTCACCACTTCCAGATTATGAGATTTTCCTCTTGCTGAGTCACCTTCTATATTCTACTGTGCTCTTTTTTTCTTTACTCTTAGTCCAAACAGAAGGCTTCCCTCTTTTCTCAGAGCACTGGTCTCTCCAGCAGAGTCCAGCCAGTCTCTGTCAGATCCTTAGTCTACCTAAAGCAATGTCTCCTACTTACCAACCAGCAGGAGCCCTTGCCAGTGGACAAGTCCTCTGTGGGTAAAGACTGAAGGGGATCCCATGATGTCTGCTGTCTTCTCTGTGGCTCCCTCCTTGAGAAAACCTTGAGGTCCCAGTAAAGCTCACAGGCACCTCTGTCCTGACTAGTTCAATCTGCTGTGTTTTATACCTGTGCACTGAGTTTATTCTGGGGAAGATCATGACTCTTGTCATATGACTGGGGGTGGAGTCTGTGCCCAGGACCCTCCCACTCCCTGACCTCATTTTTGCCACTCTGTCCTTTCTTACTAGTTTACCGGCCCCCTACATTTTGGTTTTTGGGAACTGTTAAAGCCTCTGAATACCACACACAGGAAACACTCAAACTCACACACAGACACACACAGAGGCACACACATGCTGTGTTGGAAAAGCACAGGCCTGGAGTGACCAGGTTTCAGGCATTCCACATAGCTCCCTTTTAGGTGCACAGTAGCCTCTCCCACAGCCTTTCTCTTTCACATTTGACTTTTCCCTTCAGAGCAGGAGTTCTTGGGCTGCTTCAGAAAAACCTGTCACAGGGATGTCAACCCTGCTGTGTATCAGATCACCTATGAAACTCTGTAAAGACTGTCACACCCAGGTGACATCTTAGAAATGCTGCTTCAGCAGCTGCCTACCTAACACAGATGCCCAACCAGAATGAGATCTTGTGATATGGATGGAGAAGAGCCCTTCCTCTTCTCATACAGGGCAAGTCTCCAAATCCTATTAAACTGAAGGTTCTGTCTTGGCAGGGGTACAGTGGACCAGAGACTCTGCAACTAACAAACTCTCAAGAGAGGCTGATTTTACTGCCATGTAAATTGCTCTGGCAATAGCAAGGCTGAGACAATGACCTGCTCACACCAGCACTGGCCTCTGCTGTGTGTTGGTCTTGGGTTTGTCAGCACCACACAGAGAGCCTCTGGTGTCCTGAAAATATCTGTAATATTTCTGTTTGTGACATAGAAACCTAGCTGGGCACCGGGTCCTCCTGATGTTGTCAAATGCTCTGAGAAGGTTTTATTTCCTCCCAGCAGGAAGGTCACAGAGATGACTCTGGGGTTGAGAAGGGGTCAAGCTTCATGATAATTGCAGAGGGAACCCTTCTTTTATCTCAGGCTGTTGCTAGACTAACTTTGCTGCCAGGAACAAAGACTCAAAACCAGAAGTCTCAATTGGACCTGCAGTGATTGGGGACGTGTCCTGCTTGTCTTTGAAAACAGGACTTTGGTGAAAGGTCAAGTGTCTGGGGGCTTCCTGGTTGTGGAGGGACAGTTTCAGGGAGACTATTCTTTTCCATGTCTGTTGGTGGAGCTTCTCCTTATGCTCCCTGAGTGTCAGGACAACCTCTGGTTTCTGCCTGCAAGGCTTTCTTGCAGCCACCTTGCCTTGCCCACATGTGGTGCCCATGCTGTAGGGAGCAGCAGAGAGATCCCTGAGAGAGCAGGACTGCTGGGCCCTGTCAAAGTCAGAAATGCACACATTTATTGAGTGTTTGTGAGCCAATCTTATGTCATATGCCTGGAAGCAACATCTCAAATCCCGCTAAAGATGATAGTTTTGCAGCTTATTATGTACATTAAAATCAAAGTAAAAGATGAAAAGAGTTGCCTGAAATCAATTAGGAGGTAAGAGAAAGTATAGCAGGGGAATCTCTAGAACTGGATAAAAGGCAAAATGCAGAAACACATACCTTTGTTTTTACAATGGTGAGTACAAGATAATTAATACTCGCAGCACATAGAGAAGGTAGGCAGGAAGCCAGATCACATGAGAGGCTTTGTGGTCTCCTATTCTGGCACCAGAGCTCTGCCTTTCAGTGGTTTAACAAAGAAAACTACTCTAACCTGTCAGAGGTATACCATCCAAGATGCGTAAGAACAGGAGACAGGGCTCACTTACAGTGGTCTGGCCTTTGCTAAAGAAGCTCTATGCCTGGGATGTAACTATCTGCTATCGCCTGCTCAGTTAGGAATTTCCGGTCAGAGCATCCTGTGTGGTTACTTTTGCTCACTGAGCTTGTCACATTTGCATGGCCCCTTTTTTGTTCACAGAAACTGGAAGGAACAGTGGGAGAGAATGGGCTTGAGGGAGGGGCCTGAAGGGGCCTTTTAGATCCAGTGATAAAAATAAGGTGTCATCTCCACCTCCTTAGCCAAAGCCTGGTTCCCGTGTAAACTTGCCATATGTTGTCTTTGAGGTTCAGTGTCACCCTTTGGTGGGAAGGTGAAGACTTGTAGCCAGTGCTTGGGGTGTGTCAGGGGTGCTGACCAGGTGCCAGAGGGTGGGAGTTGACCCTCAGCCCAGGACAGCTCTTCCAGGCTGGGAGAACAGTCAGTCAGGGCCCTGTCCCTGTGGGTCTGAGGCCCCCTGACTCCATTCCAGGGCCGGGTGAGCCCAGTGAGAAGACAGACATTGTCCAGAGTGTTCTGAGTCCATTCTCAGGAGAACCTTCTCCTTAGGGAAATGGGCTCCTTCAAAAGTAGTTTCTGGCCCCAAGGTTCAAGAAAAAAAGGGGGAGGGTTCTGTGAGAACTCTTCAAAGTTTTGACAGAGGATTTTGGCCTGAAGTGTTAACCCCCCCAATGCCCTGTGTGTCCCTCATCACAATATTGGAGTGTTGGACCCAATTAATCTCTGCCCTGTCTGTCATCTGCTCCAGGCCTCCCCACAGAACCCAGGAGCTGGAGCAGCTGCACATGGAGACTCAACCAGGGGACCCTGTGGGTTCTTTTGTTACAGGAGTGCAGGGCCCATGGGACCCTCAGCCCCTCTAAGAGGAAGGTAACCACAGATCCTGGGTTTTTCTGTCCCATGCTGCATATGCGAAGTGCCCCTGGATCCCCAGGACAAGCTAGGGTGGAGAGATATCTCCAGGGACCACAGGCAGATGTCTCATAACCAAAGACCTTGGGGATGGGGCATCATTCCCTGACTTTTTGAAGTCAGGGCATGCTTGGTCCATCTTTGGTAATAACACTACCTGGGGTGAAGAGAGATGCAGAGAATCTGCCAGGTCAGATCTCTATGAGAAAAGGAAAGAACAGGCTGCTGTTCCAGCCACAAGAAGCTGATGTAACTTCTCAAGGTCACTTACTAGTTGGGGACAGGGAGGGCTGTGATTTTCTGGTAATAAAGGAGGGTCCAACCTATCAGACTTAGGAGATCTCTGTTCTCTCTCCTGACAATACAAGGAGCAAAGGCCCAAACCTAAAACATCTGGAGCCCTTGGTGACCTCCTCCCATGTGGCCACCAATTTCTTCATGTCTGTAATGAATATGCCCTTACTTCAGTGTCCCACAGTGGGACAGACTTCCATTGTGTGCTTTCTCTTATCCATTTAATGAGTGTCTCCTGAGCATCTGTGATGTGTCAGCCATCGGGCTGGACCCAGGAATCTCCACAAACTATATGTACATATATAGATACATATAAAATTTGTGTTTATGAAGTTTATTTTGTAACAGTGGGACTGGCTTTCAGGTAAACCACAGCACTAAAAATTTAATTATAAACCAAAGAAGGACAGTGAATAAAAATTTCTGGTGCATCCAGAGTCGGTACTTGAGTCTAGGTTGTTCTGGGGATCACAGAGGGCACTTCTGAGAAAGTAGTTTTTTTCCTGAGAACTAAAGTGAGTGACTGCTTGCTCAATGAAGGACAGAGGATGGTGAGGGAGACATTTCCTCAGAGGGCTACACTGGTCTTTGGTGGGCAGATGCCTGGCTGGGTGGAAAAGTGGACAGATTCCAGTGTGGGGAGCTTGAGAGTGAGAAGGCCTGTGGACTGAGTGATGTGGTGAGATTCAACTCTGTTGAGCTGTGGGTGCTGCTGAGGTGAGGTCAGCAGCCCCTTGGGGGTGGTTCCTCTCACTGATGGACATGCAGAAAAATGTGCAAGGAAAAGTCATGTTACAGTTAGGAATTTTAAAAGAATTTTCTATTGAACTTATGATTTTAGCAATATTTCATATGTGTATATATAATTTTCAACATATCTATTGAGTTATAGTTGACATACAATAACTTTAACACTTTGGAAGAATACAGCTTACTAGGTTTTGCCAGATGGATGCACCAGAGATGTTGGTACAATGAAAATGATAAACACTTCCTTTACTGTTAATGTCTCCTCAGGTTCTTTTGTAGTTTTTCATTTTGCTCCTTTCCCACCCCCTTGTCCAGTTTTAAAAAACAAAAAGCAGCCATCTGTTTCTGTCATTATTATATGTTAACTTTTTTTTAGAATTTTCAAAATTTAAAACATACAATATATAATTAAAGGTGAAGGTTGACTTTTTGACAGAACATGATTATTTTGAAATAGTTATTTTATATCAATTATCTGTATTCCAATTTAAAGATGTACCAAATTTATTTTTCTATTCCCTATTCATGGATATCAGTGTTGTTCTTAATTTGGGTTTTTATGAGCAAACCTGCCATGAGTATTTATGCCAAAAAGGTCTTTAACACAAATAATTAAGTGTTTATAAAACCACTAAATAGCTAGAGAAATGCAAGTGAGGGATCTGCCACTGGAAGTCTGGTCTCAAGGTCACATGGCTGCAGCCCTACCCAGAGGTACAGAAACACATGCTTCTCCACATAAAGCTGTGTCTGCCACAGCCCACCCATCAGTAAACACAGCAGCAGAAATAATGCCCCCATCTCCCTTCTAGCTTCTGAATTAAACACAAGTGCACCTCAGAGGCTGAGTTTAATTGACATCTGGAATCTCAATCACTAGGTTTGAAGAAAGGCAGTGTTTAACTGTTCAGTCCCCTGATATGGAGGAAACATAGAGAGGGGTGGAGCACAAATGCCAAGTGCCTGCAGACCCCACATGGCATGTCCAAGTCCACCTGCAGGCTGTGTGACTCTGGGTGCGTGACCCTCCTTGAGAAGACTCGGGTTTCTCATGTAATATTGTAGAAAGGTATTTGTTCTACTTTCCTCATTCTTAGCATGGAGAGACTAAAACTCTTTGAATTTTTCTAACAATAAGGATGATATGAGTATCTTTTTTCTTGATTAGGCAACTTCTGGCCAGACTCTGGAGAGCTGCAGGGTGAGGGCAGTTCACCAGGAA
This sequence comes from Phyllostomus discolor, assembly GCF_004126475.2. Classification (NCBI taxonomy): domain Eukaryota; kingdom Metazoa; phylum Chordata; class Mammalia; order Chiroptera; family Phyllostomidae; genus Phyllostomus; species Phyllostomus discolor. Next base: position 10,004,711 of record NC_040914.2, read on the forward strand.
GACCAAGTGCTGCTTAGAAGCCTGGAATTTTACTGTCAACATAAATATTGTTTGACCTTCTAGAGAATTATGATGAGTTTATTTGAATCAAACTGAACACAAATGCTGGGAAGCCCAATCTAAATAGATTGAAAAAACTCCTCATAGGTTTCTATAGGTTAGTTAATAAGTTCATGATAATAAAGCAGAATGTATTTTTTGGTAAGGTTGATCTATATGTCTCTTTGTCTATATTCATAAGGTGATCAGTGACTGTTTAGTGAAGAGGAAAGCTATGTGTTTACCAAAAGAAGTAGACATCCATTTGAGCAACCCTGTAAGGAGAAATTTAGGCCAAAGGAAACTAAAAGCTTCTGAACATTTACCTAATTTATTTTTAATTGTACCATCTGTATGCTTAACCAGTCTAGGGAACTGGGGTAATGGGCACAATAAAAATACTGTACAGGAGGTTAAACATTCAAAATAAATTGCATTATTTGCCCTGTGAAGTAAGTCTCTCAGTCACTGTAACTCAGAGGAGATTTCCCAATTGAGATTAATATTTTTTTCCAATAATTGACTTTTGTTAAGGATGTTGCTATTCTTCAAGGGAATAACCTCAACTTAGTGAGAAAAACTTAGAAATTATAACTAACACATATTTGTATTCTTGAAATGATGACATTTGGATAAATTCAATGACCATAAATTAAATTAATTTAAAAAAAGAAGGAAATATTTTCACAAGCCATGGAATGATTTTCCAAAATTTTATTTGGACAGATAGAACATTTGCTGTACACTTCACAAGTTAAAGTAGGATATGTTATTTAGTAATTTTTTATATTAGGAAATAATCTTTTTAAAAGTCAAATGTGTTAGCTCATGTACATATGAAAACTGTAGGTAACTGAGTTGCTATAGATAAGATTGATCTCTCTCTCTTTTTTTAATGTTTATGTACATGAAGGAAGGCAGAAACATTTTTTGCTTCGTGGGTGATGATGGGCTGATACTGGTTTTGCCTCCCTGCTCAGTGTCCAGGCAGTTCTGCCCTCACTCCTTTAATTCCAAGACTATATCCTCCCCAGGAGACTCGGTCCAAAATTCTCAGCTCAGTGAAACATCTGGGTGTCCTCCAAACCACGCAGGGCAGGGCCTGAAGTTCATGTCTTTCTCAGCAACCCAACCTATCTATGCAACTGATGTCAGCAAGGGAGGATGAAAGTCCCAGCTGGTCATGGTTTGACTGTAAAAACTGCAGGATAGGCTCCAAATTCCCAGTTCTGGGTGGCTCTTCTGTGCCTCCAACCCCAGTAGCAGGAGGAGCTGCATGAAGCTCGGTGGTGGGGCACTGCCTGTGTTCTCCAGAAAGGGGAGACTGGTTCTCTATTTTGGTAAGGTTTTATTTATTTATTTTAGAGAGGGGGAAGGGAGGGAGAAAGAGAAGGAGAGAAACGTCAATGTGAGAGAGAAACATCTTTTGGTTACCTCTTGTACATGCCTGAACCTGGTCCAAAGTCACAACACAGACATTGCCCTGCCCAGAACCAGCGGCACTTCGAGTTGTGGGATGACGCCCAACCAACTGAGCCATGCGGGGGAGGGCCCAGTCCTCTTTCTTAAGCCACTTATTTAAATCGCTGTCTGAGTCTCTACCCACAGCCTCCCAAGAAGGCAGAAGGCCCCTCAGAGACAGTGCTGGCTATAGCCTGCAGGTGCCTCAGTGGGTGGGACCCAGGTTCGGCCTTGCCGCCTTTCTCGCAGCCTGGGCTCACCATGCACTCTCTCAGCTGGCAATGCAGTGATGAAAGCACTCTGTGCTGAACGTGTACCCGCGGAATCCCGCAGGTGCAAGGGATCCTCACTGATTCCCAGTGCCAGACAGCACACTGTCCCCTTGCCCATCTCTGTTACTGTGCGAGGGGGATCCCTGCCTGTGTTTAAGGCCCCCCACTCTTCAGGGTAGAGAGCTCTGCAGGCATAACTTCGCTCTGGTTCCTCAGCGGCCACAGCTGCTGTGTGGGGGCTCTCATAGACTGCATTTCACCCCCTCTTACCAGTCTCTGTGTATCATCTCAGTCACTCTTTAACTAGAAGTTGTGACCCCCACCTCTAAAAGAAAAGGATAATCTTCTCTCATTTTTAAAACCTCTTCTATCTAGGCCAATAGTTAAATTAACAGAGACAGTAACAGAAGACAATATAAACAGTACACTATTGTAATAGGACAAATCACTCTTTTCAGGCCCTCTTTGCCAGAGCTGGCTTGACTGATTCTTGTTTTATGCACCTCTATCCTCAGGACTAGAAAATTCCTGAAAGCACCCTGAAGGCACAGAGGTTCTTAGAACTTGCAAAACCAGATGTGGCAGACCGGAACGCCCAGACCTAGCACCCAAAGATAATATGAGAATGAGCTGCAGCCTGAGCAATACCAAAGGAATCATCCTGCACTACCACCACCCCATTTACCTAACAAAAGCTCAAAGCCCCTACATTCATTGCTGGTGTATTTCTGCACATCAAGCCTGTCTCCTCTTTCAGAGAGTGAATGAAAACTTGACTCTCTGCATTTTCTTCGTGAATTCTTTCACAGCCTGTGTCACTGCCTGTTCTAACATTTTGGTGACCTATATGGGGAAATTCTCTATTTCTTCCTTATCTCTGTATCCTAAGACTTCTAACTAGGGAAGTAGTGGGCAGTGGAATCTCAGCCAAGGCTTACTTCCTAACCCTGTCTCTGTGAGGTTTGCAGAGATCATTCTAATGCTTTCCTACTTCTCTGTACTCTGTGGACAGCCTCCTCCTCACCCAACATCACAGCCAGTTATCTGAATCTCAGGATATTAACATCCACTGAATGAAAGTGATAGTTCTGTAGTCTTCTGGTTGAAACCCCCCATGTCAGGTCCATAGCTTTGCAGGGACTCAGCCTCGAGTGGGATGCCTCCTGACCGTTTTTTCTTCTAGGTTTCACCTCATCCTATGGCTCAGGGACACCTGGCTCTGGGACAGGTCTTCTCGGTCAGTCTGCCCTTGGATTTGGGGGTGCTCGGCTCTGGAAACAGATCTTCAGGTTGTTTGAGAAAGCAATGCCCATCTCAGACCCTCCCTTCCCTCAGCACGTTCCCATCCCTGAGGTGCCTTTCCCTTTTGTTCACATAATCCTCCTCATGGGTAACACTTAATGGACCCCACCCAAGGACTTTTCCTTAGGACGTTTCCTTAGGACGTTTTCCTTAGGACGTTTCCTTATGAACCTGAAGGTTCTGGTATTTACTGACCTCCAGCCCAAGAGCTTCATTTTCTATTGAGCTATGGCCTGGATCCAATACAAACGGGGTGACCAGGGCGTTTGGACCATAGATAGATCTCGTGACTATAATACTGTCTTTCAATTCGACCTTCAGTGTCACCATCTCCATCCCCTCCTCAAGTTTAGTTCTGGAGAGGAGACAGGATTTTAACTCTCAGGAGGGATTCCAGGTCTCTTTCTCCATTTAAATATGCCTCACTCATACATTTTCCCTCCTTTCTCTGACCATTCTACTTAAATTGCTACCACCGTAGCCTGCCCCCCACTCATATCTATCCTGCTTCAGAGTAGCTGCTGTATTTATTTTTCAGGTCAACTGCCCTCTTGTTATAGGGTGCAGCCAAGAGGGGGTACTCCAAATGGGCATTTAAAATGGGGTCCAGAAATCAAGGTGTCTAGGAGATTTTAGGATGTCTTCACCCCCCACCCCAGGGTGTGGGCTGGGGGAAGGGACACATGGAGCAGGGCCTTTGAGAGCTGGTTCTCATAGCAACAGCCTTGCAGCTAACCTCTGGTGTGGTCATTTAACATATCTATAGCCTTTGGCTGGTCACTTAGATATGTTAAATAGCTGTGGCCAGGCTCAGAGCCAGGGGAATGGAAGTAACTACCCCACCAAGGTATAACTGGGAGGCAGGTTCCCGAGTTACAGCGCCTGCATGGGAGCTAGGAGATGACTGGCTCCAGGACATGGGGCCACACCTGCCCAGACTCATGATGGCAGTCCAGTAAAGCTGGAAGGGTATGAGTTCTGGCATGTGAAGCCGAGTGTGGGAGGAGTCAGAAATGGGGCTGCAGAGGAAGATTGGCGCGGGGATTTAAACCGAGATGCGGCAGCCATGAGAGAGAGAACCACACAGCTTTAGCAGAGTGAAGACTCCTGCGGCCCTGAGGGAGAGAACCACGCGGCCTTGATGGAGTGGAGACTCCTGCAGCCCTGAGAGGGAGAACCACGCAGCTCTGGCAGAGTGGGGACTCCCGTGGCCCGGGAAGAGAGGACCACGTGCCTTTGCCAGAGTGGGGACCCCTGCAGCTTTAGGAGATACAGTACTCTGGACTGGGCAAAGGGGGAAGGAAGGACTGTGTCTGTTTGTGGGTGTTTTAAGGGACTTTGGGATTTTGGTAAAGACATTAGGTCACTACTTTAAGTTTGTATAGCATTAAATAAACATTTCCTTTCCTTTTCACAAATCTCTGGCATTGAGAGATGTCTTTCCTCTGGCAGCGGACATAACGGATCTGGGGGCTTCTTTCAGTAATAGTATATCGTCCCAGGGCCCCCCCGCCCTTGTTTGTTCTGTAACACTCTGACCCATTAGGCCATGCTCCTTTCATCCCTATCCCCAGCAGGGAGTGATGCTCTTCCTGACCTGCATGCAATTTCCTGAGTCCTGCACACAACTCCTGTTTCATACTAGGCTTGGCCCCACTCTGCCCATGTTAAGTAAAATCTAGGGTACAAAAGAGAGAAAATTTCACCACCCCCTCCCAGACTCTAAAACACTCAATTCTCCTGGAGACCTGGGAGATGCTAAATCCTGGGAAAAATAGGGCAATTAATGTTAATCAATCTCATTGCTGGTTGCAAAAGCAGCAGGGTGCCTGCCTCTCAATGCAAAGGAAAAAAAAATGGCATCTTAAAATCCAAGATGATTTTCTGCACCTCTGCCTAATTCTTTATCACCCCCTTTATCTACTTCTCCTCCTCAGGCCCCTCCTCCCTGTCCCACTGAAGACTGGCTTTCTCCCAGCCACTCCCTATTCCAGCTGGCTGTCCCCTTGGGGAACCCCCGAAGCCTGGGACCCAACTCCCTCTCCGTGAGGTTGCTGGATGGGAGAGCATAATTCAGGTCCAGGCTCCCTTTTCAATGTCTGACCTCTCCCAAATTTGAGGTTGGACTCAGCAGTTTTTGTTCAGACAAATTTTGAGGAGAAAATGATTATTTAAAGGGGGGAAAAACCTTAGCTATATCTGAGCAAATCGATTTAGTTTAAGTTTACTTGATTTTGGCCACAGGATCGATTTGCAGCTGTCGATAGATGCCTTGCACTTTGTCAGAGCTGTATTTCTTGGAAGTGAGAGTGTGTTTGCCAAAGGAGGAACCTATGTTTCTAAAAGTCACAAAATATGTTCTTGAAAGTCAATCTAAGGAATGCTGGCTGATCACATTGTTACAGAGCACCACAAGGGGGGGTGGGGCTGGGACAATATACTATTACTGAAAGAAGCCCCCAGGTCCGTTATGTCTACTGCCAGAGGAAAGACATCTCTCAATGCCAGAGATTCGTGAAAAGGAAATGTTTATTTAATGCTATCCAAACTTAAAGTAGTGACCTAATGTCTTCATCAAAAAAACCCTAAAATCTCTTAAAACACCCACAAACAGATACAGTCCTTCCTTCCCCCTTTGCCCAGTACAGAGTACTGTATCTCAGGAAAGGAAATAGAAGTCCATGGCTCAGGCAGTCCTCTGGTTATTTCCAGTTAGTACTCCATCTTGACTGGGAGACCTCCCTGGGTTCCTGGAACCCTCAGCTGTGTTGCCAAGGGTTGTCTACTAAAGCTGGGTGGTGGTTCCCCCTTCCAAAGCTGCAGGGGTCCCTACTCTGGCAAAGGCACATGGTCCTCTCTCCTAGGGCCACGGGAGTCCCCACTCAGCCAAAACCGAGTGCTTCTCTCCTCAGTGGCTGCCGTGTCTGAGTTTAAATCCCCGCTCCAATCTTCCTCTGCAGCCCCATTTCCAACTCCTCCCACACTTGGCCACACTTGCCCTCAATCTGCTGTCCTTTCCAGCTTTTCTGGTCATCATCGTGGGTCCGGGCAGGTGTGACCCCATGTCATGCAGTCAATCTTCTCCGAGCTCCCATGCAGGCACTGTAACTCAGGGGACCTGCCCCCCAGTCACATCTTGGGGGGAGGTCCCTTTCAATCCCCCTGGCCTAGAACATGGCTATAGCTATTTAGCATATCTAAGTGACCAGCCAAAGGCTATAGGTATGTTAAATGACCATGCCATGGATTAGCTGCAAAGCTGCCCTGCATGTTCTTGCTCTGGGTGCCCCTTCCCCCAACTCACACCTATGGGGGAAGGCGTGAAGGTATCTTAAAATCTCCTGGACACCTTGAGTTCTGGACCCCATTTCAAATGCCCATTTGGGGTCCCCCCTCTTGGCTGCACCCTGTAACAACATTTTATTATTGGAAATTGAGGTTTCTAAAAGTTCAAATGAAATTGGAAGGAATTGTATGGTTTTAATAATAGAAGGCATAAGGGATGGAGGTGCAGTTTTGAAGGATGGATTGAAAGTGAGTTCTTCTAAAGACAGCTATTTCTAAAGGGATAAGTAAGTTTGCCGAAGTTGCAGAGAGATTTGTGAAGGTTGTAAATGTTGGAGTGGTCATGTAAGAGGGTACAGACAGGGTCCCCCTGAAAAGAGGAGTTTGTAATGGGGTCTAGAACTTGGGGTGTCTAGGAAATATTAAAAATATATAGATGTCCTCACCCCCACAAGTCTGAACTGGGGGATGGGACACAAGGAGCAGGGCCATTGAGACTTATTTTGCATATCAACAGTTGGCCAGCTTCATACGTGATATGCAAAAATGGATATTTTACATATCTGTAACTGCTGCTTTGAGCCCGAGAGTTGGGAATGACTTCATAACTGGGAGGCAGCTTCCCTTGGCTACAGCACCTACATGAAAGCTTGGAAAGGGTTGCTACACACCCTTAGTATGCCACACTTAGCTGCCACACTTAGTATGGCAGCCCAGAAAAGCTGGAAAAATAGGGGAGTGCTGGCTGGTGTGGCTGAGGTGAAAGGAGTGGGAAACAGCGATGCAGAGGAAGATTCACACCAATATTTAAACCCAGGCGTGGCAGCCAAGCATGTGGGCCACTCTGTTTTGGAGGCGGAGCATGCAGTTGTGGGGCTCCCTTAACCACGGTGTTTTTGGAAGCAGGAAAGCTAGATGTAGCTAGAGAGCATGCAGAGCTCTCTCTTAGCAGTTTGGAAGAATGCCGGAGAGAAGTGAGAAGGAAAGGGGTGTAAGAACTCTTGCTGGTGGGCCATGAGGAGGTGCCACGTGGTTTTGGATTAAGGACTGGAGATCCTGGCAACACACCTGATGATGCTGGGAACCATGGGAGGCCTGTCAGCCAAGCACAGATGACTGGGAAGGACTAGGAACTACCTGAGCCACAGACTTCTATTCTTTTCCTGAGATACGGTATCCCAGACTGGGCAAAGTGGGGGAAGAAGGGATAGTGTGTGTTTTGGGGAATTTCAAGGGACTTTGAGATTTTAATGAAGACATTAAGTCATTACTCTCAGTCTGTATAACTTTTGAATAAATAGTTCCTTTCCTTTTCACCAAACTCTGGCATTGAGGGCTATAATTCCTAAGGGCGGCAGGCAAGGCAAACCTCATTAACAGAGGAACCCGGGAGAGGGTGTGTCCATTCGGTAACATATCTTGTCTCCCCTGCCAACCATGGGTCTGTTCTGTAACAGTCAGTGACGTGGGCTGAGAAAAATTCACAAAGAGAAGAAAGTGCAGAGAGTAACAGTTTTATTTTACTCTCCCAAGGGAAAAGGGCTGGGTGCCGAGATGTGTACCCGGACCAGCACCAGCACCAGCACTGAGAGGTTAGGGCTGAGAGTTTCTGTCGGGTAACGGGGCAGTTGTAGAGCTGGATGTTTCCATTGGGCTGCAGCTTGTTTCAATGTTATGTTTGGGTGCAGGGTCCGGTGGTTGTTGTGGTCTAGTATGTCCTGTTTCATAAGTTTCCGAAGCCTCTACACCTTCAGGGCACTTCCAGTAATTTTCTAGTCCTGAGGATGAAGGCTCATAAAACAATTAGGGTCAGCATGCTTTACGGGGTCCAGCTAGCTATGGGAGAGAGGGCCTGAGAAAGTGGCTTTTGTCCTATTAGTTACTTTTGGTCACTGAGCTTGCCATGCCATGTGGCCCCCTGAGCTTGTCAGGAGCTTGCACAGCCCCTTTCTGTTAACAGCCTCTAGAAGTAGCAGGTGGGACACAGCAGGCATGAGGGAGGACCCCAAAATACCTATTGAAGAAAGAGAGGTAAAGCAGGCTATTAATTCATCTTAGCCATAGCCAGGTTCATGTGTGAATTTCCTGTGTGTTTTCTGTGTGGTTCAATGTTGCCTCCTAAAAGGCAGGAGTAGACCTACAGCCAGTGTCAGGTGCTGCACAAGGATGCTGACCAGTGCAGGGTGAGCCCAGAAACAGGTCAGGCATTGTCAGGAGTACTATGATTCTGGTGCCAGAACTGTCCCACCAGGGGGATGTGCTGTTTCAGATAGAGCTTTATGTTTTCAACGGTTCAAAGGGAGGGTCTGAGGAACATTCTTCTGAGCCATTTTGGAGAGAGTGTTGGCCAGGAGGGCTGATTCCCAAAATATGCTGTGTGTTCTCCATCATAGCATTGAGACATTGCATATAAGTCATCGGTGTCCTCCTGTCTGTCATCTGCTCTAGGCCTTTTCTCAGGGCCGGGAGCTGGAGCACCTCCATGTGATGACTCAACTAGGAGTGCTGTGGTTTCTTCTGTTAGGAGTAGGGAGGTTCCCATGGGACCCTCAGCCTCTTTGAGATGGAAGCAACTGCAGATTTTGGGTTCTCCTGTCCTATCCTATACAAGTTTCCTTGTTCCTGAGGACATCATGAACTGGTGACACGTCTTCAGAAAGTTCAGGCACATGTCCCACAGTCCAGGGACTCTGGGAGTGAAAAGTCATCCCATGATTCCTTTAAGGTCAGGGTGTGCTCCTTCCTCCCCTGGCAGTAACTCTTCCAGGGGTTGAGGGTCCAGAGTTTTTGTGAGGTCAGATATCTGTGAGAACAGGAATAACACAGGCCTGGGGTGATGAGACAAAACCCAAAAAGTGGAAAGGTAGAGGGCTGTGATTTTGGAGGAATAATATTCATTCGAGCCTGTCACTGTTAGGAGATTCGTTTCCTACCTCCTGACTGTACGGGAAGTAAAGATCTGACCCTGGGATGTCCCCAAGCATGTGCTGCTGTACTCTCATGTGGACACCAGTGCCTTTGTGTATATAAGAACCCTACGTTGACTTCAAATGTCACAAAGGATGACAATCTTCCATTGTGTGGTGTTCTGTATCAATTTAATGAGTGTCTACTGAGCATCTGTCTTCTGTCAGGTTCTTGGTTGGGACCTGGAAACTCCAAAGAGAATAAGACATATGTGGGCCTTGTGCTCATTGAGTTGACCTTGTGCTCATTGAGTTGACCTTGCAATGGAGGCTCTCAGATAAATTATGACTTAAGGAATTAATTCTAAACCAGTGAGGGGACATGAAAAAAAAAAACCTTCTGGTGTGTACACAGCATGCACTTGAGTCTCTGCTGCTCTCAGGATCACTAAGAGCCCTCCCAACAAAATAACCTCTTGGCTAAGACGTGAAGAGTTAGTGGCCATTTTCCTCTTGAAAAAACAGATGGTATTAAAAGAAAAAAAACTTCCTACAGAGGACTGCCCATTGGTAGACTGACAATGTGCTGGATTGAGCAGCAGACAGAGTCTACTATGGGGAGCTTGAAGAGTTAGGAAGACTGTGTAATGATTGATACTGGTGAGGTTGGACCCTGCTGGGTTGTGAGTGCTGCTGAGGTGGAGTGGGCGGTGCCCCAGAGAGGCTCCAGGTATCACGATACTTCTGCTGCTTCCTGGTGGACAAGCAGAAAAAAATGATGAAGAAAAAATCATGTAAGGCATTTTTTTGAGTTTTGTATTTTATTTTCAACTTATACTTTTGCAATATTTTATATGTGTATATATACTTTTAACATATTTATTGAATTATTGTTGGATATCATAAGCCTAAAGTATAGAAAGCATACAGTTTATAAAGTTTTTCCAGATGCATTTATCAGAGAAGCTGTCACAATGAGTTTAATGAACGTGTCCCTTACTCTTAGTCTCTTCCCACCCTTAATCTCTTTATTCTGCCCCTCTCCACCCCAACCATGTGTGAAGGAAACAGTCACATGATTTCTGTCATTATGGATTCATTTTTACTTTCTAGAATTTCCAAAATTTGAATCATATAGTATATAATTTTAGGTGCAGTTTGGCTCCTTGACTCAACACAATTTTGACATAGTTTTTTTTTTTTTTTTATCCTTTCTTTCTGTCTTGATCCAGGGATGCATTAAATTTGTGTATCCATTCACCCCTTTGTGGACATTTGTGTTGTTTCCAATTTGGGGCTGTTACACGTAAACCTGCCATGAACATTTGTGTGGGAACATCTTTAACACAAAGAATTAGGTGCTTGTAAAATCAACGAATAGCTACAGAAATGGAAGTTAAGGAGCTGCCACTGGGAGTCTGGTTTCAACGTTGCATGGTCACAGCCCCACCCAGAGGTAAACAAACACCCGCTTCTCCACATAAACCCGTGTCTGCCACAGCCCACCCATCAGTCACCACAGCAGCAGAAATAATGGTTCCATCTCTTTTCCAGCTTCTGAATTAAACACGAGTGCACCTCAGAGGCAGAATTTGATTCACATCTGGATTCTCAGTCACTAGGAGTAGGAATCAGGTAGTTTTCAATCTTTCAGTCTCTTTGATATAAGAGAAAACACAAAGAAAATGGAGTACAGATGCCAAGTGCCACCAGACAATGCACAGCATTTCTGAGTCCGCTTTCAGACAGCGTGACTCTGGGTGAGTGGTCTCACAATGCCCAGTGCACACTCACAACATGTGCTGCGCAGCACTTTAGAACTTTCATACTGTTAGGTCTTTATTTGCATTGATAGTGTGTGTTAATCTAACCATATGGGCTTCCTATTATTCTTTTATGTAATTTCATAGTAATTATTACTTACCAAGATATTACTATTTTGGAAGGTTACATCTTACAAAATGCAAAGTTCTTTATCTATTGCATTTTGAGCAAATCTATAACCATGTCATCGTAAGTTTTGTCATTTACAGTCATTGTTTTACTCTAGCCCATTTGCAAATGTATCTTTGGAAAGGTTCATGTAAAGAACGCTGACTTTAAATTATATGTATCTAGCCTGGGCTGGTGTGGCTTAGTGGATTGAGTGCCCACCTGCAAAGCAAAGAGTTGCTGTTTGGATTCCCAGTCAGGGCACATGCTTGGGTTGCAGGCCAGGTCCCCAATATGGGGCACTATGTGGCTTCTCTTTCTTTCTCCCTTCCTTCCTCTCTCCTTGAAAATAAATAAAATCTTAAAAAAAATAAATTACATGTATCTAAGCAAGTCATATATTTGAAGTAAATGAAGATTTCTGGAACCCTAAGGAATAACTGGATTCATGAAAATCCAAATAATCAAGACAAATGAAAAATGATTCAAAATATTGCTAATTTTAAATCTTTTTGTTTTCTAGATATAAGGAAACTTGTTTTTTTCCCTCTAGAGCAATTTGTAAAGCACACCCTCATAAGCAATATTGAAGCCTTTATATTTTTCTCTCTACCCAAACCCTCCAGAATTGAGCAACTCCTAATGAATATGATTTTCATGGCAGTATGTTTATTTGTATAAATCAATAAGAATCATTTCTGTTTATATAGCACCAGTTTCCAAATGTGGTTTTATTAACCAAGTCTTTGTCTGGAATGTGATGATGGAAAGAGTCATGCCTGGACTCTGGATGTCATAAGAAAGCCATAAGGAATTAAAATTGAATTTGAAGCCAATAAGAGCCCCTTGGAGAAAGGGCCTGGTACCTTTCTTGATCACATGGTTTATTGTAGTCTTTGCAGGTAAGAAACAGAAGTTGCTTTCCTGTAGATGGCAAGGAAGGAACCTCCAGACACATTGGAGACCTCAGGAACTTGAAGAATCCACCCAAACCTGTAGGCATTACAGGCAACACCAGATGGCAACCATGTGGCTTGTCTTTTGTGCCTTGAAGGGCTGACTAAAGTTCAGTCTGAAGGTTTCTTGTGAAATCCCAGCAAAGCAGATTTGAAAGAGCATTACATAATCAACCACTATTCTTGTTATGTTCATGAAAATTATCACACCAATTTGAACTGGACTTAGTGCAGCCTCTTTGTAAAATAACAGTCATTTTAGGGAGATAAAATTATGTTTCAGTGGAAATCACAATGTCCAGTTGTCAACCACAAATTGAATCAAATACTAATTTTTCTAGTTCTTTTTCAAGTTAATGTTTCATTTTTCTTCGTTCATCACTTGTGTTGGAGTTATTGAGAAGTATCGATGCAGTTTCAGCCATACAGAGTTTACCTACTAGTTTGCCTCTCTCTGCTGGGGATTTTAAGGTCAATATCTAGTCCCGGCTTTTCCTGGCTCACTCCTTTCCTAGGACCCATAGTAGCCATTTTTATTTTCATTTTTGGGCCACATCTCCTCAAATATCTCATATCCTTCATTCAGTGAGGCATCCAGGCTCTGGGAGGTTCCCTCCACAAAATGGCCTCTAGCCACAGGTTTTGCCTTTTGGGATATCTGGTTTCACCTTCTCCCTCTTGACAATGCATACCTAGATCCACAGGCAAGAGTAATTCTACACTGATAATCTTCAGGAAGCAATTCCAGAAGAGAACTTTGTCTCTATGCCTAAGAACTAGCATGGTGCCAAGTCATTAAGAATAAATTCATCTCAACAGCCAGAGGGAGTAGAACAATATTCCCCTTTTTAGGTCCTCTTTGCCAGGGCTGGCTTGACTGACTCTTGTTTTATGAGGCTCAATTCTCAGGACTGAAAAATTACTGGAAGCACCCTGAAGGCACAGAGGTTCTGAGAACTTACAAAACCAGATGTGCCAGGCTGTAATGTGTGGACCCTGCAGCCAAAGATAACATCAAAACAAGCTGCAGCCTGTGTAAGACCAGCTGAAACATCCTGCACTACAACCACCCCAATTACCTACCAAGAGCTCCAAGCCCCTGCATTTTGCTGCTGGTGTATCTCCCCACACCAAACCCGTCTCCTCTCTTGGAGAGTGAATAAAAACGTTACTCTCTGCACTTCTCTTTGTGAATTATTTCACAACCTGCATCACCAGCAACTTTAACAGAGGTGACAATGAGGATACATTTATAAAATCTGGGGACAATGAAGCAAGGAAGTGCTTAGCATAGAAGATGCAACAGGAGAGCCTAGGCTGGGCTGACTTAGCTCACTGGGAAGTCAGAGAAAAGGGGGTTTTAGGGGCAGTTCAAGGGATCAGCCTGGGACAAGCTGCCAGCTGCCCATTGTCTTAGATTTTAGGAGATGTGAATGTCAAGAAAGAATTGTGGGAAGAAGAAGAAAAAGGAAATGGAGCAGGCTGCTGCTTAGATGGAGGGATTGCAAACTGGGTACTTTGTCTTGAGGCTTTTATCTCTTTCTCACAGGCAGGAATCTTAGGGAAGGTCTCAGGGGAGGGTTTCAGCAGAACGTATATCAGCTTTCCAGGTACATTTTTAATATGCTAATGTATCAAGAATAAGCACATAGGGGGCAGGAGCTTTGGAAATATTTTTTGCCCACTATACTGTTTGGCTTTTATTTTGAGTCTCTGACTTTTCTTGGGGCTTTTATTTGTTACTGACTTCATCTGTCCTGGGTTTAGCAGCTACAAATGACATTAATTGGGTCTTTGTTCTTTATCTCCCAGACCAAGAATATTTAATCTATGTATTCTTTGGTTATAGAGGAGAGGTAGGAACCACTTGTTCTCAAGTGGCCTTTGTCAGCAGAGGTGAGTCCTTGCAAATCACTAGCTGGCTGTAAATTCAGCCTTGTGTTATCTGTCCCCCCATTCCACTTGCCCTAGCTTCTTACTATCATAGAGACCCAAAAAAGGTGTTGGGTAATTTGGGATTATTGCATGTCATCATGAAGGTAAGGACAAACACAGGGTGTGGTTTGAAGCTTCAAGAGATAAGAATGTTATTTGCGTGGAGACGCCAAAGCAAATGTTTGGTAAATCAATGTTTGCCAGACATTTCCCCATTTCAATGCCCCTCCTGGAGTTGGTCCTTCTAAAGGCAATCTAGACTTCTATGGGAGAAGACCAAATGAGTATTTTTCTGTCTTTTGTTTTCAACAAGGAGATCAAAATAAATATCATAAAAACATATCTGGGGTGAAAACTCCTCTTCCCTTCACAGCAGAGCCATGGCTCTGAGGCTCGGTTAACAAGTCTCACTGACAGCTCAGTTCTGGTACACCTAGTCATTTAATGAAAGTCACCGAGTACCTAAGATACTACCAAACAACATAAAATACTGAAACGTCATTTATCAATGTAAATGTGTCAACTTTAAATTTCTTGCTACGAAAGTAATAAAAGATATATTTGAATCTTCTAGTAAGAATGTTTTGTGTTTTGTGTTCCACAGCTTCCCTCTGGTGGCTGTCTTAGTTCCTGGAAAGTGACTCTCCACGTGTTGTGATCGTACTCACAGTTGTTCAGTAACAACTGGGGGCCCTGTGACCTGGACTCATGTCACAGATTAGTGTTTACATCATCATTACTTACTGCTTAGTGGCTTTTTTGTTGTGTTTTTACATGTCCTTATTTTAATTAGTACTTGTCTACCTTGTTTCTGCCTGAGATTGTCAAGTCATGCCTCTATTGTTGAAGATTTAGGGAGGGATTCTTGCAAAGGGGTGCTTGCTAGGTCACAATATCACATAAGCACTTTTATGTTTAAATTAATGTAGTTCCTAGAATGTATACAGGGAAAATGCTTCAGGAAAGTCCTGACGTGACTCACAACAACAAATGGGTTTATTAGAGACCCTGCAGTCATGGTGACTTTGTGGGATCTCTGTATTTTCTTAGTCAATAAAAATATTTTGTGTGAGTGTGCAGGAGACATTCTGATTATTCATTCCTTGTCCATTTCTTGATTCTGCATATGTGTAATGGACTTGTACTATGTACTTACCAGGCTCTGTCCTGGGCCCTGGGAACATGGTAGTGGATGAGAGAGACATATTGCACATACATGCTGATGTCCCACTATGTACCTGATAACTTGTATCTAAAAGGCACTTTAATGTGCCTTAAGATTTTTAATCCCAGCCAAATTATTGACTTCACTGTGCTTCTCCAGAATTTTCCTGAATCCTTTTGCATGTTCCCAACTTCTCTCTTTTCCTTACTGCACCCATCCAATTATTCAGAAAATCCTCTCAGCTCTGCCCTCAGAGCATATCCAGAAACTGACCTTTGCACCCAGCCTGGTACAACCACCCTCCCATGTCACCGGGATGACAGCACGTGTCTTTTCAATGGTCTCCCTGCCCTCAACCAGCAGCCACACAGATCCTTACCCACGTGGAAGCTAAAAGTAAATTAATACTGGTTTTCTCACCTATGAAATGTTCTGGCTTGGCTAATCCTGAAATTAACAGAAACAGATTAGGAGGAGAAAACCAAGTTTTCACCCATAATATATGAGCATTGGGAAAACACATAAGCATAACAATTTCAAAGACAATGACAAAAGAAAAATAGGAGGGGAGAATGGAATTGTAGATTTCGGAAGTTGGAATGGGGTGATTTACAGGTAGTTAAGAAAAGCAGAGCTTACCGGGTAGGAATTTTTTTCTAGGACAGTAGAAAGAGTGCTACCCAGGTTTCTAGTCAACTATTGTCTGCCTGAAGTTCTCCTCTTTACCATAATTCATCAAATTAGGTAAACATATGATTCCTTCCTGAAGCAAATTTTCTTACTGGATCTTCTGTCAGAAATGTGAGGAAGGTCTAAACTTGTTCTGAATTTTTAATGGGGCATCTTAAAATTAATATCCCCCAAAAGGAAGGGCAGGTGGGAGAGCTTTGGTTCCCCTCACTAGTTACAGATCCTGCACATTTCACTTCTGCTCTCAACCCTCCTGTGGCTCCCTGGGCCACTCAGAGTAAAGCCAGAGTCTTGGCTGAGGGCCTCTGTCTTTCAGACCTTCTCTCCTCTCATGTTCTGCTCTGTCTGCTCCAAACACTTTGCCTCTTTCTTACTGCTCCAATATTTTTACTTTGAAATAAACGCAAATCACCCCAACATGCTTTATTTTATTGTAACATACTATAACATTTTATTACTGTTCTTGCTGTTAGGTTTATGGAGTGATTCCCCAGCCAGCAAGTCAGGTCTATGAGGACAGGTCTGTCTGTTCTGTGTCACAGCCATGTCCCCAGTGCTTAGAACAGTGTCAGGCAGATGGTGAGGGCTTGGTTAGTGTCTTATAATAAACGAGTAAATAATTTATACTTGTGGTAATAGTTTAAAAGGTAAAATATGGAGCATTGGGACCTCACATAACTTGGATTCTCACCTGCAATGAAGGACCAGGGAACAATTTCCTGAATAGAGGCATCCAATAGAGAATGAATCTGGGCTGACCTAGAGCTCATGAGGAAGAAGAAATAAGAGGTCCAGGCAGAGGACACAGCATGTGCAAAGGCCTAGAGGTGGGAAAGTGGAGTGAAGTAATAGCTCACCGGACTCATTTGGTTGATTAAATGAGCTAATAAGATGAGCTGTTGTCCTTATTACACTCCTGTGGGCACACATCCAGAGTGCTCCCACTTGAGAACAGTAGTAGTAAAAGAATAATATTGTCCTCTTCATGACCACACAAGCAATGTATGACATCAAATGTTGATTGGAGCTTGACTGAGGTATCAGTGACAGACAATAAATCAAACATAAGAGTTTAAAATCTGACTTCTGGCAAGATGGAGGAATAGGTGGTCGCACCGTACCTCCTCGTACAACCAAGATTAGAAAACCAATAATTTACAACAATAATTTACTATCAGAATAACACCCAGATCCGGCAGAGGATTTATCTGAATGGAAGTCGGGCAGCCAAGAAGTTGAAGTAGACGCGTTCATCCAGACTGGTAGGAGAAGACCAGTCCGGTGGGCGCGGGGCTGGCTCGGGTCGGCGGCGCGCGGAGGTCGGGGGAAGGTTTGGCGCGAAATCGGCGCAAAAGCCATCGGGGGCGCAAGAAGGCAGCGGTGATCCCTGAGTACGCAAGATGCGGCTGGCAGACCCAGAGGGGTAGCGATTGTGGACCAGGGCAGAACTCGTGGCCCGGAAGCCCAGACAAGGGTCCAGGGGAACGGAACTACCGCCATTGTTTTCTCCCGCCCCACTCCCGCTCCCGCCCCGCCCCCACACATAACGTCACAATCTAGCGACTGGGGTGCCCTGCCCTGGTGAGCACCTAAGGCTCCGCGCCCCACCGTAACAAGAGCAACCAGACCGGAAAGAAAAAAAAAAAAAAAAGGAGAGATAGGGGGAAAAAAACCCATGTTTTCAACAGAGCAAATCAGTCCCCCAGGACTCATCCTTTTGAGCGACTAAGAATTAGCCAATCTATCAGATGCGCAGTTCAAAACACTGGTGATCAGAAAGCTCACGGAACTGGTGGATTTTGGATGAAATTTAGATGAAAGAATGCAGAGTACCATAAAACAAATGCAGGAAGACACGCGGAGGAGAGCCAATAGTGAAAGGAAGGAATATGAGTCTCAAAACAATACAGTGGACCAGAAGGAAGATAGAATCAACCAAGCAGGAAAGCATGATGAAATAAGAATTCAAAAATTGAGGAAAAGATTAAGAGCACCCAAGACACCTTTAAACGTTCCAATATCCGAATTATAGGGGTACCAGAATCGGAAGGGGAAAAGCAACAGATTGAGCACGTATTTGAACAAATAATAAAGGAGAACTTCCCCAATCTGGCAAAGGGAACAGTCTTCCAAGAAATCCAAGAAGATCAGAGAGCCCCAAAGAAGTTGGACCCAAGAAGAAACACACCAAGGCACATCATAATTACATTAGCCAAGGTAAAAACGAAGGAGATAATCCTAGAAGCAGCAAGAGGTAAGGGGACAGTAACCTACAAAGGAGTTCCCATCAGACTGTCAGCTGATTTCTCCAAAGAGACCTTACAGGCAAGAAGGGGCTGGAAAGAAATATTCCAAGTCATGAAAGACAAGGACCTACATCCCAGATTGCTCTATCCAGCAAAGCTCTCATTTAGAATGGAAGGGCAGATAAAGTGCTTCTCAGATAAGGTCAAGTTAAAGGAGTTCATCATCACCAAGCCCTTATTTTATGAAATGCTAAAGGGACTTATCTAAGAAAAGAAGATAAAGAAAAGACATGTATAGTAAAAGGACAGCAAACTCACAAATATCAACAACCACACCTAAAGCAAAACCAAAAGAAACTAAGTAAACAATTAGAACAGGAACAGAACCACAGAAATGGAGGGCACATGGAGGGTTAGCAGCAGGAGGGTGGGAGGAGGAGAGAGGGGGAAAAGGTATAGAGAATAAGTAGCATAGAATGTAGGTTGAAAATAGATAGGGGGAGGGCAAGAATAGTACGGGAAATGTAGAAACTAAAGAACTCATAAATATGACACATGGACATGAACTAAAGGGGGAAATGTGGGTGGGACGGGGTACAGGGTGGAGGGGAGAGAAGGGGGGAAATGGGACAACTGTAATAGCATAATCAATAAAATATATTAAAAAAAAAGAGTTTAAAATCTGATGTGTTGGCACACATACATACTCCATGTGTGTCCATTTCACCCAAAGTAATCACACGCCTTTGTCATCCTCCCTCTGCACTGCAGCCCACTCCCACAGTCAGCAGGCAAGTTGGTCATCTTCTGTTGTGGGGGAGAGATTGCACTTTTAAAAAGCTAATATAACTGAAATGGCATAATATGTTTTTTGTTTAACTTCTTTATGTTAGCATACATATTTTATGAGGTAAAATTTATACAACATAAAATTAATCATTTTAAAGTGAACAGTTCAGTGGCATTTAGTGTAGTCACGATGTTGTGCAGTTACCACATCTCACTACCTACTAGTGAGACATTTTGTCACCCCAATGAAACCCCAGTACACCTTGGGAGGATACTCCCCATTTCCCTTTCCTATAAACCCTGGAAACTACAAGCATGAATTCTGTTTCTTCCTGTGTCCAGTGTCTTATGTTTCCTGTCCTATGTACCCTGCAAGCCTGTGTATCTGGTGCTCACACTTGTCTTAATGTTAGAGCAGTAATATCTTCACAGCTTTATTTTTTTCTCCCAAACTTGTGTTTTAACCCCCATATCTGCCCGAGTCTGAGACAATGGCAACTCCATTTCATAGCACCACCTCAGCAGGTAGGCTGGCCCCTCACTCATATTCCTCCATTTATTTTGCCCCCCCCCCCAAAAGCCCTGCTGCCTTACACCCCTAAATCACCTTAAACCCCTATAGCCCTTAACACCTTCAAATACCTGGGCTTCACGATTTCTCATCCTGCCTCTGAATGGACCCCATTCCTCCAACCTCTTGCTCTATGCCCACCTCTGCTTACCCATAATCCACCTCAGGCCAGGTTACTAAAGATTTCAGCCAAATACCTTAGAGGCCACAAGGAGCAGAGAAGGAAACAGAACCAGAGGAGAGATTTAGTTCCCACTTCCCAGGTTCTGGGTATGGACTTGCTAAGGACAGGCCCATGGAGTTTGTAAAAACAACAAACAAAGACTGAGGACACTGATGAAGGGCCTGAGCTGCAGGTCCCAGAGGGCCTGAAATAGGGTCATTCAGGACAGATCTGCTGGTGGCTGACATGAAAAGATCCAGCATGTTTACTAGAGTTGTTGAGTTGTTGACTAAATATATATTTTTTAATATTTCTGAGAGCTTGTTCCTTAACTGTGCAATAAAAATGGATGTGGAATAAGAGCACTGCCGATGGTTAGACCACTGTAGATGGGTGCTTGTTCATGTCAGCACATCTTCTCAGATTCTGGGACAAAGGCCTATTTGAGGCCACATGTGGTCCTAGAAGAATCTGGGCAGCAAAAAGAAGAAACTTTTGCTGTGGAAGCCAAGTCGGAAAAGAGTGAGAATAATTGGGACATTTATTTGTAGGATGGTAGCTAGAGGAGGAAAAAAGATTAGAAGTTAGATATATGGTAAGGATTGACATTGTGAGCAAGATGATAGGATCAACTAATTACAGGTAGGTGATGTAAAAGTAACATACAAATTAGACAAATTTAGAGATGATTTATTCAAGGCCATGCAACAGGGCAGTGAGACTGAACTCAATAGTCTCACCCCTGGAACAAAAGCCTGCTGAAATTATAAAAACAGAAGGATCACAGGTGCCTGTGTTTGCTACTTGTGCAGAAGAGAAAAGTAAAACTTCTCATTGAATTCTGAAAGGAGGTCCTTTCACAGATCGGTTGTAAAGGTCTCCACCCAAGTCATGTCTTCCCTTCCTCAGACACTGGGGCACCCTATACCAGGAGGTTGAATTTCAAGGAAATGGATTTAGGTATTTGAGACAGATTTTCTATGGATTATAACACTGACAAGAACTTTTTAAGAAGACATGTATATTTTAAAAGGGCAGAGAAAGCATCCTCAATTACAAACTGTGATTACACATATATTTTAAAAATTCTCTAAAAAGTTGAGGTCAGAGGACTCAGTGAGGAAAAACCTGTCTGATTAAGGTTTCCAGGCCATAACAAAACTGCTTTCTGCACAGTAAAGGAAAACACAACTGAATATCTTTCAGCTAAGACCCAGTTTGCATCTCCATCAGTTCTCAGAAATTTATAAACAAGTACATAATAACCGAGTGTCCCCAAACAGGGCCAGGATCTGATCTTACAGAAAGCTATGCTTCTAGGATTTTCCAGGGAAATATTACATTTCTCTTTAGCCATCTTTTCTTAGGTCAAATGTCATCTCCAGGGAAGAAGAGTGTCTTGATTCTACAACATGGCTGGTATCACTTGATTTGGCCTGAGTAATTATGTAAGTTAGAGGAACTGACATTCACCACATAGTTTGCTCTAATGCAAATATTTCTGTACACCTAAGATAAAAGTTTTAACAGTGTCTTTAGATTCAAAAGCATCATCCTCACCCTTCACCTGCTGTCTCTGTGGCATTGGGTGATACCCTTTTCTTCAACAGATACCACAATATCCATTAGGCCAAACTTAGGTCCATAAAGAGTGAGGTCATTTCTAGTTCTATGTGAACATCAGTCCAATTTGAACATAAAGCCAAAACCTTGGTTTTATTCCCAATATTTCAATTCATATTGTATTAACACATAATCAGGATCATACTAAACTTATGCGAATAAGCCCATTGCCATGAGGATAAGAATACTCAAGAAGGTTTAAGAATATATTGGTGGAAGTGAAATAATAAGAAAGGGATTAGTTTTACTACCCACATGGGGATCCTTTTGTCCATTCCCATTGCCCAAAACAATGCCCTGGAGAAGGGACAGAGCTTGGATTCCTGCAGGCTCATCACGTATACCCTGTGGTCATCACAAAGCTATTGCTCATTCTCACAGGGATGGAATGTTACCCGCACTGTGGAGACGGTGCAACTGAGACCAACTAGAGGTGGAATCTGGTGTGGAATGTGACCTTAAGTGAACAATAATGACAATGTTTGCTCACATATTTGAGCATTTATTGACTCAATGCAAGTCTTCTAAGGACTTTCCACCTAAACAACAAATCTATTTAACAAGTGCAAAAAAATTATTCAGTTTATTCATAGAGGGGAGGGTAACTCATATTTTACGTGAGGGGGTCACTTTTAATTCATATTGGGCCCAAAGGGGTGACTTTCATGGAAACTGATGGGGTTGGTGACTTCACACCAGCATCCTCCTTCCTAATGTAGTCTATGGGGAGGACCCTGTGGTTCTGGGACAGCTTCATCTTCGGACATGGCTGCAGACTCATGCCATTAAGGAATCATTGGGTGCAGATCCCACTTGTGTAAAAGGTGACTGTGGTGTTTCTGGTAGGAGGGTGAGCGCTTTTATGGGCTCTGTAGGAAAGTAGAGGATGTGACTGAGAGTGAACTATAAACCTAAGACCACACTGCCTCCTCAGACATCCCAGCCACTCACAGTCGACAGTGAGCTCTGTAAAGTTCACCAGAGGATGGTCCTGACCCCTGCATAAGGATGATTATCTTTGTTCAGGTGACAGTGTGTAAGAAATGGGCTACACTTTCTGACCCCAGATCACTCCAGGGTGACACCTGACCTGTTCCCACAAACATCTTTGTTGAAACTACATGAAACTGCAGAGCAAACTTCTTCCAGCCCATGTGTTCTATGACCTCATCATCAAAATTAAAACTTTCCCATAAGCTTTTATTGATCCTTTCCTGAAAATTTTTTGACTTTAAGAAAATTTAGGCCCAGCTCCTCATTTAAACTTCTGTGTAGGTTGGGGAAGACAGGCTTTCCACCTGTATCCATTTTATGGAGGGAATATACCTCTTGTTAAATAATTCACTAGCTAATAAAGATTGCCTAAACCAGACTTTATGACCTTGTACTTAGAGAATTTTCATATAAAAGATTTCTCCACCTGAACTGGATTTTATTTTTTGGATTGCAAGTTGAATGTCATGGTAAAATCAATCTTTAGATAAAAGTGGTTATGGTTTTAACAAAAGACAGGGATTGTAGAAATAGAAGGAAGATTCTTCATATGGTCAAGGTCATACATAAAATCCCACAGCTGACACATACTCCATGGACACCAAACTGCCTTCCTATTGGAGAGCAAGTAGGAAAATGTCTTCATAATTTCTTATTCAATAAATGTTTCAACGATTATATTTCATGGGTGTTTTGGATAAGAAGAAAAATGTCTG
This sequence comes from Phyllostomus discolor, assembly GCF_004126475.2. Taxonomy (NCBI): domain Eukaryota; kingdom Metazoa; phylum Chordata; class Mammalia; order Chiroptera; family Phyllostomidae; genus Phyllostomus; species Phyllostomus discolor. The sequence continues at coordinate 10,027,755 of NC_040914.2, forward strand.
TGCTACTTTCTAATGTCAGGGGGAAAATAACCTGATCAGTGTCTCCTGGATTAAAGTAATTATGTGAATCAATATAGTGCTTACAGTTTAAATTTTCTTGTGTGAATTTTGTAAAAACTGGGGTATTCTCTTACAAAACTCTCTAATATCCATTAAAAAGAAAATCATCATTGAAATAATGTAAAAATTTAAACCAAAGACCCTCTTCCGATTGTGTCAATTGCCCAAATAATATTTTTATAACCAAAAAATAAAATAAAAGAAATCACACATCAGACAGAAAGGGAGAGAGAGTGGGGCAGAGAGGAGAAGGAAGAAGAGAAGAAGGACGATGACTAGCAGGACTAGAAGAAGAACTAGAAAAACAAGAAGAAAAAGAAGTACAAGAGCAAGGAGAACAAAAACAAGGAGTACAAGAACAGGAAGAAGAAGAAATTATCTTTTTTTCCCCTCTTCCCTCAGTCTCAGGACCCAGTATAGGACAGTGTGCTGCATTTAGGTGCCAGGTCTCTGGATTTCAGTATGCTTTTTTATGATACTGATATTTTCAAAAAGCTTCCAGCTGAAATTCTGTTGAAGATGCTTGGTTTGGTATTTGCTATTACTTCCTCATGAACTGACATTTACACATTTTGGGCAGAAATGCCACAGAAATGTTGCTGTGTTTTTTCTATCATATCAAGATTTAACAAAGCAACCAACCTGTCTTGTTGTATTGCAGATATAAAGAATCCTTTGTTTTTATTGGTCTTAAACTTTTTGAATTGTTCAAATGTCCCTGCTGGTTGAAAAGGAGCAAAAAGAACCCAACCACCCTGTTTGTTTAAATGTATTAGGGGTTATGCCAGTTGACTTCCTTTTACCTTTTAAAAACCTTTATTGAGGCAACTTTCTAAAATTCACATGTATTTATTTTAAAGATAAATAAAGCTAATGTTATTATGTTTCCAGCTATATTGAAATCCAACTTCCTTTTTTCTAACTCTCATGCATGAATCTACTATTTTCCCTGCCTTGGGTTTTGCCTGTGCCAGGTCCCAGGTGATTAGAAACCAGCTCTACAGCTCCACACTCACCAGGTCTCTCTCTCTCTCTCTCTCTCTCTCTTTCTCTCTCTCTCTCTCTCTCTCTCTCTCTCTCAAAAGGATTAAGCCAGTTGTGCTTTCCTGCCCTGGTATGTGTGTGTGTGTGTGTGTGTGTTTTCTTTTGGTGGAAATCACTCAAGAACTGTACTAATTAGCCACTCCCCTTGTACTTGTTTTCACATAACTCTACAAATATCTTTCAGTTCTCTTAGGTCTTTGCAAGTCATGCAGTGTAATATTTTTCAGAGGAAATACACACCATTTTCAGAGGAACTAGACTTTTTTCTGGCACTGGTCTGTCTATATTGCTATTCAATTACCTTTATAAATTAGCACACAGGCTGAGCAAATTGTTATCATTTCTGAACTTGGCTGAGTCTGAGACAAACAGATATTCATGATCTTTTATTCAGGATTTGATAATGTCATTTATAAGAGCCATCACTGTTGGAGGCCATCCAACAACTGACCCTTGACACAGTTGGGACGGATGAGACACATCTGCACAGCAGAAGTGGTTGTGGTCAGGTCTCCTGTCTATCTCTTCCCGTATGCTTGTCCCTATTAGCATCAGGTGGTGAGATTTTTGGACACTTGTACTTTATAGCAAAAAACTCTGCATGATGCCTCTGATTCTGCATGAAATGACTTGCTGACTACAGACTAGAGACCCCTAGCAACCCTAATGTTGCCTGTTTCCCTCATCTGGGAAGTTAAGAACAAAATTAAACTATGGGCAGACCAACTGCCAGAAGACTGAAGGAAGCTGTTGCTAGGAATGTTTCTTATGGAGTCACCACCTGAGAGCTTAAGATATATTAGAGCCAATACCCCTCCCATACCCTGGACAGGAGTGTATAGAAACAAGGAGTTTTAGTTGAGAATGATAATCTCAATACATGGAAACGAACACAAAACATGCCCCCCCCAAGATGTATAAATCAAAAAACCTAGGCAAAAATCCAGTTACCTAATCGAGATAAATTTAATCTCAATGGATAATAGTTGATTTTTATATACCTACAAATCACCCCTTGCATCCTTTTAATTTAGACCAATTCCTAGAATTTTAATAGATACCTAGTTATTAATTGGCACCTGAAAGTTTGTGCCTGTATAGCTTCATTGGCTAACTGATTAATGACCCTCTTGGTCAAAATAACCTTTGTTTAATATGGCTGATCTGTGGGACTTTCTGTACTTTTTGGTTATTTCTTTAACATGATTAATTTGTAAAATCTTCTGTGTTTTTAGAAATTATTTCTGTGGTAATCATTTCTGTTTTAATGATCACACTATGCATTGAATGTTGTATAACCTCCCCTATAAAAATAAAGATTAATTTTTCTCGGTGAGTCAGTCAGGTCTAGAGAGCCTGGCTGTCCTCTGGCACCTCACTTGGTGTCTCGTTTCGCCTGAGCCATTCTTCCTTCGGGGACCTGGAGACCCACCGAGGTTGGACCCCAGCACATCACCATGCTATTTTTAGTACATATCTTAGCAACATTTCTCATGGGTAAGATGATACTAATTTTTCTATGGAAATAATAACATTTACATGATAAGTGGATGACATACATAAAATGAATGCATATCAGTATGATTGAAGGTGTTCATATGTTTCTAATGACAATGACTGCTGCTGCCATGCAAAAATGCTTTATTGTTAACCCTGTAAAAATATCACATACTTTTCAAGATGAAAGAGCTTCAAAACCCAACTTGTGCAAATTTGGTTTAAGAAAATTAAGTATGTATAATCGATATATTACAATTCCTTTTTCTATAGTGTTTAACAGAAATATCATAATACATTGGGAATAGCTGTAATGTAAAAATCACCTCTGCACTGATCTGCTTACATAACACCTGATGCAGTAGATGGAGAAAGAAACTAGAACATAAAAAATTAATAAATTTGTTGAAACCAATTGCAGGCTATGCCCTGTTTCTTTGTGAGGTCTGTGTGATGTCCTATCCTGAACCCAAAAGAACAGCTAGGCTGGCTGGAGAGAGCCCATCAGATTCCAAGATGGTAGAGAGATTTGTCTGGTGGAATACATTTGCCTGCACAGGCACTTGAGGCTGGATGAGGATAAGATAAAAGGTAAGAATTGGGGTGAGGAGTGGGCAGGTCCAAATTCCAAAATTATAAAGTTAAGAGTTCTGAGTTGCTTTGCCAACTACTCTCCTCTTATGAGAACCTCCAATGTTGCTGACTTTACACTTTGGGTGGTATAAGGAGCAATATTTGAATTGAGGGGAGAATGAAAAGAGATCAGAGTAAATGAGAGTCTACAGGATGCAGTGATGGAGTGCAGAGGGCATAGAGAAACCTCCCAAAGACTTGCAGACATCATCTGAAGGGTCACTGCCACCCAGAAAGCCTGAAACAACCTGTTCTCCAAGTACTATCAGCACCTCCTCAGGTGGCTAAAAGACCCATGAATGTACAATAGTATATCCTCCTGATAGTGAAAAGTATGGAAAACTGGACTGATAGGTGCATGTTCTGTAAAACACAAAACTTTTCAATCCTAGTTGGTTTTAACATCCAGCCAGTCCTCTGGGAAAACAATGTAATAGCACGTGTGCTTAGAGGACAAGGGAAGAGCACATTATATATAGTACAGAGGTGTTTTAGTTAAGAATAAATAAAACAGTGCGAATAGCTGTGAAGTTTAGACAGGATCACACCTTTATTTGTTGTAGACATCTAAGGTCCTGGGTCCCCCTCATTCTTCACTTACCTGTTTTCTCACTTTTGGGGGCTCAGCAAGCTCCAAAGACACCCTGCTCGTACCTCTCATCATTAGCCACCCCGACACCCACCACTGGGATGCTCCTTAGCCTCTACTCAGTTCCCCTTTTATGGGCACTTACTTCTGATTACATCCTGTAGAGAAGAGGTGTCAAACTCATTTCACCAGGGGCCACATCAGCCTCATGGTTGCCTTCAAAGGCTGGTTGTAAATTTAGGACTGTATAAATGTAACTTCTCCTTCACTAGGGGAAGGAGCTCGGTGCTGCTGCCAGGGAGAAAGAAGATACCAGGCCAGATAAAACAAGGTGGAGGGCCGGATTTGGCCTGCTGGCCTTGTATTTGCCACCTGTGCTGTGGATCAAAGGACTTGGGGTACTGGAACCACAATATTTTGTATTTCTAAGTCACTGCTTGGAAAAGCTTAAACTGCTGGTCTCAGAGGCACCTAAGATCAGCATCAGTCTCACCCTGGCCAGAGGTAGACACTGCAAATGTTGGCTCTCACCCTGGAACCCACAATCCCTGGGCTCTAGCCCCAGTGCTTCCCCAGCACCAGCTGGTCATGATTATTCACCAGGCTGGAGGTTTGCCACTATCTTGGTATCTGCCTCTGTGACAACCTCCCCACCCCCTCCACCTTCCTCTCATTTTGGAATTGCCTCCCCACTGCTCTCCAGCCATGGACTTGACTGAGGGGTCCCCATACCTTTCCATCTCCTCTGGCTCCCTAGATTCTCTGTCCTCAGTGTTTGCTAGTCATCCTCTTACCCCTGGTCCCCCTCTCTCCCCCCCTGCCAGTAACCCATCCCTCTTTTCTCTTGGACCATCAAGCCCTAAGTTGTGGGCTATTGTGTTCCTGTGGATTCATTCCAGCATGTTTCTTTAGATATCTCTGTTTAACCATTACATTCTCTCTCCCTTTCCTTCCTCATAAACACCTGCTCTTACACCTTCACTCTGTTTTTTTTTTTTTTACATTTTATTGTGGATTTTTCTTATGCATAGAAATGCACATGCTCCCTTATGTACTACCCAAATCAAGTGTTTGGTCCCAGTATCAATGGCAAACAATAAGTCTTTAAGTATCCTATTCATTCTTATGAAGAGCCACATGGACTTTCTGTAATGCCCAGGTCCAGAAGAATAGTTTTCTATTTTCCTTAACCCCCTCTACCAGTTCTAGTGACTCTCTAATCCATAGTTGGTCCCTCATCTTGTCCCCAATTTTGAGATCTGAGCCTCTTCATGAAAACCTGCAACCCTCCCTACTCCTTCTACATTCTCTTCATCCTAAACCAAGAAAACAACACTTACCCTTACTATGCTACATGTTTCTGAAATTATTACAGTTTTCCTCCTTTTTTATCCCAGGATCTTACCTCTTCCTGTCCTTTTCTGGTGGCTCTCTCATTTCTAAAGGTCATCTAGCCTGCAGGTCTCGTTGGAATTTTGCTCTATGTTCAGAAGCCAACTAGAGCCAAGGAAGTCCAAGACAATACAAAAGATAGTGTCTATTTTCCTATACCATGTTTTCTGTTCATGGATTGTTTTGAAACAGGCACATAAAATTTGGGAATATGACAACAAGAGCCAAGAATGTCTTCTGTGTTTTTGGTTCACCTGGAAGGGTTCTGGGTGATCACAGGGCAGGGAGGGCACTGGGCATGCACACCAAGAGCTGGGGTTTTACCCTACTTTTTCGCTAAAGAATCCTACAGCTCACACTCCTTCAAGATTCTATGAAAGATTTGTGAATCTCCTCCCTTACATGTGAGGTAAAAATATATGTGAAATTGGAAAAATACTGGTGTTTAGGGTTATTTTAGATCTCTAGCAAGTCATTGATCATTTAACACACATGTAATATTGTCAGTGATCTCACTAATATTAGTGAGGAGACCTGAAATAATTTCTTTGCCCTGATGTGCCATTCTGTCATGGCTGTGAAAATAATTTTAGACAAGGGACTAAAGAGAAAGCAGGCAGTCACCTAGGTGTATCCTAAATACATCTAAATGGATAAGGCATTCAGTCTATTTACACATTTTCTAACTGTCCTGGATATCAGAAGACTGAAATGGAAGTTACTATGCTGGAATCCTAGTGTGTGTCTGCAAGACCCTGCTCCCTCCTCAGACCCTCTGGGGAAATCTTTTTGTCTTTTCCAGCTTTTGGAGGTTGTTCTTATTCTTGGCTCATTTCCCCATCATGTCTACTTTTTCTCTCCTGCTCCCATGGTCACACCTGATGTTTTTTCCTGTTGCTTAATTTCCCTCTGTCTCTTTCTTTTATACAAGACACTTGATATTAAATGTAGGTGTCAGCCAGGAAATCCAGAGTAGTCTTTCCATAACACCAATTATAACTTCACTGTACCTGTAAAATATCGTAACCAGAGAATTTAACAGTCACAGGTTTCATGGATAAAACTCAGCTTATAAGTAGAGAGCAATGGTAATTCCTACCACAGTATTCAAAAACACTTCAAAAGGACTTACTTCACATACTAAAAAACTTTAAAAACTATCCAGGTTTTGTCCTGTGTAGCTAATTGAGGTAAGAGTTGTCCCCACAGATGTAGCTCTGCATGGTCCCAGCTATAGAGTATGATCTCATCGCCTCCCACCACTTTGGAACTTTGTGTTATCAGACATTCTTCTAGGAAAACTGGTTCCAGGGTATTTACACTGGAATGAAAATGAGGCCAGGAATTTCTTCACAGGTTTTTGGCTTTGAGTACTTCCTTAGGGTGTAGGGTTTGCTCATGTCAGATCTGTGACTCTGTGAGAATGCAGTTCTTCAGTTCTGCAGTCATTCCTGGGACCACAGCCAGCACATATGCTACTGTGTCATCCAAGGATTTGGTTATTTCATTTAAGAAAGAGAATGCTTTAGATTTTTTAATGAAAAAAAAAAAAATGACTGCAGCTCTTGTGCATGACTTACAAATATTCCTGACAAATTAGTGAGGAGTCCAATGAACCAGTAAACAACATTCTTAAATCAAATATTTTCTATTAAATAAGGTTCTTATTTTCACTGGACAAAATTTTCCAGCTGAACCAGTAGTTGCAAAGAAAAATTACAATGTTTTACAGAATAGGATCACCCATGGAATGATCAGAGAGTAAAATCAGAAGAAAAAAATGTAAAGAGCAAAGAAAGAGTACAGCTAGCTTAATTTCCTTATACAGTGCCTGGATCAGTAGCCTTGGATTCCGAGTCCAAAACTCACATTGGAGAGTCACCAAGCACAGTGGCTGAGGTGTGTGATATCCCTGTGAGGGTTGAGTACAAAGAGATCACAGAGAGGAAACCAGAGTAAATGCTTCTTTGAACATCTATCCTCACTAGCAACAAAAACAGTGATAAGACATAGAAAGGACTGCCCATTTAACACTTGCACATAATATCAGATATTTGAGACAAAAGCCATTTTGAGGAAACCTGGAGTTCCAAAAGGATCTGGTCAGTCAGGTCATCTCCTGCTATTGACACCAAGTCAGAAGAAAGGCAGGAAAATTGGAAATGTTTCTTCAAGGGATTGTAGCCAGGCACAGGAAGAAATAGGTACATTTGAAAATATGGTAAGGACACTGTGAGTAAGATGACAGGGTCAGTAATTACAGGAAGGGGATGCCAAAATAAAACATGCATCAAACAAATTTGAAACAAACAGAAATCATGTTGAAAAACCAGCTGAACACTGTCTGCTGAGAAGCCTTACAACCACTGACAGACAGAAGAAAACACTTCAGCACAACGTGACTGGTATGGAGTGTGGAGGTTACATGAGAGGGCTGGCTGGGCTCCCAAAGGTGGCAGCCAAAGTGCTAGAGGGACATTTCAGTGGCAGAAGGGTTCCCTGTGAGAAGCATGGGGTCTAAACCCCAAGCTGGGCTCTCCAGCCTATAGAACCAGAGCCAGAAAGGAACCCAGATAACATTCAGCTGTGAAAAGCAGCTGGGGTTCTGTCAGCCAGGGAGAGACAGCTGGAGATGCAGAAAGCCTTTTAAAGAGCTAAACCACATTTTTTTTTTTTTTTTGCAACCATGTACCTTGGGTATCAGCAAAGGGAGGGCAGAGTGGACTGGAAATGCTTGAGAAGAATCTGGGGTAGGTGGAGAGAACTGAGGGAACAGCCAATAGGATCCCCGTGCTGTGTCATTCCCCAAACTGCAGGAGCCATCTCCCTCAGGCAGACCACTCCTTTCGGAATGGCACCAACCTGAGGGAAAGCAGTAGCCCCATCCACAGGAATTACCTAACTGAGAATTACAGATTGATTAGATTAACAACCAATCATTGACAGCTTATTAGTTTAACATCTAAGTCAGATAATTCAAAGAGGCGGCCAAAATGGGAGACAAAGAAATAGACCTCAAATAAAACAGGAGAATTTTCCAGAAGAACTAGATGAAATGAAATTAAGCAATTTATCAGTTGACAGCAATGATTATAAGGATGCTCAACAGCAAGAAAAAAGACACAGATACTATAAAAACCAAAACAAACAAGCAAGCACAATATGACCAGAGACATTGAAACAAGAACAAACTGACAGTAACCAAAGGGGAGTGAGGAGGGGCATAAAGGGGGGAAAAGGGGAAGGGTTGTCAAGGAACATGTATAAAGGACCCATGGACAAAGCCAAAGGGGCATAGAATTGAGGGTGGGAGGTGGGAGGTGGGGTGGGTGAAAGTGGTGGCAGGAAAATTGAGATAAATATACTTAAACAACAACAACAACAATAACAATAATAAAGAAAAAGAAGTACAAATTGGTAGGTGCAAAATAGACAGGGGGATGTTAAGAATAGTATAGGAAATGGAGAAACCAAAGAACTTACATTGCATGACCCATGGACATGAACTAAGGGGGGAGGAGACTGCTGGAAGGAAAGGGGGTACCAGGCAGAGGGGGCAAAAGGTGGAAAGTTGAGACAACTGTTAACAGCATAATCAATAAAATATATTTTTTAAAAGGAAATGAAAAGAAACCATAAAAAGGATCCATCAGAAATAAAGAATGCAATATCTGAAATAACACACTGGAAGGAATACACAGTAAGTTACATGAAGCAGAGGATGGAATTGGTGTTTTTGAATACAAGGTAAAAAAACAGGCAGAACAGGAAAAAGAAAAAAAATGAAATAATAAGGAGAGCTTAGGAAACATCTTGGACAACATGAAGTGTAACAATATCTGCATCATGGGAACACCAGAAGGAAAGAGAATAAGCAAGGGATTGAGAAACTATTTGAAGAAATAATAACCAAAAAATTCCCTAATCTGAAGGAAAAAGTTGCACAAGTCTGGGAAGCTCAGAGAGTCCCAAACAAGTTGGACCCAAAGAGGCCTACACCGAGGCACATCATAATTAACATGACAAGCTTAAAGACAAGAAGAGAATCCTAAAAGCTGAAAGAGAAAAGCAGATTATTATCTACAAGGGAGCACCAATTATACTGCTATCTGATTATTCATCAGAAACATTTCAGGCCAGAAGGGAGTGGTATGCAATATTCAAGATGATGAAAAGCAAGGACTTACAACTAAGGCTACTTTGCCCAGAAAGTCTAGCATTTACAATTGAAGGAGAAATAAGGAGCTTCCCAGATAAGAAAAAGCTAAAGGAGTTTTTGTTAACACCAAACCAATACTGCAACAAATGTCAAAGGGCTTGCTTTAAGAAGAAGAAGAAGAAAAAAAAGAGAAAGAAAAAAAACCCAGAGGAAAGTCATCTAACAATAAAATGGCACTACATATGTACCTATCAATAATCACCTTAAATGTAAATGGCTTAAATGCTCCAACAAAAAGATGTAGAGTAGGTGATTGGATAAGAAAACAAGTCCATATACATGCTGCATCCAAGAGGTCATTCTCAGATTGAAAGATACACAGGGACTAAAAGTTAAGGGTTGGAAAAATATATTTAATGAAATGGAAAAGAAAAAAAAAGCTGGGGCAGCAGTACTTATATCTGACAAAATAGACTTTAAAACCAAAGTTATAGTAAGAGACAAGGAAGGACACTACATAATGATAAAGGGAACAATCCAACAAGAGGATATAACTCTAGTAAATATTTATGCACCCAACATAGGAGCACCTAAATATGTAAAACACATCTTGATGTACATAAAAGGACAGATTGACAAAAATAAAGTCATAGTACAAGCATTCCCCTAAAGATTGGGAACAAAACGGGGATGTCCAATTTCACCTCTCCAATTCAACATAGTACTGGGAGTTCTAGCCACAAAAATCAGACAAGTAGAAGAAATAAAAAAAGCATTGAAATTGGAAAGGAATAAATGAAACTTTCTTTATTTGCAAATGACATGATACAGTATATAGAGGATCACAAAGATTCCATCAAGAAACTACTAGATATGATAAATGAATTCAGCAAAGTAGCAGGACACAAAATTAATACTCAGAAATCAGTTGCATTTTTATATGCTAATAATGAACTGACAGAAAGGGAAATTAAGAAAACAATCTCATTCTCAATTGCTTCAAAAAGAATAAAATACCTAAGGATAAATGTAACCAAGGATGTAAATCACCTGTACTCAGAAAACTATAAGACACTGAAAAAAAAACCCTGAAGAAAATACAAATAAGTGGAAACATATACCATGTTCATGGATAGGAAGAATTAACATCATTAAAATGTCCATACTACCCAAAGCAATGTATAGATTCAATGCAATTTCTATCAAGATGCCAATGATGCATTTCACAGGACTAGAACAAATATTTCAAAAATTTATATGGAGCCACAAAATGCCCTGCATAGAAACAGCAATACTGAAAAAAAAAAAGAACAAAGTTGGAGGAATCCTGCTACCTAATATCAAACTATACTACAAGGCTATAGTAATCAAAACAGCATGTTACTGGCATAAAAACAGATACATAGATCAACAGAACAAAGTAGCTCAGAATTAAACCTGCACCTTTATAATAAATTAATATTTGACAGAGGGAGCAAGCACATTCAAAGGATTAAAGGTAGTCTATTCAATAAATGGCATTGGGATAATTAGACAGACACATGCAGAAAAATGAAACTAGACCACCTTCTAACACCATACACAAGAATAAATTCAAAATGGATCAAAGACTTAAATGTTATACCTGAAACAATAAAAATCCTAGAAGAAAACATAGTAGGCAACAAAATTTCAGATGTTGCTCATAAAAATTTTTTATTGGATATATCTCCCCAGAAAAGGGAAATAAAACAAAACAAGCAAACAAAAACACATGGGACTATATCAAACTAAAAAAGGTTTTGCACAGCAAAGAAAAACATTAACAAAATGAAGACAACCCACAGAATGGGAAAACATATTTGCTAATATATCTGATAAAGGGTTAATAACCAAAATGTAAAAAGTACTTACAAAACCAAAACTCAACACTGAAAAAAACAAACAAGCAAACAAACAACCCAATTAAAAATGGGCAAAGGATCTAAATAGATACTTCTCCAAAGAAGAATACAGATGGCCAATAGATATATGAAAAGATGCTCAATATCACTAACCATCAAATAAATGAAAATTAAAACCACAATAGATACCATCTCACACCTGTCAGAATGGCTGTCATCAATAAATCACCAAACAATAAGTTCTGGAGAGGATGTTGAGAAATGGGAACTCTTTTGCACTGTTGGCAGGAATGCAGATTGGTGCAGCCATTGTGGAAAGCAGTATGAAGATACCTCAAAAAATTAAAAGTGGATCTGCTTTTTGACCCAGCAATCTAACTTGGGAATATATCTGAAGGAACACCAAAACACTAATTTGAAAGAACATAAGCACCCCTATGTTCATTGTACTATTACTTACAATTGCCAAGATATGGAAGCAGCTCAAGTACCCAGTAGTAGATGAGTGGATAAAACAACTATGGGGCATTTATACAATGGAATAGTACTTGGTCATAACAAAGAAGAAAGTTTTACCCTTTGCCACAGTGTGGATGGACTTGAGAACATTATGCTAAGTGAAATAAGCTAGTCAGAAGAATACAAATGCCATATGATTTCACTCAAATGGGAAATCTAAAGAACAAACTGAACTAACAAGCAAAACAGAGAGACTCATAGATGGAGAACAGATGGCAGCTTGTATGGGTGGTGGGGAAGTTAGGGCCAGGAGGGATTGAGCAAAAAAGGAGAAGGACTCTTGGGTATGGACAACAGTGTGGTGATTGCTGGAAGTAGGGGAGTATAGGGGAAATATAATAAAGATATATTAAAATAAATAAAGAAAAGAAAAGAAAGCTTTTTAAAAGACCATGCAATAACACAGTACTATGGAATTCAATACCTCTGAAACAAAAGCCCTGGGAAATTAAAAGAACAAGAGAAAGAATCGTAGACATCTGTGTTTGCTATTTGACTTTACAGGAAAGTTAAAGTTCTCATAAAATCCTGACAGAGGTCTTTTAACATCTTGGTTGTAAAGGTCACCTCCTAAGTAAACTTTAATCCTCCCCCAGAGACTTGGATATAGGCACACCAAAAAGATTATAATTCAAAGTTATGGATCCAGACTATTGAGACAGATATTCTCTGGGTCTTAACATTGCAGAGAAGCTTTTGAGGAGACTCGTGTATGTTTCAAAAGGGTAGAGAAAGAATCTACCATTACCAAATTGCAATTGCATTTCTAAAGAAAATGTTTAAAAAATAGAGGTCAGAGGCCTTTTATCAGAAAGACTCTTTCAAACACTTAGTGACTTTGAGAAAATATTAGTGCCTCTTGGTAATAACAAAACTGTCACAGGTGGGCACAGGTAACCAGGTTCTTAGTGATCGAGACAAAGAATTGAACCAAATACCCAGAGTTTATAGCAGAGAACACGGGAGCAGGCCAACTCCAAGCAGAGATTGACCTCATGGGCTGGAGGGACTCTATTTTTATAGGGCGGATCCTTCCTGGCTAGTTTTGGTGGGCTTTTACTGAGCATGTACAAGTAGTTGTATTACTTTAAAGCTACTGTGCATGTGGTCTCCCATGATCCTCCCCGAATGGCCACCAGGGAAGCGGGTCCTACAATGCTACCGAATTGACCCCCCTTTCTCCTGGGGTCCCCCTGTACTAGGTTCACCTTTCCCTTCGTCAGAGAATTATAGCACTCCATGTTAGAGATTGGTGAAAAGGAAAGGAATTATTTATTCAAGTTATACAGACTTAAGAGTAATGACTTAATGTCTTCATCAAAATCCCAAAGTCTCTTGAAACACCCACAAACACACACAGTCCTTCCTTCCCCCCTTTGCCCAGTCTGGGGTACCGTATCTCAGGGAAAGAAATAGAAGTCCATGGCTTAGGCAGCTCCCACTTCTTCCCAGTAATCCATGCTTGGCTGGTAGGCCTCCCTGGGTTCCCTGCACCATCAGCTGTGTTGCTGGGATCTCCAGCTAAAGCCGCATGGTGGTTCTCTGCTGAAGTTGTGTGCTGATTCTGTGCTAAAGCTGCGAGGTGATTCTTCTCATGGCTGCAGGGGTTGGGTGGTCCCCCCACTCTGGCTGAAGCACGTGGTTCTCCTCACTGCCACAGCCGCACGGTCCCTCTCCTTACGTGGCTGTAGGAGTCTCCACTCAGCCAAAACCACATGGTTCTCTCCTCCAATGGCTGCTGAGTCTGGGTTTAAATATCCATCCAACTTTACTGGGCTGCCATCCATGAGTCTGTGTAGGGGTGGCCCCCCGTTGTGGAGCCAATCATCTCCAAGCTTTCACACAGGTGCTGTGACTAGGGGGAGTTGCCTCCCAGTTACATCTTGGGGGGAAGTTTCTTCCATCCCCCTGGCTCAGAGCATGGCCACAGCTATTTAACATATCTATGCAACCAGTTAAAGGTTATAGATATGTTAAATGACCATGCCAGAGGTTAGCCACAAAGGTTAGTTGCTATGTAAAACAGCTCTGAATGGCCCTTCTCCATGTGTCCCTTCTCCCAACTCACACCTGTGGTGGAGGGTGAGGACATCCTATATATCTTTCTAATATTTCCTGGACACCTTGAGTTCTGAACCCCATTACATATCCTTCTTTTGGGGACCCTTTGGCTGCACCCTCCTACAAAACTACTTTTTTTTCACTGTCAAGGGAACTACAACTAAATCTGTTTCAGCCAAACTCCAGTTTGCATCTATACTGGTTTCTGCAATGTATAAAAAAGATGTTGTTACCAAGCAGACTAGGGCTGTTCACATGATGCCTTAGTGTATGACCCAATAATTAATGCTTGAAGGAAGAGTTATTTATTTACAACCTGCCAGCCTGTAGGAGAACTCCTGCTCTGGGCCCTGTTCTCCCATGAGACCCAGCACTTCTCATGCTCTCCACCAGGCTACAAGCCAAAACCATCCCCCAAAGTTTCCCATTTGCTTACCCTAAGCAGGCAGCATAAACAGTTTGCCATTCACTCTGGATCAGTGTCACCATCCTCTTGCAGCAGCTCTTTTCTTCAGTATCTGGGGTACGTTGTCATCAGCCTCCATGTAATAGTCTGAAAAAGCATGTGCTGTGTTACTCTGGATCATGGTGAAACTCAGGAAAGACACAGGTCTTAAAAGTTCAGGTAAAATGCAGGTGCAACAGGACAGGATCTTGCAAGGAAGTCCTTTGCAGCTCTGAAGTCAGTTAGAGCTAGCATGACCACAGCAGCAGCCTCTCCTTTCTTATTAGTCCAGCTGCATGGCCTTCTTCCTCACTCTAGACTATATAGGTGCTTGCTTACTTCTGTCTTCTCACTGCTCCCTTTCAAACTGCATGGTCAACTTCCCTTCTCCTTCCCAAGCTGCATGACAGAGAGTTTAATGGTTGTGCTGCTTGAGTTTAAATCCTCACACTGTGCCTCCTTTGTAACCCCATTTCTGACTCTTCCCATGTTTGGTTACATTTTGAAGATCTCCGATATCTTACTTTCATTAATCTGCCATTCCCAGGCCAGTCAAACATCGACCAGTGATGCAGGTTACTGTCCCCTGCTTTTCACACTGGCACTGTAACTAGGAAACCACTTACCAACTTAACACATGTACTGTAAGCTCCCAGGCTCAGTCACAAGCCAGGGTACATTCAGAAAGTCACACCTGTCTCCCTTGCCTTGAGCAAGTGCCACAGTCTTTAACATAACTATGAAGCTAGCCGAAATGCCATAGTAATGCAAAATAACTCTTAACAGCTGTCCTCTGCTTCTCCATCCCACAAGCCAGGTTACTGGGGGGTTTTCCTAGATCCTTGAGCACCCCAAGTTCTGAACCCCATTACAATGTCAGTTCTCAGCAATGTATACACAATTGCAGAATATCCTAATAGATCCAGAATCTAATCTCCCAGAAGTCTGTGTTTCTGGAGTTTCTCATGAGACATTACATTTCTCTCTACAATCACTTTCTTTTAGATCAAATGTCATCTACAAAAATGAAGAGCATTCTTTTTTTTTTTTTAAAGATTTTATTCATTTATTTCTTAGAGAGAGGGGAAGGGAAGGAGAAAGAGGGAGAGAAATATCAATGTGTGGTTGCCTCTCACATGCCCCCACTGGGGACCTGGCCTGCAGCCCAGGCATGTGCTCTGACTGGGAATCGAACTGGCAACTCTCTGGTTTGCAGCCCACGCTCAGTCCACTGAGCTACACCAGCCAGGGCAAGAAGAGTATTCTTTTATTTTAAGATTTTATTTATTTATTTCTAGAGAGGGGGGAAAAGAGGGAGAGAGAGAGAGAAACATCAATGTATGGTTGCCTCATGAGCACCTCCTACTGGGGATGTTACAGAATAAACAAGGGAGGGGCCTGGGACGATATACTATTACTGAAAGAAGCCCCCAGGTCTGTTATGTCCGCCGCCAGAGGAAAGACGTTTCTCAATTCCAGAGATTTGTGAAAAGGAAAGGAAATATTTATTTAATGCTATACAAACTTAAAGTAGTGACCTAATGTCTTTATCAAAAAATCCTAAAATTGTCAGGATGGGCGGGGTAGGACAAATGGAAATCTAGTTACAATTAGCATTTTGGCCTACAAATATGGCCACTGTTTGGACTACAGGTAATAATATGGTGACTGAACTCTGATCCAGAAGAGGTGACTGACATCAGACCAGGAGCCACCAATGCTAAGTTGCTTCTTTGTTCACCAAGAACCAATCCTTAGCTCCCGTTCGAAGTCAAGCCATATGAAACTCCCACCCTTTCCCTTCTCCCGCTTGGTCTTTTCTTAGCCCCTTCTTCAGGCTGGGAAAACATCGCCCGTGAGCACAAACTTCCAAAATAAAGCTCATCTGCCTGTTTCCATGGCTAATTGGCTGTTTATTTCCTCAGTGGGGTCTAAAAACCTTACAAAAATCTCTTAAAAACACCCACAAACAGACACAGTCCTTTCTTCCCCCTTTGCCCAGTCCAGAGTACCGTATCTCAGGAAAGGAAATAGAAGTCCATGGCTCAGGCAGTCCTCTGGTTCTTCCCAATTAGTACTCCATCTCGGCTGGGAGACGTCCCTGGGTTCCTGGCACCCTCAGCTGTGTTGTCGGGATCTCTGCTAAAACCAGGTGGTGGTTCCCCCTTCTAAAGCTGCGGGGGTCCCCACTCTGGCAAAGGCACGTGGTCCTCTCTCCCAGGGCCACAGGAGTCCCCACTTAGCCAAAGACACATGCTTCTCCCCACAAAACTGCAGGGAAGGGGTGGGGTGTCACCACTCTGCCAAAGCCCAGCAGGGATTCTCTGCTAAAGCCACATGGTGATTCTCTCTTGCAGGGCTATGGGAGTCTCCCCTCTGCCAAAGCTGCAAGGTTCTCCCTCTTCTTAATAGCTGTGATCCTCTCTGCACTGCCATGGCCACATGGTTCTTCCTCCAATGGCTGCCGAGTCTGGGTTTAAATCCCTGTGCCAATCTTCCTCTGCAGTCCCATTTCCGACTCCTCCCACACTCGGCCTCATGTGCCAGAACTCATATCCTTCCAGCTTTACAGGGCTGCCATCCTGAGTCTGGGCAGGTGTGGCCCATGTCATGGAGCCAATCATCCCTGAACTCCCATGCAGGCGCTGCAACTCCGAGGACCTGCCCCCAGTCACATCTTGGGGGGGAGGTCCCTTTCTATCCCCCTGGCCTAGAGCATGGCCATAGCTATTTAGCATATCCAAGCAACTAGCCAAACACTATAGGTATGTTAAATGACTGTGCCATGGATTAGCTGCAAAACTGCCCTGCATGTTCTTGCTCTGTGTGCCCCTTCCCCCAACTCACACCTGTGGGGGAAGGGGTGGGGACATCTTAAAATCTCCTGGACACCTTGAGTTCTGGACCCCATTTCAAATGCCCATTTGGGGTCCCCCCTCTTGGCTGCACCCTGTAACAGGGACTCGGCCTGCAACCCAGGCATATGCCCTAAATGGGAATCGAAGCTGAGACCCTTTGCTCCATAGGGCCTCGCTCAATCCACTAAGCCACACCAGCCAGGGCTAGAAGAGTATTCTTGATACTACAGCATATCTGGTGTCACTCAGTTTGGCCTGAGTAATTACCTGAGTGCATAGATACTCACATTCACCACACAGTTTGCTCTGATGCAGGTTCTTCTGTAAACCTAAGATGGGAGGTTAAATAGCCTCTTGAGTTTAGGAAGCCTCACCTTCTCACTCACCTGCAGTCTCTCTAGCTTTGGGTGATGCTCTCTTTTCCAGGTGATATCAAAGAACCTATCGGGTCAAAATTAGTTCCATGAAGGGTGAGGTCATTTCTAAATCTGTGTGCTATTTTATTACAGTTGTTCCAATTTTCCCCCTTTGCACTAATCTCCCCAGCCCAACACACACTCCCAGAGACAACTCCCACACTGTTGTCCACATCTGTGGACCATTCACACATGTTCTTTGACTTGTCCCTTCCCCTTCTTTCTACAATTATCCCCCTCCTACCTCCCCTCTGGTCATTGTCAGTCTGTTCCATGTTTTCATGCCTATGGTTCTATTTTGCTCATTAGTTTACTTTGTTCATTAGGTTCCTCTTATAGGTGAAATCATATGGTATTTGTCTTTCCCCAACTGGCTTATTTCATTTAGCATAATATTCTCCAGGTCCATCCATACTATCCAAAAAGGCAGGAGTTCCTTCTTTCTTCTGTTTTGTAGTGCTCCAGTGTATAAATATAGCATAGTTTTTTGATCCATTCATTTACTGATGGACACTTAGGCTGTCTCCAACACTTAGCTATTGTACATGGTGCTGCTATGAACATAGGGGTGCATAGGTTCTTTCCATTGGTGTTTCAGGATACTTAGCATATATTCCCAGGAGTGGAGTCACTGTTTCCAGTCTTCTTCTTTTCCCAAACACACAAAAAACCCTTTTGTTCTCCAAAAGACAAAAACCCAAAACCATGCCCAGAGATGTTGCTCCATTCTTATCCGTCCTTTAGAGCACAAAGCTGCTGAGCAGATGGCCCTCCAGTTCAGGTTCCCTCCGTGGAGCCTGTGTTTGTGAGGCCAGTACCACCATCATGCCATGGCCGCTTCCCTTGCCAGGGGCACAGGACAAGCCAAGGTCCCTCTCCCTTCCAGAGCCTGGCATCTAGAACAAAACCTCTGATTCTGGAGACAATGAGCACTTATTGCCAAGTCCCTGGGTAAGTGCAGGACTTAGCAAGCCTGGGTCTATCTCTTAGAACAGAGCTCTGAATGTATTCCTTCCCCTGGCACCACATTTTAAAATGTCCAAAATGTTGAATTTCAGATTATGTGGATTTCATGTTAAAACAATACATTTAAGAGGGAAGCGTACACATTGCCCTGTATGAAGTTTGCACCTATATGCCACAGGGAGTGTTTGTGAATCCCTACTTTTTCATGACCTCAATACTTCCAGAATAATTATGTTGGAGCAGAAGCAAAGCCCATCCATTTATCCAAGTAGCAAGGGAGATACGATCACATTTCCTTTTCATATTTATTCTCTGAACATTTACAACCTTTGTCATGTGGCAGTTCTTGTGTAGTAGGGATGGGACCAGTTACAAGCACAAGTCTCATCCTGCCTGTCTCTTGGAAACTCAAGAACCCACAGGGCACATGACATGAGCACAGGAAACTGCCCCTGGACCTGTCATAGCACAAAGAAGAAGAGCCAGAGGTGGGAATTCAGTGGGGGTCCACTGTGTCCCCGTGTGGAGGTTAGAATGATATTTCAGCGAAGTGGTTAATGAGGTAGGGGGACCAAGAATTTTTATGAAGAAAAGAGAGAGGGCATCCCAGGTGGAGTCCATGCCTGGAGATATAAGAAGGAAAAGGCCAGTCTTGATGGATCGGGGATCATGAAGGTGCCGTATGTGTGGGCTAGGAGTGAGAGGAAGCAGGTGAGAAATGAGAGGAAAGTCATGGGGAGGTGAAATGAAACAGATGGTGGCTTTTCTGAGGAGTTGATGTGACTTGTGCATGACTTTCCTTTAGAGCCTGGCCTGAAGAGGGCAGAAGAACTCAGGACACTGGGGGAGCAGCTGAGTAGTTAATTTCACCATATGTCCATCAACCAATATGGCTCCTTTCTTGCTTATATTTATGCAGACAGCAGCTGGCCCCACTTTCTCTTTTCCTGTGTCCCTAGCTGCATTTGCAAAGGAGCTGTCCACCATCCCTTAGTTGAGGGGCAGAGTAAGGACTGTCCAGAGCTTTTCTGGCTGGACAGAAGCTCTTGTAAATCTCATCCTTTCCTGTTAATATTGTCTCTACTGTGGTCTCTCTTTACCAAAAACATTGGTGGGAGTTGAGATAACTTAGACATAAGATTTTCCCTGCGTGCCTCAGGAAAGAATGAAACTGGTGTTTTAGGTGAATGTCTGCTAAGAGAAAAATTTCATGAGCAGGCAATAAACAAATGAGGGAACAATTCTCTTTATTCAGATCCTTGCCTGGTGATTACAGGAGAATCACAGACCTGTTCACTTTCCCTGAAAGTCCCCTACTCCTTAAGAAAAAGGCCATAGAACCTATAAATAAATGTCATATATTTAGATGAATTTTCTCAACTAGGGGTAGCACTGCTGCCCTCTCTCTCTCTCTCCCCCACTCCCAATATGTCAATGTTTGGAGAAGTTTTTTTTTTTTTTTTTTACTCCATCAGTGACTCAATAGGCCTTGCATAACTTAGTGTGAAGTGAGAGAAAATAGATGTGGTAAATGCTCAGGACTGTCCCACCTAACAAGGAACTTTGTACACGAAATGCCAATGTCAAATATTCAGGAGAAACAGATCAATTATTTTTCTTTATAACCCATATCCTCAGCTGACAGGATATATTTGTTTACTTGTTTTTCTTCTGTCTTCACAACTTTTAGAAAGTGAGCTCCATAAGAGGAGTGACTATGTTGTTTACAGCTATATTTTCTGAACATATAACTAGAAAAAAAATGAGACTAATGTTTGAATAGTACTTAAAGATGGTTTGAACAGAAAGAATAGAATGTGCAAGTGTCCAAAAGACCTCTTACTTGGTTTCTGATATTCTGTATTCTGCATGCCATGTTATTTTGTATTTATTTAAATAGCATTGTTCTACATATAAGGTCTACATCAAATGTTCTCATTTATCATTATCTTCTTTTCAATTTCACCTTACAAAATATTGAGGCCTAGTTCAGTGGTTATCAGCTGTGTTGATTTTTTTTCTTTCAGAGATATTTGGCAAAGTCTGGAGGTATTTTTGGTTGTCAGGACTGTGGGT
The DNA here is from genome assembly GCF_004126475.2 of Phyllostomus discolor. Taxonomy (NCBI): domain Eukaryota; kingdom Metazoa; phylum Chordata; class Mammalia; order Chiroptera; family Phyllostomidae; genus Phyllostomus; species Phyllostomus discolor. The sequence continues at coordinate 10,048,353 of NC_040914.2, forward strand.
GGACTATTGGTACTTACTAGATAGAGTCCAGGGATGTTACTGAAAGTTCTGCAATGCACAGAACAAGCCCCTGTGACAAACACTGATGTGGTTCAAAATGTGAGTAGTTCCAGAGCTGAAAATCCATCTGTAGATTGAACTTACTCTAGGAGTTTTAACAAAAAGTAATATGACAATATTTAAGACAATAAAGCAACAGCCTGTTAATATTTGATGGGAACAAATATGTATGTTCAAACTGGGCAAATGGGGCAGGTGGGGAAGGTGAGCCTTCCTGGCAGGTCTGTACCCTGGGGAGAAGGCAGGGAAGAGTGGGTAGGCTGGGGGAGGGCAAGGATGTGATAGGAGCAACATCTCCCCAGTGTGGACAGGAGGGTAGTTCATATGCAAAGGGATCCAGCTTCTAGGCAGACAGGCCAGGAGCCCCCATGGTGACCACCACCACACTGGTGGCTGGGGCAGGGGTCTGGGAGTGCTCACTTCCCAGGAGTGAGAAAGGCCGAGGCAGCGGAGGTCTCAGCTGGGGTGGGGGTGACAGGGACACAGGCCACTTCTGGGTGTGATGCCCTTGGGGTTGGTAGAGACTGGGTGTTGAGAGGAGGGCAGGGCTGGGGGTGCTGTAGCTGTGACTGGATGGGATGACAAGGGCTCCCAGTCTTCTGTTGGGGGCCCCAAGTGGATTCCATATGAGAGGGGCAGAGTGTCCACAGGAAGTGCAGAGCCAGATGCTGAGGAGCTGAGATCTCGTGATTCTAAACAAACACCTTTGCTTGGTCGGCTCTACAGGGAAGGACCGGAGTCTGGGAGCCTGGCAGCCCTGTCAGCGGGAGCTGGCAGAGATGGCCCGTGGTGGCCTATGACCCAGGGTTGTGAGATGAGGGCCCAGCAGGGTGAAAGCTGCTGGGACCTGAGTGTCTAGAGGCTCCAGGGGGAGACTCAGCAGGTGGGTGTCTTCAGTGGAAAATGGGCACCACCCCCATGTTCCCTGCTGTAGACTCAGGTCAGGCCTGAGCCCTGGAATGGAGTCCTCACTCAGCTGAGGATTTGGGCCCTGGGCTGCTGTGGTCTCCTCAGCAGGTTGTCAGCAGACAAAGAAAAAAATATCAGCTTGTGTCTCATTTCCCAGATAGCATCCAAGGCTTCTGTTCAGAGGCACAGGGAAAAGAGTAACCATTTTTCATCTGGGGTCTTGCAGAAAATTTCTCAGACCTTGCCTTCCCCTCCTGCCTTCACTGTGGGGCTCTGGAAGCAGAGGGGTCCTCCTCGAACCTTGGACTCCTTTCTCATTGCCTGAGGACTCTGTGTGGTCTCCCTGGCACCAAGGTCTGGGCACTGCTCTGATGGTGGGGGCCTGTAAACCTGGATGCCTGCCCCTGCAATACTGACGGACTCCTCAGCGCTCAGAAGACCAATCTTGAGGTCCCAGTTCCACACTCTGCTTCGGTGTGGGGAACACCAAACCCTGTACTTCACATAACCCTCCCAGCATCAGAGAGAAGCACCAGTAAGGGATTCAGAGTCATGTGTGGTGAAACACTTCCAGGCAGAAAAGCCCATGTAGAATGGTAGTGCTAAGACTGCTGCATCTTGGCAGCTGGTTGCAGGGACGAGGCGGGACCACACTGTGGTATCACACTGCACTGGATTCAATGCAGTCCCTGTGCCGGACTTCTGCTCAGAAGGCACAGGTTCTGTGTTCCTGCAGTTCCCCCTGGAGAAGCAGGCAGGAGGGTGGGTGCCTTGGAGTAGGGATTAGGCTCCCAGAAGTTCCCAAGTGCATGGGTGAAGTCGGAGTGAGGCCTGCTGAGTTTCATTGATGGTTGACATCATGCAGGTGGCATGGTGCTTAGGACACATCAGGCTGTGCCCTTGTGGACACAGAGACATCAGGGCCCATGGCACCCCAATAGCAGGGTCACAGGTGGTTGTCTCTGGGAGAGGGAGCAAGAACTGCTTCTATTCTTGTGCTTGATATTTAAAGACAAAAGGATCATTTCTATCTGGTCATGATAATTATAGATAGCTAGCTGCTTCAGGATGTCGGGAAGATGCACTGACTGAAAGGCATTCTCTTTTTACATGATAAAAATGAAAATAATCTGCCCTGGCTGGTGTGGCTCAGTTGGTTGCAGTGCTGTCCCATAAATCGAGAAGTTGCAGGTGAGATTCATGTTCAGGGCACATTCCTAGGTTGCAGCTTGGTTTGTAGTGGAGTGATGCATGGGTTACCGGCCAGCAGTGATCACAGAACGCTGCAGATGGCTTGTCGAAACGGAGAAAAAACATACACAGAGACAGACCAGCTTCTGTGGAGAAGTAGGGACGGAATGGCCACCCCGTCTAGTGGGGAGTGTGCCGATTTACCATCCAAACTGGCTTTTATTGGGTTCGTTTTGCATAAGAATTCAGGTAAAGCACATTACTCATTGTGAGGAAGTAAGGATCAAACGATAGGTAACAAGGAACTCTGAGGGTCTATTTTGAGTCAGGGTCAAAGAGCTGTAAGACTTTAAGGAACAAACTAACTTCCTCCTTGGACCCTTCTCATTCAACTGAGAGCATTCTAAACAAAGAAGGTTTCACAGGAATTTACATGTTCTTTCTTAGGCCTGATCACCCAGGGAATCCGCCCTTTTCAGCACAGAGTGGTCAATCCACCCTGTCATTGTTTCAGGCTTAGGTGGAGCAAGGGAAGTAAGGCAGACAAGAGATTAAGAGATTTTCTTGCAGAGCAGGAGGACTCGGGCTTTGTCAAAGCCAAAGGGTGAGAGTCCATCACCCCCTTTTGCCGTAGCCCCCAAAGTCCTTCTTTCGGGGCCTCCCACATGATTGTGCCTGTCTTAGGTCATTCCCCCCTTAGGGAATCTTACCTGTCATTGGTTAACCAACCAAACACTGGGGTCCAGGCAGGGTGAGGTATGAAGGAGCAGAAGCAGTGCTCCTGTCAGGGAGATAAGCTTGTCTCCTTGCTGGCTTAGGGTTCCAAGGGTGTTCCCTTAGCCTCTGCCTAGGCAGGGGTTACAGCTTCTGATACCAGGCAGGGCGGTTCCCAACAGTCGAGACACATATTGGAAGCAACTGTTTGATGTTTTGTTCTCTCTCTCTCTTCATCCCTCTCTCGCTGAAATAAATGTAAAAATTTTAAGTCTTTAAAAATGACAATAGTCTATGACAACTCTCTTTTAAAAACAAACTAGTTTTACTAGTAACTGATGCACATGCTTCTAGTTCATTATTAATGTCACTTGGCAATTCAGCTCTTAAGGAAATGATGAAACCTACCTATAGTTCATGTTTTAGCTCAGAATGCTGATTTTATCTGGACTCTCCTATGATTTTAAGCTTTCATAAGTTTATACAGAACATTTTTTTGTTAATAGTACTGTGATTTATCCCTGTCCATTCCTGTTACTCATCCCTATACACAGAGAGTCCCATTTCCCCCCACAGCTGAAAAGCACTGACTAATATTAAAAAAGAAAAGATGCCTGGCTGGTGTGGCTCAGTGGATTGAATGCTAGCTTGCAAACCAAAGGTTTGCTGGTTCAATTCCTAGTCAGGGCACATGCCTGGGTTGCAGGCCAGGTCTCCAGTAGTGGGCATGTGAGAGGCAACCTCATATTGATGTTTCTCTCCCTCTCCTTCTCTCTCCCTTCCCCTCTCTCTGAAAATAAATAAATAAAATATTTTTAAAAAGAAAGGTATCCAAATGTGGCTGGTAATAACAATGGCACTCAATGTAAAGATCTGCTCAGGGTGACAAGAGAGATTCTCTCGGGGCCTGAGGGAGCAGGTGGTGTCTGGATTTTGCCATCAAGTCCAGATTAGAACCCAGGACGTGGGACTGTGAGGTCCTGCCTGATCCCACCTCTCAGGACACCATCACTGGGCTGTCTGTGGGGACTCCATCTCCCCTCCCCCTCCCTGCAGTGCAGGAAAGGGATCCAGAGCCCCTTCATGGAGAGTTGAACCCTAAATGAGCACAGGTGGGCCAGTGCAGGTGGACGTGAGGAGAGACTTTCATTCCTGGGGGTGGCAGCTGGGAGGTGATGGGTAGACAGAAGACCCACAGCCAGCTGAGCTGCTGTAACTGAGTCAGGGCCCAGAGCATTTCCTCGGGAGAATCCAGCCTTTCCCTGCAAACAGTCAAGACCTTCCCATCTCAGTTCTTTTGGCTAAGGCCCCTTAGTCCTCATCCTTGACTTAGTCCTACATTAACTCTCTGTCCCACTCACAAGGGGCTGTGTGAGAATGTGGAACATTTCCCTCACCTGCTCAGAGAAGGTGCCTTCGGTTCTTTCTCCAGAAATGTGATCATCTCTGTTCAGGCTTGTCTGGGAAGGATACAGGAGCCACATTTAAGATCATGTCTCTGAAGGCCACTGTGTTCTAAAATTTTAAGCACAGTCCTCAGCCATCTAATGTCAACACCAATGTTTATAGGCTGAACAGTGCATGCAGCACTGAGAAAAAAAGGGGGAACAGAAAGAAAATGATGCAGTCTGGAGAGTCCATAGTCAAAATTTACTGCATGTTACTCCTCTCTGCTCTTTACTGCCAATTCCCAACACTGATTTTTTAAAACTGGAAACCACCACTTCCCCCACTGTCTGCAGATGTCGGGGAATTGTTGGAAACTTGCTTAGACCACATCACGCTGAAGTCCAGTTGGTAGCTAGTTCCATGTGCTCACACAGCCTCTTTTACAACTAATGTCAGCTTGTGCTGCGTTTATTTGTGTACAAATGTAGGTGCTCACTGACCCAGAAATTCAGCCTCAGTCAGAACACTAAAATGTTCCCACACTCTCCCATTGCTCCTGGCTTTCTAGATTCTTGGTCCCTCAGTGGCTGCTTATTTCCCTGTCACCCTGGTTCTCTTTCTCCCACCTCACCCAGTTCCCCATGGCCCCTTCTCCTGGGGCCAGCAAGTCATAATTTGCAGGCTTCTTAACCTCTAGTTATAAGAGCCCTAGTGTTTCTCTCTCTACCTCTCTTAGGGACACATTCTCTCTGATCCCCTTCAGCTACCCATTCTCACCGTGTATTCTGTTTTCTTTTAAAAAAATGCTTTCTGCCCTGGCTGGTGTAGCTCAGTGGATTGAGCGCGGGCTGCGAACCAAAGCATCGCAGGTTCAATTCCCAGTCAGGGCACATGCCTGGGTTGTAGGCCATGGCCCCTAGCAACCGCACATTGATGTTTCTCTCTCTCTCTCTTTCTCCCTTCCTTCCTTCTCTAAAAATAAATAAATAAAATCTTTAAAAATAAAAAAATGCTTTCTTTTAAAAAATTGCCTGTGTTTTTTCTCCCATCATTTAAAGAAGGGTACACTCTACCATGTAGTCCCCAATCAGTGTTTGGTTACAGTGTAAGACATTCATGTGAGTCTTCAAGTATCTTATTCTTTCACCCAAGGGATCATCCATCCTCTCAACACTATACTCATGTTTGGAAGAGCAGCTCCCTCTTCTTGTAACAGGGTGCAGCCAAGAGGGGGGCCCCAAATAGGGTTTGTAATGGGGGTCCAGAAGAGCTTGGAGGTGATTGGCTCCACACTACAGGACCACACCTGCCCGGAATGCTGGCAGCTGTGGCCAATTGTGGGAGGAGCTGGAAATGAGGCCTCAGAGGAAGATTGGTGCTGGGATTTAAACCCAGGTGTGGCAGCCATTTGGCTCCTTTCATGGACCACATGGCTTGGGTGAGAGTCAGGACCCTGTGGCTATGGAAGTGCTCCCTTTTGTCAAGTGAATGGTGCTGGGAGCCTGAATCACGGACTTCTACTTCTTTCCTGAGATACAATCCCCGAGACTGGGCAGATGGAGAAGGAAGGACTATGCATTTGTGGATATTCTAAAGAACTATCGTCTGTATAACTTTTAAATAAATAATAATTCCTTTCCTTTCCATGGATCTCTGGCATTGAGAGACATCTTTCCTCTGGCAGTGGGCAAAGCGAACCTAGTACAGAGGAGGAACCCGCAGAGAAAAAGGGGGGGTCTTTTATATCATTTAGCCCCCTCTCTAGGTCTGTTCTGTAACATTCTTATCCAACCTTTTTCTCCAGCTCCAGGGACCCACACCTTTGCACATGGTTCTCAACCCCCACCCCATCTCCAATTTGGGGTTCTCAGCCTCTCCTGGTCCCTTCTTCTTCTCCTTATTCTTTCTACTTTCTCTTCACTCTAAACTAAGGTAACAAATTATACCTTTTTTCTTGTCTCTGCTTTTCAAATGATTTAATTTTCCATCAAATTCTGCTTAGTACCTTACTCCTTCTTATGCCCCTGGCATCCACCTGGTTTCTAAAGTTTGCTCAAGACAGACCTGTGACTCTGTAACAAGTCAACCTTCCAAGTCTGAATTCATTTCTGGGACTGAAGTTTACAGACATGGTCACTAGGTCTTCCAAGTTTTCAGTTATTTCATTTATGAAATAAAACACTTCAGAATATCTAATTGAGAATTTGACTATATTTCTAATAAGTGAATTTCAAATATTTCTGACAAATTGTTGATGAAACTGCTACCAATAAAACAGTCATTGATAGCCTTAAGTCAGAAGTTTTCTGCCCTGGCTGGCGTGGCACAGTGGATTGAGTACTGGCCTGTTGAACCAAAGGGTTGCTGGTTCAATTCCCAGTCAGGGCACATGCCTGGGTTGCAGCCCAGGTCCTCAGTAGGGGTCATGTGAGAGGCAACCACACATTGATGTTTCTCTCCCTCCCTCCCCCTCTGTATAAAAATGAATACATCTTTTTTTAAAAGAAATTTTTTATATTTATTTATTTATTAATTAAACTGAAATGATTGGGGTGATGTTGGTTCACAAAACAATACAGGATTAAAGTGTACAACTCAATAAAACATCATCTGCACTCTGCATCATTGTCCCAAAAAATAGTTTTTTTTTTTTTTGGTGCAGATAAGTTTTCTGCAGAATAAAGTTTTTATTTGTACTGGAAAAAATTGTTTCAGTTCAACTTGAGTGGGCAAAAGAGAAGATGATGGACTAGAGAATAAAGTCATTGGTGGTGTTAACAGTTAAATCAGAGAGAAAATAAAACAAAACAAAACAAACAGGAAAATGTCCAGCTTGTTTAATGCCCTCACCCAGTCCCTGGATATGAAGCCTTGGTACCCCTGCTCTGTCCTCACCTCAGGGAGTCACCAAGTGGGGTGGGAGAGGTGTGTGAACCCAGTCAAAAGGTTGAAAAACTGCTTTTTTGAAAATGCCTTCTCATTAGCAAAAATACAAATAAATAAACATAGACTAGAAAATTAATATTGTTAATCTGCCCATACTACTGAAAGTGACCTATACAGTGAATATAATATATTATGACCTGAAAAGCATTTTTTTAAAAAATAAGAAATGTCAGTTTTAAATTATATGGTATCTTAAGGGAGCCAACATCCAAAACAATCTTCAAAAAAAGCAAAGTTAGAGGTCAGCATAAGTAAATACTCTTGTATACAGTCAAATAATCTTCAACAAGGGTGCCCAAAACACTGGGAAAAACAGACTTTAAATAAATAAAATGTGTTGGGAAAACTGGATATGTACAAGTAAAAGAATCTCATACCACATGCAAAAAATAACTCAAAATATATTAAAGGTCTAAATGTAAGATTCAAAACTAAAACACTCAGATGAGAAAACAAAGGGAAAATTTGGCAATGACTTCTTGGATAATGATACTAAAAGCTCAAGGAACAAAACAAAAAAAATAATGGGGCTATATTGAGCTTAAAAATTATTGATCATCAAAAGAAACAATCAAGTGGGTGAAAAGGAAACCTATGGAATAAGAAAATATATTTGCAAATTACATACATGTGTTAAAAATTCTAGGGTGTATATATAAATAAACTCTACAATTCAACAGCAACAAAAAGTCTAAATTACACAATTAAAATATAGTCAAAACAGTTGAATAGACATTACTTCAAAGAAGACATACAAATGGCCAAGACGCATGTGAAAGATGTCCAACATCACTAAACATTAGAGAAATCAAATCCAAACAACAGTAGAATATCCTCTCACTCCTGTTGGAATGGTCACTGTCAGAAACACAGAAAGTAACAAGAGTTGGCACAATGTAGGGAGATTAGGACCTAGGCCCACTGTGGTTGAAAATGCTCTAGAAAACAGTTTGAGGGTTCCTCTAGAAATAAGAAATAGACTTACCTTGTGGTCCAGCAATCTCACATCTGCCTTTATACTCAAGTGAATAAAAATCAGTAGAAAACAATTTGGAGGTTCATTTAGATATAAGAAATATACTTCCCATGTGGTCCAGCAGTCTTACTTAGGCTTTTAGACTCAAGGGAATATAAAGCAAGATTTTTAAGAGATATTACCACATTCATTTTCAATGCAGCATTATTCACAATAGCCAAGATGTGGAAGCAACCCAATTATTCAGAGACAAAGGAACGGAGAAAGAAAATTTGGTGTATACACACATACAAGGAATATTATTCAGTCTTCAAAGAAAGGTAATTCTGGATATTATAGTAAATGAAACCAGCAGGTCACAAGAAGACAAAATAGGTAAATTCAAATAATATGAGGTATCTCAAGTATTCATATTTATAGAAAAAAAGAAGATTGGTCATTACAAGGTAATCTGGGGAGGAGGAAATAGGGTATTGATTTTAATAAGTATAGAATTTTAGTTTTACTGATGAAAAAGGCTAGAGTTCTGCTTAGCAAGAATGAGAATATATTTACCATTACTCTATTGACTTAATGCAAATCCTTTAAGAAATGTTCACATTCAGAACAAATATATTATGATAATGCAAAAAAGCTTTATTTAGAGTTTAATAACATAAATGAGGAAAGAAGTGTTGCTCAAATTTCACATCCAGCTCAAGAGTGTCACTTTCAACAGAACTGATGGGGTTGGAGGCTTCACACTGGTAATCCCCAGCATCTTCCCTTTTGACAGGATCTATCATGAAGCTTCCTCGTCCTGGGACAGCTTCATTCTCTCCATGAGCCATAGATTCATGCCATTGAACAATCACTGGGTAGACATTGCATTTGTATGGCAAGTCAAGACTGTGGTATTCTTAAACTGTGTGAATGCTATGTTGCTGGCTAGGAGGATGTGCAATCTCACAGGTTCTGTGGAGAAACAGAGAATGTGACTGATTGAGAATGGGCTTGAGATATGGATCCATACCGCTTCCTCAGAGATCTCAGTCACTCACGGTCCACAGTGAGCTGTGTAAAGGTTGTCAGAGTTGGTCCTGACATTTGAAGAAAGACAATCGTCTCAGTTCAGGTGACAATGTGTAAGGAGAGAGCTGCACCTCCTTACTGACCCCAGATAAGCCCAGGGTGATTCCATATTTGTTTTCTCAGACATCCCTGTAGTAGCAACAGGGATGCTGTTTTACACACAACATCGGTTTTAGCCCATGTGTCCTATAATCTCATTAGGTATAATTTTTTTCTCATGAGCTTGTATTAATATTTCCCTAGAACTTCTCTTGACTTCAAAAAACATCAGATCCCACTCCTAATACATAATTTTATATGTCAGGGGAGGCAGGCTATCCATCTTTGTCCATCTCTGGGTCCAAGGGAATTTTATAGTAAGTGGGAAAGCATGTATATATAATTTTGTTAAATAATTTATTAGATAGCAAAGATGGCTCAGTCCAGTCTTTTAAACCTTAGACCTTAGGATTTTCATCTAAAAGAATTCTCAGTCTGAACACGGTTTTTATTTCCTGGCCTGCTGATTTAATGTTATAGTGAAATAAATGTCTAGAGGGAAGTGGTCATGATTTTAACAAAAGATAGAAACTGTATGACTAGACAAAACTACTCACTATAATAAAAACTATACATGATGCCCACAGCTAACGAAATATGTCATGGAAAAACTCAAAAAAGTTCACTAAGATTATAAGAATAAAGGATGCTGCTTTTTCCACTTATTCAATGTAGTCTGGAAATTTGACCAGGATATTTATGGAAGAAGATGATATAAGTTGTATCCAAATTGGAAAGAATAAAAAAGCTATCTTTTTGAAAATAAAATAAAATCTTATATGTAGAAAAGCCTAAAGATTTTGCCACACACACACAAACTCTTAGAACTAGTAAATAAGATAAAGTTGCAGGAAAAGAATTACATTCAACATCAGTTCCTTTTCTTGTAACAACAATGAAAAGCTTCATAATGGAATTAGGAAAGCACTTCCATTTACAATAGCATCAGAAAGACTAGAATACATAGGAATAAACTTAACTAATAAGGCAATAAATGTATACACTGAAAACTACTAAATATTTCTGAAAGAAAGTAAAATAGAAGCAAATCAATGGAAAGACATCCATTTTCATGGATGGGAAGACCACCAACTATTTACACATTTGATTCAATCCCTTTCAAACTCCTAAGGACATTGTTGCAGCAATAGAATAATCCATCTTAGAATTCATAATAAATTTTGATGAACCTTGAATGGTTAAAACAATCTGAAAAAATAATGGAATTGGAGGTCTTCCATTACCTAATTTCAGAGCTTACTGCAGAGGTAATCAAAATGGTGTGACACTGTCATGAAAACTTCTGTTCATCAAACAACATAATCAAATGGTGTTGATGAAAAGGCCTAGAATGTTCAGTAAGAGAAGACAGCCTTTCCCACAAACACTGCTGCATAGCAATACCACACCCAAACAAATGACATGGACCATTGCCTTATACTGTACACAAAATATAAGTCAAATGGAATATAAGTCAAATGGATCAAATTCTAAAGCTTGGACTAAAACTATTAAACATTTCATAAATAATATAGAAACAAGCATTATTGCATTAGACTTGGCAATGAGTTTTTAAATATGTAACTAAGAACACAGGCAAAAAAAGACAACTTGGATTTTGTCGAAATGAAAAACTTCTGTTCATCAGAGAACACAATCAACAGAATGAAAGGTCAGTAATCTGTGAAACGGGAGAAAATATTTTGCAAATCATATATAGGATATAATGTTAATATCCCAAATATACAAAAACTCCTATAACTCAACAACAAAAGCAAATAGTGTGATTTAAAAAAGGTAAAAAACATGAAATAGACACTTCTCCAAGAAGATATATAAATGGTCAGTAAACAGAGAAAAGATGTTTAACCCCACTATTTTTTTAAAAAATGGAAATCAAAACTCTCAAGGTCAAAGTTGTTGCTTCTGATGTTTGGCATGGTTAACTTTGCTCCACAGGCAAGAAAAAGAAAATTGCCCTGTGTGGTACCTTTGATTTCTCCAAAACCTTCTTCAACCAGAGTTGGGACCTCTCACTTCTCAGCCAGGTTGAGTTCTTAGAAGAACAAGGCAGGTCTGTGTATCACAAGACAAATGTACGGGAGTCTGAGCGCTCAGAGAATATATGGCCTCCAGCTCTGTGTCTGGGGGAAAGTACAGACTCTCTCAGGTGACAGTTAGGTCTCAGTGTTGGGTTGTGGGGAGACATAGACTGTGAGTCAGAGACACCCCTACACTTCTCCTGGTTCTTCACTGAGCATCTAACTGCATGCCTAACCAGAAGCCTTTCCTTCCAGTTGCGCACTCCTCCATCACCTGCTGAGGCACCATTTTCCAGGGCATACCAGGGACTGGAGTTTGAGCAGAAATAACACATAGAGACTAGGAGCAAGTGGGTGGTAAGTTGACTACTCAGTTGCCTAAACCCAAAGGTAAGTCAGTTCTTTCTAGGTGAGTGTGACTGAAATGAGCCAGTGGGCCAGTAAATGATAGAGCAGAATCTGAGAAATGATTTAGATAAGAGTAAAGGGGAATAAGCAGAAACCGACTGTGGAAGCAGAACCATGGACTCTGCCCTTGGTCATTAAAGTCATTCTGTCTTTGCTGAGGGCAGGTGACGACTTGTGCAAATGCAAAATGTGTGACTGAGGCCAAGTAAAGAGCATGGAATTGCTGAAATTCTGGCCCATTTGTGTTAGGTGGCTATGAGGTGGAAATTTGGAAGTGACTTAAAATTCTACCATATGTGAAAATTACTATTAATAACCAAGGCCTGAGACCAATTGCAGAAAGGGCTTTTCATTTGAGAGCAGAAAGGGATCTGAGACATGGGTCTCAGTCCCTGGAGTGACAGAGAGCCTGCCTCCTGTGTGCAGAATTTCAAGGACTCTGCATCCAGGTTCCAGGCTCTGAAGTGATTTTTGGATCATTTACTCATTCATTCATTCGCCATTTATTTCTTCCTAATTCATCAATAGTAACTGAGTGTTACTTTTTGGTCCCTGAGCTGGTTTCAGGGGTAGAGTGGGAAGTGAGAAGGCAAAATCCTTTCCTCTGTATCTGGTGGAAGTGACTCTGCCACAACAAGAAACAAATAAGTGATTTGAGGTCCAGAGCAGGGAGGTGTTGATCAGCCACCTGTGTTAGAGGCCCAGGTGTTCTCTGCTGACTCTGATTTTTACTGCAGGTTATTTGGGTCTAGAATAAACAGATTATTTCTCCATTTCCTTTCACTCCCCAGAACATAATGTATTCCTCTGAGCTGAGGACACCTAAGAAAAGATGGAGAAAGGTTGAAGCCAAAGGTTGAAAAATCCACAGACTCCTCCTAAGGCCCCAGGGTCGGGGAGAAGATAAAGCTGTGGCTACAGACAGACCTCCAGTGGCTCTGATCACCTGCTCATGGTCTGTGTGACTCTGATTTAGTGACCGTATGTCCCTGTTTCTCAGCTTGTTCTCAGTGGAGGACAATGAATATCTGGCTGTCAGGTTGTCAGTATATTAACTATAAAATATTGACAGTATCTGACCTAAATCATGAAATAGAAGAGCTGCTCAAATCAGAGGCATCTGTTATTGACTGACTGCAAGAGGGGATCCCCTGGGCTGATCCCACCTGCTGAGGAGCTGCCAGGAGCATATTTTTTCTCAGTTTCCTTCTGGGGATGTGCACCTTTTTCTGAGCCTGAACTTTGCTAAGTCCTCCTGGACACTTGGCTAATACCCAAGGACACTGTCCAACTGTGCTCTCCACACACAGTCTCAGGTGATAGACTGAACTCCATTTCTCCCAAGACATGGCTCTTGGGCCTGAGCTCTGACTGGTGACAAGCTCAGGAGCCTTGTGACTTTGGGCACCTGTTAAACTATGACCCAATTATCCTTCCCAGTTTGTAAAACCCAACCTGACTCATGCTCCACAAGGTCCCTCAAGATCCCTGGAATAGGGTATGGGGGAGGGACTCTCTTGTTGAGTTCTGTGAGAATTGCAGGGGGCTTCCCAGGCTAGGCTTTGACAGAGACCTGCAGGGTCATTCTCAGAGTCATGGAAAATTGTTCTAGGGGCTGCACTGAGACTGGTCTCCTGCTGAGTTACTCTCATCAGACTGGTTTCCTGGCTGCAGTGACTGTCTGCAGGGCTGGACATTTGGGAAGGGAACTGAGATCTTAGGAAGTTTGTGTATACTGTGCATAGACAAACACACTATAAAGTGTTTGTACACTCTATAAACACAGAGTGTAGGCAAACTAATCACCAAAACACAATCTGGGACATAATGCAGAGGAAAGTGGAGGAAGAGTCCTGGGCTGTCAGTCCCGTGTGTGAAGTAGAATTCATACCACTTGACACCCAGAGGTCAAAGACAATCACTCACCGTATACTTCAAGCCATCCAAATGCTATTTCTTTTTTAAAACCTCGAATGTAGACCTCTGCAGTGTAGAATCCTGTGTCACTTTTGGTAACCTTCCTTATCAGCAGGGATCCATCGTAGTGTATTTCCTCTCGTCTGCTGTGTGCAAGCCCTCTACTAAAATATCTTTGGGTTATTGAATAAGATGCAATTTTATTAGAAAGGTTTACCCCTTTTCCCCTGTACCACTTGAATCCTATAAAATTGAAAGGCTTATTGCGGAGATGTAGAAGCACATCCTCCCCTTCAGCAGCACTGGTTGACACAATTGACAACATGGTGGTGGTGGTGAGGCCCCAGTTGGTTAACAGTGAGACTAGAAAAGAAGAAAGAAATTGATCAATGTTTGGGTCTATGTGTCAGGATGGAAAGATGAGACTGTATTCCAAGCAGGTTTCTTCATCTCTCAGCATTAGTCTGCATGTGACTGTGCATCTCCCATGGCCAAGTTCAACACCTTGGCTACCATTACTTCAGCACCTCTCAACCTGTTATATTTTCTGTTTCAAGTACTCTTCTCCAGGTGTTTATCTGGCTCACCCCATGTGCTCAGACCCATGCTGACACTGAGAGTGTCTTTGAAAGATACCTTTGCTGACCAACATCTTAACACTTTGCTCCCTCTTTGAGAAAAGATTCTCTGTCTTCACTATCTGACCTACCTTCATTCTGTTTTTTCATGGCATTTGGGGGTACCTAATATGTCATCTAGATCTTTCCTTATCTATCTTTCTCTCTTCTATAGAACACGAGCTCCATGACAGCAGGGCTTGTCTCATCTTGTAGCTCCAGTGACTGAAACATGCTGCAAATACCTATGGGCGAACGAATGAGTTTTCCCAGGGTCCTATATCTCCTGAGGTGCATTTGTTCATTTCTGAGGTTAGTGGTTCTCCTGTCTCTCACCACTTCCAGATTATGAGATGTTCCTCTTGCTGAGCCCCCTTCCCCATCCTACTCTGCTATTTTGTATTATACTTACAAGTTGAAACAGAAGCCTCTCCTCTTTTCTCACAACACTGGTCTCTTCAGCAGACCCCAGCCAGTCTCTGTGTCAGATCCTTGATCTACCCCAAGGAATTGTCTCCTACTTACCAACCAGCAGGAGCCCTTGCCAGTGGGAAAGTCCTCTGTGGGTAGAGACTGAAGGGGATCCCATGGTGCTCTGTCTGCTCTGTGGCTGCCTCTTTGAGAAAAGCCTGAGGTTCCGTAAGGCTCACAGGTATGTCTGTTTAGAATGGTGGGGTCTGATGTGTGTTTTACCTATACAGTGAGCTTTATTTTTTGTCATGTGACTGGGGGTGGAGTCTGTGCCCAGGACCCACCCACTCCCTGCCCTCATTTTTGCCACTCCTGTCCTTTTTTACCAGTTTACTATCATTCTCAGATTTAGTTCCCTGGAAACTGTTGAGGCCTCTGAACACCACACACACAGTCACACACATATACACATACACACAAACATGGAAGCACACACTCATAAACTCTGTTTGGTAAAGCACTCAGTAGTCTGTGGTGTCTGGCATTCATTCATTCCCCATAGTTTCCTCTCAAGTGCACAGTAGCCTTCCCCATAGCCCCCTCTCTCTTTCTCTCTCTCACGTTTGGCTTTTCCCTCCAGAGCAAGAGTTCTTGGCTAACTCAGGAAAAAACCTGTCACAGGGATGTCATCCCTGCAGTGTATTAGATCACCTGTAAAAGTTCGTAAACATTGTGATGCCCTGGTGACACCTTCACCAAACTGCTTCAGCAGCTGTCCAGCCAATGTGATGTCCATTCAAAATGAGATCTCTTGATGGTAGAACCACTGCTCCTGCTTTCCTGTGCACAGGGAAAGTCTCCAGGTCCTGTTAACCTGTAGGTTCTGACCAGGCAGGGCTGCAGTGGGCCTGAGTCTCTGTACCTGACAAGCTCTCAGAGGAGGTTGATCTTACTGGCTTGTAAAGTACACTTGCAATAGCAAGGCTGGTGGGGTCACATGTATCCCTCAGAAGATGACCTGCTCACTGCAGCACTGGCCTCTGCTGTGTCTTTAGCTTGGGTCTGTCAGTAATACACAGAGAGCCCCAGGTCTGTCACCAATTAGGGATTGTTTCTGTTTGTGACACAGAAGCCCAGCTGGGCGTGGGGTCTTTCCCATGTTCTCAGATGCTCTGAGAAGGTTTTATTTCCTCTCATCAGGAAGGTCACAGAGATGACTCTGAGGAAGAGAAAGAAGCAAGCATTATGATAGTTGCAGGGAGTCCCTTCTTTTATGTCAGGCTGTCAACAGTTTGGCTTTTTCTTTCTGGGACAAAGACCAAAACCCATTAGTCTCAGTTGGACATGCAGTGTGAACTGGGGCATGTTCTGCACGTCATAGGAAGAAAGGAATGTGGTGAAAGGTCAGGTGCCTCTGGGTTTCCTGGTCATGGAGGGACTGGTTCAGGTAGACCATTCTTCTCTATGTCTGTTTCTTGTGCTTGTCCTTGTGCTCCCTGAGTGTTGGGACAACCTCTGAGTTATCTCTGTGAAGATTTCTTGAGGTTATTTCACCTTGCCCATGGGTGATGCCAAGCATGGAATAGAGAGCAGCACAGAAACCCGAGAGAGGATGTGCTCCCAGGCCCTGTCAAAGTAGTTCAAATCTGTGAAGCAATTTAGTGAGTTTTTCTGAGTGATACTGACCTCATATGCTTCAAAACATCAAAATGTGCAAAGAATGGCAGTTTTGCAGCTTATTTTATACATTATAATTGAAGGGGGGAAAGAAAAGTTGCATGAAATCTATTAGGAGGTAAAAGGAGGCATGGTAGAGGAATCTCTAGAGTTAGATAACAGTCTACATGAAGATGCACATACTTATTTTTTATGTTGGTGAGTACAGAATAGTTAACATCTACAGGGCACAGAGGAGGGGGTACAGGGGACCCATTGAAGTGAAGGGTTTGGGGTTTCATACACTGGTCCAAGAATCTGTGCCTTCCAATCATCTAAGCACAGAAAATCACTCTGATGTGTCAAAGTTATGCTCTTTAAGATGCCTAAAAACAGGGATCTGGGCTCACAAAAGATAAGACTGACCTTTGCTAAGCAAGGTATAGGCCTGGGATGTGACAGCTTGCCATCACCTGCTCAGTTAGAAATTTCTGACCAGAATGGTTTGTAAGGTTACTTTTGGTCACTGATCTTTCAGGCCTGCCTTGTGGCTCCCTGAGCTTGTCATGGTTGCTGCACAGCCCCTGTTTGTTAACAGTCTTTAGAAGTAGCAGGTGGGGCAGAGCAGGCAGGAGGGAGGGCCCCAGAAATGCCTGTTGAAGCAGGGGATGAAAATCAGTCTACTTATTCATCTTCTTAGCTGCAGTCAGGTTAATGTAGGAGATTCCTGTGTGTTCTGTGTTGCTTAATACTGCCCCTTTGTAGGGTAGGAGTAGACCTGCAACCAGTTTCAGGTACTGTACCAGGATGCTGACCAGTGCAGGGTGAGCCCAATGAGAGCACAGGAATTGTACAGAGTATTATGAATCCATTGTCAGAAGAACTGTCTAACCAGGGGGATGTGCTGTTTCAGACAGAGCTTTCTGCTATCAAGAGTTCAAAGGGAGGGCCTGGGGAACATTCCTCTAAGGCTTTTGGGAAAGGGTGTTGAGTCCCAAATGTTCTGTGCTTCCTCCATCACTGCACTGGGGTGTTGCATGTAAGTCATCTTTGTCTCTGTCTGCCATCTCTTCTAGGTCTCCTCCCAGGGCCCAGCAGCTAGAACAGCTTCACATAAAGACTCAATTAGGGGACTCCATGGGTTCTGTTAGGGGAAGGGAGGGATTCCGGGGACACTCAGCCCCTGTGAGATGGAAACAACCACAGATTTGGGGTTCCCCTGTCCCATCCTGTACAAGAAGTTTCCTTGTTTCCCAGGATAACATGAACTGGTGACATGTCTTCAGAAGCAACAGGCAGATGTCCCACATACCAGGGACTCTGGGCATAAAAAGTCATCCCCTGATTCCTATAAGGTCAGGGTGTGCTCTTTCCTCCCTTGGCAGTAACTCTACCAGGGATTGAGGATCCAGAGTTTCTATCAGGGCAGGTATCTGTGAGAACAGGAAGAACACAGGCCTGAGGTAGTGAGATATAACTCACAAGGTGGGCCTGTGGAAGGCTGTGATTTTCTAGAAATAAAAGGTGGTCCAACTTCT
Source organism: Phyllostomus discolor (assembly GCF_004126475.2). Taxonomy (NCBI): domain Eukaryota; kingdom Metazoa; phylum Chordata; class Mammalia; order Chiroptera; family Phyllostomidae; genus Phyllostomus; species Phyllostomus discolor. The sequence goes on from NC_040914.2 coordinate 10,066,237, forward strand.
TACTGTTAGGAGGTTTGTTTCCTGCCTCCTGACTGTACAGGAAGTAAAAACCTGACCCTGGGGTGTCCTCAAGTATGTGGTGGCCTCCTCTCATGCTGACACCAATGGCTTTGATGTATAAGTAACCTACTTTGACTTCAAATGTCACAAAGGGTGACAAGCTGCCCTTGTGTGGTGTTCCTTATCAATTTAATGAGTGTTTACTGAGCATCTGTGATGTGTCAGGCTCTTGGCTGGGCCCTGGAAACTCCAAAGGAATAAGACATGTGTGAGCCTTGTGCTTATTGAGTTTATCTTGTAACAGGGACAGACTCTCAGATAAATTATGACTTAAGGTATTAATTTTAAACAAGTGAAGGGCATAAAAAAATAAAACCTTCCAGTGCATACACAGCATGCACTTGAGTCTCAGCCGCTCACAGGATCACTTAGAACCCTTCTAACAAAGTGACCTCTTGGCTGAGACATGAAGAGTTAGTGGCCATTCACTCCTTGAAGAACAGAGGGTGTATGAAAAACCTGCCTGCAGAGGACTGACCTTTGGTAGGGTGACGCTTGGCTGGATGGAACAGTTGCAGCTCACTCTGCCAAGTGTGAAGAGGGAGAAAGGCTGTGTAATGATTAATACTGGTGAAGTTGGACCCTGATGGGCTGTGAGTGCTGCTGAGGTGGGGTCAGAAGCCCCCAGGTAAAACTCCAGGCATCAAAGTACTTCTGCTGCCCCCTGGTGGACAAGTGGAAAAAATGGGCAAGAAAAAATTCATGGTACAGTTGGGGTTTTTTTGGAGGGGGTCGTATTTTTACACAAATTAAGCAATATTTCATATGTGTATATCTAATTTTAACAAATTGATTGAGCTAAAGTTGAATATAATAATTCCAATATATAGAAAGAATAGAATTTATAAGGTTTTTCCAGATGCATGCACCAGAGAAGCTGTCACAACGAGGATAAAGACCATGTCCCTTACTCTTAATGTCTCTTCCTGCCCTCTTGTAATCTCTTTCTTCTGCCCCTCTCCACCCCAACCATGTGTGAAGAAAACTCACATGCTTTCTTTCATTATAGATTCATTTTTATTTTCTAGAATCTCCAAAATTTGAATCATGCAGTATGTAATTTTAGGTGGAGTTTGGCTCCTTGACTCAATACAATCATTTTGACATAGTTTCTTTTTTTTTTATCTTTTCTTTATATATTACTCCAGGGATGCATTAAATTTGTGTATCCATTCATCCCTTCATGGACACTTGTGCATAATGGGGCTGTTACACGTAAACCTGCCATGACCATATGTGCAGAAACATCTTTAACCCAATGTGTGAGGTCCTTGTATGCACCTGAATAGCCAGAGGAATGGAAGTGAGGGAGTTTCCCCAGAATTCTAGTCTCAAGGTCACACAGCCACAGCCCCACTCAGAGGGACAGAAACACCTGATTCTCCACATAAAGCTGTGTCTGCCACAGCCTACCCATCAGTCACCACAGCAGCAGAAATAATGGCCCCATCTCCCTTCCAGCTTCTGAATTAAACACAACTGCACCTCAGAGGCTGAATTTGGTTTACATTTGGATTCTAAATCACTAGAGTGGGAAATGTAGTTTTTAACCTTTCAGTCCCTCTAAAATATGAGGAAACATAGAAGGAAATGGAGCACAGATGCCAAATGTCAGTAGAAAACACATGGCATGTCTGAGTCCACCTGCAGGCTGTGACTCTGGGCAGGTGGTCACACCTCAAGAAGCCTCAGTTTTTTCATGTGACATCATAAAAAGACATATTGGAATTTTTTCCTGGTTCTTAGAAAAGAGCAGCAAAACCTTTGGAATGTTCTATGTGATGAGGGTGATGGGAGTGCCTTTGTCATGACGAGGGAACTCCTGGCAGGCTTCTGGGTAGTTGCAGATGGAGATTATGTTACCAGAAACACTAAGTCTTGTTCAGAATCTTGGAATTTTCACCTGCAACATAAGAATTTTCTAAACCTGTAGAGAATGTTTATGATTCTATTTGAGCCGAACTTGATGACAGTTGCCAGGAAGCAAAATCTTAGTCAATTGAGAACACGCTCCAGAGGATGGCAGCTTTGTGCATCATTTTATACAGTGCAGTCAAAGCCAGAGGCCTCAAGGGTTGCCTCAAATTTCCCGGCAGAAGCTTAGGAAGGAAGGAGAATTCAATGTGCGGAAATCTCTGAGACTGGGTAAAAAGTAAGGCAAATAGACACATTTTATTTTTTAAGACAAAATACTTACTTTTAAGAACACACACATCCTCCCCCTACTTGTTGTAATAGCATCTCTTCTAAATTTCAAAATACTATTAGAAAGGGGGCTAGACCCAAAGGGGTTTGTCTAAAGCCAGTGGGTAGGGTGTGGGTTCTTGACTTTCTGCAGGAAAAAAATCAGAAAATAAGCCAAGGTAATTTTGAGGGTATGTTTATTAAGCTGGGGACAGTGAAACACAGATGGGCCTAGAATAAAAGGAGTAGCAGAAGAGAGACTGGGTGGGGCTGCTTTGATTCTCCTACAGCCCTATGGGAAAGATGTGAGACTAGGAGGGGCTGCTCTCAGCTTACTGCAGAGTCAGAAAATACAGGCCTGGGGGACAAGTTCAGGATGAACTGCTATGGCCCATTGCTCCCCTAGTTGTAAGTCTTATGGAGACCCCTGAGAGTTTAGGAGAAAGGAAATTTACTTGAAAAGGAACCTTGAAGCCCTCCTGGCATAGCTCAGTGGATTGAGCAAGGGCTGGGAATCAAAGTGTCGCAGGTTTGATTCCCAGCCAGGGTACATGCCTGGGTTGTAGGCCATGACCCCCAGCAACCGCATATTGATGTTTCTCTCTCTCTATCTCTATCTCCCTCCCTTCCCTCTCTAAAAATAAATAAATAAAATCTTTAAAAAAAAGAAAAGGAACCTTGAGTAGGTATGCTTCAAGAAGGGTACATGTGGCTCTCTTTGCCTTGAGTTTCATCTACTATTAAAAGTTAAAGATTTTACATGAGGTCTCAGGGAAGATCTCGATATAATATTCATCAGCTTTTTAAGGTGCATCCTTGCAGGGTTGTGGTCTCCACAAACTGGTTAGTGTCGAAGCAGAAGGTCTAAATTATAGATACAGCAATATTCCAGAGAAGGAAAGGCCACCTGTGGGCAAGGTCCAGCATGGTGTTTTATCTATTGCTAGGCATCCAAGGCTTTCCTCCCACCCCCTGGGGGAATCTTGTAGGCTGTAAATTGTTAGTCCAGTGTAGCTGTCTCAATTCTGTCATTTCACTTGCCAAGGAATATGTCTAGCTTCTTGTTAAACTGCTTTAAAACTGAAAAGCATAAAAAGTGTATGTTTGATAATACAAAAGTTGTCATATACACACTTAGAGATTATTAACAGTTGAGCTACACATGCAATGTTTGAGAAAAGACCCCCAAACAAGTGTAATTATTATTATGACTAATATTAGCAGACAGGTAAAGACAAGCAAACCTATACATTTCAACATCAATTTTTAGGTACAGAGTTCTTGTCATAATCTGTGGATTCCTGTCTATCTCAGATGTCAGCGACTTCTCATCTTTGAAACGTATGGGATTGCTTTAGTGGAGGCAAGTGTCAGTGGCAGATGTTCACCTGCAGTTGGGCACCTGATAGGGTTTTTTTCCCTGCAATATTGGAGAGTCTTTAATTGATGTCTCTTCCAATAGACAAAATAAGTCATGATCTTTAAAGTCGTTATTACCTAGGAGTGCACTTATGAAAGGAATATGACTAATTTATTAGTCCTTATAAACTGATTAATAAGTTCTTGACAATAATGGAGAATGTTTCCTTTTAGTAAGGTTGATCTGTATGTCCCTCTGTTTAGATGTATTGGGAGACCAGTGACTATTGAATGAGGAGAAAAGCTTTGTGTTCACCAAAAGTAGATTTCAGGTCAAGGAATATTTGGAAAGGGGGATCAAAAGCTTTTGAAAATTTATTTAGTTGAGGTTCTAAATTTTTTAAAAGATTTTATTTATTTATTTTTAGACAGAGGGGAAGGGAGAGAGAAAGAGAGGGAGAAACATCAATGTGTAGTTGCCTCTAGCACACCCCCTACTGGGGACCTGGCCAGCAATCCAGGCATGTGCCTTGACTGGAAATCAAACTTGAAAATCTTTGGTTTGCAGGCCGGCACTCAACCCACTGAGCCACACCAGCCAGGGCAATTTGTTTATTTGAGTTTTCTTTGTACCTTTTGTATGTTTCACTAATAAAAATACTGGGGTGACAGGCACAATGGAAATTCTGTAAAATAGACCAAATATTAGAAACACATTGCATTATTTGCGCAGTGAAAGGCATCCCTTAGTCACTGTAACTCAGGGGGGATTTACCAATTGATGTTAATTTTTCCCAATAATAATTCACCTTTGTTTAGGCTGTTGCTCTCATGCCAAGTGAATACCTCAACCCAGAGAGAAAAAACACACTAATTATAACTAACACGTATTTGTATTCTTGAGATAGTGGCATTTAAATAAAATTTAATGACCATACCTCAAGTGGATCTAAAGAATGTGGGAATTTATGTGAACCATTGAATAATTTTCCAGCATTCTATTTGGACAGATAGAATATCTGCCTCACACTTTACAAATTATAATAGGAGAGTTCCAGTAATATTGTTTCTTTATCCTTTTTTAAACTATTGTTGTTCAGGTACAGTTGTCCCAAGTTTTCCCCATTGCTTTCCCCTGCCCCTACTCCCTCCAACCCACAGTCAATCCCCAGACCATTGTCTGTGCCCATGAGTCCTCTATTCGTGTTCCTTGACTTGGCCTTTCCCCTTCCAGTACTATTGTTTATTTTCTGAAATCATATTTAAAAAAACCCAATGTGTTAGCTCATGTACATGTTAAAGTATCAATAATTGAGTCCCCACAGGTAAGATTGGTTTCTGGTTGAAACTGTATCTCTTGGTCTGGTTCAAAAGTCTTCCCTTTTTATTGCCATATCCTCTTTTTCTTTCTTTCTGAAGTTGCCCAGTAAAGCTGTTAAAAAGAGTCTTTTAATGATTTAATAGGAAGTAACAAGCATTCCCAGAATACACTGGAATTCTGGTAATTGCCAATTGTTTCAATATCTGTATGACATCTAATAATTCTGCAACCTATTTGCTATTCTTAACGTGCTGCCCTGAGAAAGTTCAGAAGCTGGGCTGCTTCCACAGCATTCCAGAGCTGTGAGCAATACCAAGGGCATAGCTACTATTAGTGCTAATATTGGCTATTTGGTATTTGGCCAATCGACAAGCACAAATTCGTATAATTAATTCAGCTTGTTTGGCATTTCTTATTTAGGTAAATAAATTCCTTCACTTATATCCATCATAGAAGTTATTGCACATCCAGCTTGGTTCCATCTCTGTTCATCTTTCACAGGTCCATGTGTAAACCAAGTTAAGTCAACATTATTAAGGAGTATCCTGTAAACCATCCCTAAGGGTAAAAAGATTGTCGGTGGTCAAAATGCAATCGTAGATGTCTGTATTCTGCAAAGAAGGCAGCAAACTTGCTGGGTTAAGACTGTTACATCAAGTTAAAAATGTTCGGTGTGGAAAGCAAGGAGCTGACGGAAGTGTGTGGTACCATGAGAATTTAGTGAAGGTTCACAGAATGAAGAACATAAACGTTGGAGAACCCATAACTCTTTTTCTGTCTGTTTGCTTAATGTGTCTACAGCACAGGTGACTATTGTGCAGGGAGGAAGACTTTTGGTTTCCAAGTCTAATTGCTAACTCTCATATCCTATAGGTCTTTGATAATCTCAATGCTTTGAAGTTAAAACTTAGAAAGTATTTTCTTTTTGTATAAAAAGTTAGAAAGTTTATATTTAAGGGGCTGTTTAAGGATTGAGCTCCTGAGTTGCACGAAATCCTTTTTATGTGTCTCAGATTTTTTCCAGCGTACTAGGTAGCAAACCTTTATTCATGCTTCCTTGTACAAGTCAGTTATTTAATTAAAGATGAGTTGGAGTTCTCTGTATGGTCCTGCATGTTTTGAGGGATTTCCTCTGAAACCTGCACAGAGATTCTTGGTCACATAAGAATACCTAGATTGGACATTTTATCTTCAGAGCTGAACATGTCCTGTCTCTCATTTATCCAGCAGAATGTTTTGTTTGGACTCTCAAAGAGCAATTCCAATAGAAAGCCAATGTTAAAAATCAGCCATCCATATTTCTTTTGTCTTGAGTTTTCAACTCTTTTTTTAAAAGTAACTCCACTCTATACTTCTAGAACATTTAAAAAAAATGTTTTCTTTTTTTCCCTTTATTTATTTATTTTTAGAGAGAGGGGAAGGGAGGGAGAAAGAAAGGAAAGGAAATATCAGTACATGGTTGCCTCTCACGTGTCCCGCACTAGGGACCTTGCCTGCAACCCAGGCATGTGCCCTGACTGGGAATCGAACCAGTGACTCTTTGGCTCACAGCCCGTACTCAATCCACTGAACTGCAGCAGCCAGGGTGAGTTTTCAACTCTTATTGCTAGTCCAGTTGCTCTCAACTTTTAACCTTCAGGTGCATCTCAATGATTAAAAAAAAACAACCCAGCTTCAATAAATTCAGGCCCCTTACCTTAAAACAGAAAGGTCTTGAGCTCAAAGAAAAATTCACCTAAGCTCACTAGATGCAATGTTAGGAGCTGGTGGGGCACAATATGCTCCTTCTGGTACCTAGCAAGGTGATCCTAGGTGAGCCTCTCTGGAATATTGCCACACTATGCCGAGTAAATGTCAAAGTTTGAAATGTTTAAAGGTGTTGAAAATATTTATCAGTTAATTTGAGTGAGGAAGGAATAACTCAACAAATTGAGAAAATGCTTCATGGAATGTCAGCTTTCCACCTGATACATGACAATCAAAGGAAAAGGCATTGGGGTGATGTGGCATCCACTGAGGGCAGATTAGGGAGTTGGGAGAAAGCAAAACAGGTGAGATCTCTGAGACTGGATAAAACATAAAGCAAGTAGACAGATACTGTCTTTACATTCATGGGTACAGGATAGTTTGCAGTTAATGATTAATATGGAAACAATAACAATGAAAAGTGTTTTTGTTTTCTGCGGTGGTGCAGTGAGGTTCCAGAAAAAAGGACATTACCCTGACATATTAAAGGTATAGTATCACAGATGTGAAATGCATTAGACAAATTCAGATAAAACAAAGATTGACATCTTTTAGAAAAGAACAAGCCTAAAACATGATACATGCCATGATCTGTGTTTAGTTACTAAGTTTTGACTTTAGACCACCCTGTGTGGTTACTGTAGGTCTCAGGGTTAATAAGGTTTGCCAAGCAAGCCTCCACTGAGTTTTTCAGGTGTAGTATGGGGCTTTTTAAAATCTATACACCCGACCCTTCAAAATTCTGGAGAGAGAAGCTAGAGATAATTAACAATGGGAAAATATGTAATGAGTCATACCAACATGAGGAAACTTGTAAGAAAAAAAATGAACAAGAAATCCTAAGCATAAGATTCAGAGAGGTTCTGAGAGGGTAAACACACAGGAAGGATATTGACCTCCATTATTATCACCCACTGTCTAGCCCAGTGTGTCTATTCCATGTAGCTGTTCCTAAATTATGTTTTTATAATAAACCAGTAATAGTAAATAAAACCATTTCTTGGTTCAGTGAGATGTTCTAAATAATCATAATACCTAAAAGAAGCAACAAAAATCCCCATGTTTGTAGTCACTTAGGCAGAAAGGTGAGTAGCCTGTGCACCCCATTTGTGATCAGCATCAGAAGTGACAGAGGTCTTGTGTTACTGAGCCTTGAACCTGTGGGGTTTGCATGCATTCTGAGTACTTAGTGTTAGAACTAAATTGAATTATAGGACACGCTATTGGAAACTTGGTTGCTAATGAGAGATAAAAACTTTTTATCTCATATGAAAAATGAAAAAAACCCACCGCTGGTTGGTGTGATGCTACAATTGACTATGAGGTTGTATGTAATCTGCCTCTATGATTGTTACAGAACATACCCACCCACACAGGACCAAAGGGGGTAATTATATACAATTACCAAAAAGTTCGTTATGTCTGCTGCCTTATAGGAAAGATGTCTCTCAATGCCAGAGATTTGTGAAAATGAAATGTTTGTTTAATTCTATACGGACTTAAAGTAGTGACCTGATGTCTTCATTAAAATACCAAATTCCTTTAGGATACCCACAGATGCCCACAGTGCTTCCTTCTCCCCCTGCCCTAATTCAGGGTACTGTAACTCAGGAAAAGAAGCAAGCATCAGGAATCCAGGCTCCTGATGCTGTCAGCTATGTCCCCATCCAGTCAGGATATCAAATTAATCCAAAGCCATGTGGCACCTTCTCATGGCTTACTGGCAAGAGTTCTTTCACCCTTCTTCTAGGCAAAGTCTCTCCTGCTTCCCAGGCCACGTGGTCAAAGGGGCACCTCAAAGCTGTGGGGGGTCTGCACTCTGGCCAAGACCACATGGTACTTCTCGGCAAAGCTGTGGGGATCCCCACTCTGGCAAAGCCATGTAGATCTCCCCAAAGCTGCGGGTAGGGGGGGTTGCCACTCTGCCAAAACCTAGTGGCAGTTCTCTGCTAAAGTCACATGGTGGTTCCCCCTACTGAAGTTGTGGGGGTCCACACTCTGCCAGAAGCACATGGGTCTCCTACTCACATGGTTGTGGGCGTCCCCACTCTGCCAGAAGTGTGTGGCTCTCTCTCTATTGCCACAGCTGCATGTTCTCTCTGTACTGCCACAGCCACGTGATCCTCTCTTCACATTCTCTGTAACACAATTATGAGTAGGGGTTTTTAACTCATGCTCTGTGAGAACTGCTCAGTGGGTGTTTACGATGTGGGTGTTTATGATCCGATTCATTTCTCTCCTAACATCATCCTTTTTATGGGATTTTGGTTATTAGAATCCAGAGGTCTTCCTGTTTGTAGACAACCCAGAGTTCTGCAACCAGTTTTGGGGTTGTGTCTGTGATGTTAAGAGCAGAAAACAGATCTAGCCATCTTGTGCTTAGCAGGCTACATTTTTCTCTTATCTTGAATAATATGTTACTACATATCAGTACCTATGTTACTGACAATTTTCCATTTTTTTTCAATCACACATGCCAGGTTGTTTTTTTAAATTTGTTTCTTAACTGGATATAATAACAGCCAGTTGAGGAAACAAAAAATATGTTTTCTCTAACCTTTTGAATTCCTCTAGCTGAGCTAAAACTAAAATTAACAGAAAAGAATGGAAAAATTCTATTATATGGTTTAATATTATGGAAAGATAAAATTAGAGGCCAAACAGTATTGGGTAATTGAGGCTTATATGCCATTGTGAAGCTATAAAATATAATAATAACTTTTGTGGTTTGAGGCTTCAAAATGAAAAAACCAATTTGCATGACAATTCCAAAGCAAATATTTGTTAAATATTTTTTTTCTCAGCATCTTTATGTAAATGCTTCTCCTTGAGCTGGTAGGCAGTTAAGAAGAGAGGCCCAAGGGTTTTTTTTTCCTGATCCTTCTGTTTCCCAAGAACAAGATCAGAATCAATATCCTAAAAGGCACAGCTGGGCACAGAAATAGAGAACAGGCTGACAGTGTCCAGAGGGGAGAGGGGAGGGGATTTCAGGGGAATTTCAGGGGAAAAGGGGAAGGCTTTACAGGAACAAGTATAAAGGACACATGGACAAAAACTGGGGGGGGGAGTGGAAATGGGAGGAAGGTGGGTAGGGCTGGGTGGGTGGGTAGGTGGGTAGGCTGGGATGGGAGTAAAAGAAAATTGTACTTGAACAACAATTAAAATAAAATTTTTAAAAATAAAAGGCACAGCTGGGGTGGCAATTCTGCTTCTCTTCACAGCAGAACCACGGCTCTGAAGCTGATTTAACAAGTCTCTAACAAGTCTAACTGAAAGCTCAGTTCAAGTACACCTAGTCATTTAATTAAAGTCACTGAGTACCTAAATCATTACCAAACCAGGTAAGATACTGAACCATTGCTTTATTAATGTAAATATGTTGAATTCTGGCTTCTTTGTGTTGTTGTTGTTGTTGAGCACATGTCTTTTCATGTGCTATTTTTTCCCTTAAGATTCTTAAAATTATAGTTGAATTATTCTTTATTTTGAAATAATTGTTATTGTATTTTTTCCATTACCATTTAGCCCCCTTATACACACCTTGCAATCTCCACACTGTTGTCCATGTCCCTAAATCCTTTTTCCATTTTGCTTAATCCCTCCACCACTTAGCCTCCTCCACTTAGCTGTCATCCGGCTCTTTATCTATGAGTCTTTCTATTTTGCTTGTTAGTTCAGTTTGCTCATTAGATTCCACATGTGAATGAAATGATATGGGGAAAAAAAGCTCAAATAAACATTATAAGTTCACACTTAAAGGAACTTTAAAAGGAACAATAAACAAAGCCCAGAGTGAATAGAAGGAAGGAAACAATTAAGATCAGAGCAGAAATAAATGAAATAGAGTCTAAAAAAAAATGACAAAAGATCAATGAATCCAAGAGCTGGTTCTCTGAAAAGATAAACAAGATTGACAAACCTTTAAGAAAAAAAAAGGAAGGACCCAAATACATGAAATCAGAAATGAAAGAAGAGAAGTAACAACTGACACCAAAGAAGTACAAAGGATTGTAGGAAAATATTATGAACAATTACATGCTAACAAACCAGACAACCCACAAGAAATGGATAAATTCCTAGAAACATAAAATTTTCCAAAATAAATCAGGAAAAAATAAATCAGAATGAATCAGATAATCTGAATAAACAGATTACACCTTATGAAACTGAAGCAGTAAAAAAGCACTCCTAAGAAACAAATGCCCTGGACCAGAAGGCTTCACAGGTGAATTTTACCAAAATTCTGAGAAAAGCTAACACTTCCTATTCTCAAACTATTTCAAAAAATTCAAGAGGAGGGAAGGCTCCCAAACTCATTTTATGAGGTCAGCATTATCTTAATTCCCAAACCAGATAAAGATACTACAAAGAAAGAAAATTATAGGCCAATATTTCTGATGAACATAGATGCTAAAATCCTCCACAAAATATTAGTAAACTGAATACAGCCAGCAATGTATCAAAAATATCATACACCATGATCAACATTTGCAAATCAATAAATGTGGTCACCACATAAGGATAAAAGCCACATGATCATAAAAATAAATGGAGAAAAACTTTTGATAAAATCCAGCACCCATTTATGATCAAAACTCTCAGCAAAATGGAATAGAGGGAATATACCTAAACATAATAAAGGCCATATATGACAAACCCACTGCCAGCATCATACTCAATGGGCAAAAATTACAAGTGTTCCCTTTAAGATTGAGAACAGGACAGGGATGTCCAATTTCACCTCTCTTATTCAACATAGTACTGGAAGTCCTAGCCTCAGTCATCAGACTAGAAGGAGAGATAAAAGGCATCCAAATTAGAAAGGAGGAAGTAAAAATGTCTTTATTTGCTGATAGAGAACCCTAAAGATTCTACCAAGAAACTACTAGAACTGGTAAATGAATTCAGCAAAATAGCAGATACACAATTAATATCCATAAATCAGATGCATTTTTATATGCCAATAATGAAGAGAAATGGAAATTAAGAAATCAATGCCATTCACAATCACTTCAAAAAGAATAAAATACCTAAGAATAAACCTAACCAAGGATGTAAATGACCTGTACTCAGGAAACTATAAGTTGCTGAAGAAAGAAATTGAAGAAGATACAAGTAAGTGGAAGCACATACCTTACACATGGATAGAAAGAATTAACATCATTAAAATGTCTATACTACCCAAGGCAATCTATAGATTCAACACAATTCCTATCAAGATTATAATGATGCATTTCACAGAACTAGAACAAATATTTCAAAAATTCATATGGATCCACGAAGGTCCCTGCATAGCAACTACAATCCTTAGAAAGAACAAAGTTGGAGGAATCATGCTACTTAATATCTAGTTATACTACAAGGCCATAGTAATCAAAACAGCATGGTACTGGCATAAAAACAGACACAGAGATAATTGGAACAGAATAGAGAGCCTAGAAATAAACACACAACTTTATAGTCAATTAATATTTGGCATAGAAAACAAACACAATGGGCTAAAAGTAGTTTATTCAATAAGTGGTGCTGGGAAAATTGAACAGATACATGAACAAAAATGAAAGTAGACCACCTCCTTACACCACATAAAAGAGTAAATTCAACATGAATCAAATACTTAAATATTGGAAGAGAAACCATAAAAAGTATACATATGTATGACCTGGTGATAATACTGGTTCATAAACCAAGGATTATAATTTTTTATTCAGTAATTCTATGCTCATGATATCAAAAGCAAAATAAAACACAGAAGACATGTCACATCACATGTTGTTCAAATAAAGAGCCAAGAAGTTTGAAATCTTCAGACAAATCTTAATCAATGTGGAAGGCCCGGAGATGGAATATTGTCTTAATGTGATCACCTGCAATCCCATGAAGGTTTTAACTCCCACTGTGGATGGAAGAGGAAATTATTTTTTGCATGATATTTGCACTGAAAACAAGATTATTAGTTCCTGGCTATCTTATGTTAATGTTCTTCCTTATATTTGTGACAACTCTTTAAGTTGTCACATAAGCCCTGGGCCTTTGTGTGTTTTCTCTCTGAGTGATCAAGGAAGTTTATGCCTACTTTGTCTGGGCCACACTGAGGACATCTGTCCCAAACAACTGCACATTTCCAAGATGGAACAAAATTCATTTCTAATAACATCCTTTGATGCTACTTACTTATCCTTCTCTTTTAGACATTGTCTAATCCAAGGTCTTCTTTCTTGAAAGATGAGGACTGAGCTGCTTTCTTTCCCACCCACAGCGCGTGCACACACACACACACACACACACACACACACTCTTCTCATCCTGCCACTCCAGTATTCCTCCAAAGACCAATATTTAGTGTAGACATTAATGTGCTTGTTTAATGATATTTACATTTCAGCCAACAAGCTAAATTATTTTTACAATTTGAGCATCTGAAGTGCATTATGGATGGAGAAACTTCCTTTCATGAGCTACGAAAGTTTGAGAAGGGAGGTCCTGTTCATTAGACACTTCTTTTTTTTAAATTTTATTTTAATCACTGTTCAAGTACAGTTTTCTCCCTTTTACTCCCAATCCAACCCACCCTCCCAACCCTCCCCACTTCCCTCCCATTACCACCCTCTCCCTAGTTTTTGTCCATGTGTCCTTTAAATTTGTTCCCGTAAACCCTTCCCATTGTCCCCTGAAATTCCCTCTTCTCTCCCCTGTGGTCACTGTCAGCCTGTCCTCTATTACAGTGTCTTTGGTTATATTTTGCTTGTTTCTTTGTTTTGTTGTTTGGGTTCCTGTTAAAGGTGAGATCATATGGTATTTGTCTTTCACTGTCTGGCTTGTTTCGCTTAGCATAATGCTTCCCAGCTCCATCCAAGCTGTTGCAAAGGGTAGGAGCTCCTTCTTTCTTTCTGCTGCATAGAATTCCATTGTGTAAATGACCCATAGTTTTTTGATCCATTCATTTACTGATGGGTAGCTAGGTTACTTCCAGCATCTAGGTATTGTAAATTGTGCTGCTATGAACATTGGGATGTATAGGTTCTTTACATTAGACACTTCTAATGAAACAAATAGAGTAGACAAAGCCAGTAACACTTCTATAGCCCCTACAGTCCCTTCAGGTGACCCTGTAGTGGTCACATTACAAATTGCACCTTTTGATAGATCACTACTAGGGAAAGAACTAGGTAAAGGGAGTGTCAAGTGAAAATGCAGAGAGCACTTTGTTCAAATGTCATTAAAAATTTCCAAATGGTGAAATGAGAGTATTAAACCTACCACAGGCTGTTCTGAGTGAATGCACAGACTGTGAGTCCATAAAGGCAGCCCTCCCTAGTAGAGCAAATGGATATGTTCTTTCTCAAAGTTTATTTCATGACAAATTCAAGTTATAAAAAACCTACCAGCCTACAGTTCATGTCACCCTTAATGGTGAGAACTAGAGGCTTTCTTGCTTAAGATGAACAAAATGACAAGTTTACTAAATGCCTTAGTAAGAATTCTGTGCTTAAAACAATGGAAGTGAGTGCCTGCTCATGTTCATGCTCTCAGGCAATGACATCGGTGAAGATAGTGACACCAGTGACAGGATCAGGTCTAGTGATCAACAGTTTAAGCAAAGCATGTGCTGTAGGAACATTCACCTCTGTGACCATTCAGAGATCTCATAGATCTACGAGACTTTTATGTCTCTGAAAGTCTGGGACATGCTGGACGTACCCTCCAGAGTAAAGGACAGGTTGCAAGTTACTGTACTTCTACTTCCATTTAATCCATGTTAGAAGACCAAAGGTGCTTTGTGAAGCCACTGGTGAATTCTAATTAAAAAGTTACATGCAGACTCCTAGGATTTGGAGCACAGCCATGTCCTCTACAGCACTAGAACATCAGCTCCTGATAGGCTTCTAGGCCTCAGGAGGGTTGGAGAGTCAACATGGGTTGTTGTGTGAGCAGGTAGCCAGGCCTCCTCACCATGACCTGGGTTCTGTCACAGCCACTGACACATGGACAGGTGGGAAGAGCAGCCTCCATGGCTGATGGAAGTGATACATCCTGGATTAGGCAAGGACACGTGGTCCAACCATTCATACCTATCCCTCCAGCACTGTGACCTGTCACATAGCTGGTACCCATGAAATAACAGGAAGTTTACTCTTAGTAGTCTACAAAAAAAAAAAAAGGAAAAAAGAAAAAAGGAAAAGGCTTCATTCACTTTAAGTTCACTTGGCTGTGAATTTTCTCTCCAATGCTCCCCCCAACCCCTACTACCATCCACTCCTTTTCTTGTACACAGGCTTCTAGTCAATCTCAATTACTGTCAGAGCTAACTTGTTGATTAAGCTGAGGCATGTCTTGAAATATAGGCTTAAAATTTGTCTTTTCACAGCTTTCCCAAACCATGTGGACACTGCTGCCCACCAGACTGTGCAGTGAGAGCTTGCTGTACATGATTCTGTGGGGTTGGAGCTGGAGACTGGACATCTGTGGTGCTCAGTTTTTGTCTTCACTACCAAATCTATCCTGTATTTCTCACCTAACCCCTGCTCCATCCCAATCACAATTTTAGTTCTACTATCCTGCATTCCAACTTTCTTTCTGATTCAAATTTCCAAAGTTTGTTGACTCATCTGTTGCATTCATGGTGTCCCCAATCCTATAAATTCTCATTGCTTTCCAGATTTCCATCCCACCTAACAATATTCTGATTTTTTAAATCCACTTACCTTTATTCCATGTTATCTTTTCTACATATTCTGTCAGCTTGTACATCCAATGCTTTCTCTTGTCCCTGTGTCAGGTCACTGGTATGAGTCTCCTGAAATTCACTCATTCCCCACCCTGTGTCTCACCCCGCATGCCCATCTGGGTCTGAGAGGACAGAAGGCCCCATGATGCCACAGCAGGCCAGTGGCTCCTCTTTCAGCAGGTAGACCAGCCCTTTACTCAGATTCCTTAATTCCATTTTGGGACACTCCAAATTGCCCTTATGCATGGAACCCTAGGTCCCATTTAATTTATATAATGCCCAACATACTCCAAAACTGACTTTTACAATTACTCACCCTTACTCTGAGCAAGCTCCATGCCTCCATGCTTGTCCTTTATGCCCACCACTGCTCACCCCACAAGCCACCTCTAGCCAAGCTTCCAAGTATTGGATTGGCAAAAATTTGTATGGTTTTTTTTTCTGTGAAATAAAAGACCCTTTTTTTTCATTTTCACCAATAACTTTATAGATTAGGATATTTAGAGTATGTCAGCTATCTCCCACGTGATAGAATGTTGATTGTTCTCAATTAATGTCTCTATTTGATTGCTATCAATATCAACCAGTCTATCTGACCACGAAGCATCATCCAGCAAGAAATCTCTGGCACAGAACTTTGCAACCCACATTTTGATGCATTCAATTATTCATAGCACCTTTGCCATACACTGCATAAACCATTATTTGTGTTTAAGCTGCATTTTTACCTTCTTGAAATGATAAAGCATGATACGCTAAAAATGTGGCATACATTTTTCCATCTTCAACATTAAAAATACTACACAGAAATTCATCAATATTGATCAGTTTTTTAAATGCACATTGATAAGGCAGCTGTCACAATGCAATGTAACCAATTTGTTTCCATTGAATTTTAAGACAACTAAGTACTACTAGAACCACCTTATGGGAAAAAAAACAAATGATATTTTGGAAAAAAGCAAATGAAATTTTGGTCAACCTAATGTTTTAACCAAATATCTCAGAGACCACAAGGAGTAGGAAAAAGGAACAGACCCAGAGGAGAGTTTATTTCCCATTTCACAGACTCTGGCTGTGAACTCGCCAAGGACAGGCACACAGAGTTGGTAGAAACAACAAGAAGACAACAAAATATCTGGATGTTTTGCTAAGGTAGACCTGCCATGGCTTATGTGACAGGGACCTGGATGTTGACTAGAGTTGTTGAGTTTTACGACAGAATATTATTAAGAATCTCCATGACCTTGTTCCTTGAAGGTGCATCAAAAGTGTGTGTGTAATGAGAACACAGCTGACAGTCTGCTGCAGAGGGGTCCCTTTTCAGGCCTGGATGGGTTCTCAGATTCTGGGACAAAGACTACTTAGAGGAAGCCTGGAACCCCAGAATAATCTGGGTAGTCAGGTAATCTTTTGCTGTGGACGCCAAGTCAGAAGCAAGAACAGAAACTTAAAAATTCTTATTTGGAAGATTATAGTCAGATTTTAAAAAATTGGAAGATTTGAAAATATGGTAAGGATTGAAACTGTAAGCAAGATGACAGGATCAGCTGATTACAGGTAGATGATGTCAAAGTCACACATGTATCAGATAATATTAAAAAGGCAAAAAAAATTGTATCCAAGACCTTGCAAAAGGGCAGTGAAACTAAACTCAGCAACCCAGAAACAAAAAGCTGGGGAGATTTTAAGCACCTCAAAAAGGAATAATAGGGATCTGTGTTTGATGACTGGCTTTGCACAAATGAAAGTAAAACTTCTCATGGAATCCTTACAGGAGGTCCTTTTACATCTTGGTTGTAAAGGTCCCCACCCAAGTGAGGCTCTACCCTCCCTCAGTGACTAGAACACAGGAACATCACGAGGATTAAATTTTAAAGAAGGTGACTGAGGCTCTTGAGACATATTATTTTTGTAATAACACTGGCAAGAAGCTTTTAAGGAGACATGCATATTTCAATAAGGCAGAGAAATAATAATCACTTACAAATTGCGATTACCTTCCCAAAGGAAATTCTCTAAAATCCTGGAGGTCAGAGGCCTGAGTTAACTCTGAGTTAACATTTAGGTCATAACAAAACTGATTTTTACCCAGTGGACGAAAAGGCAACTCATCTCCTTCAGCCAAAATACATTTTGCATCTACATCAGTTCCCGCAATTGATAAAGAGATCAACATGGCTGACAGTCCATGAACAGAGTGGGAATGTGACTTCCCAGAAGGCTGTGCTTCTGGAGTTTTTATGGTTCCATTACATTTCTCTGCACAGTCACCTTCCTTTTCATCACCAAATTTCATCACCAAAGAAGAAGAGTCTTCTTGATCACAAACATGGCTGCTGTCACCTGATTTAGCCTGACTGGTTACCTAAGTGCAAAGGAGCTGACATTCACCACATGGTTTGCTCTGATGAATGTTTTCCTATGAAATCTGAGAATAAATTTGTAACAGCCTCTTGAGGTTAGGAAGCCTCACCCTCACACTTCACCTACAGTCTCTGCAGGTTTGGGCGATGCCCTCATATCCAAGAGATATCAAAATACCCATCAGACCCAACTTAGCTTTATAAAGAGCGAGGTCATTTCTGATTCTGTGGGCATCAATATGAACTATGACATTTGAGCCGAAACCTTGGTTGTATTACCAATGTTTCCATTTATGTCCTATTAACAAAGAGGATAGTGTCATACTGAGGGTATGCAAAAAGATTTCTTGCCATAAGAAACAAGAATACTCAAAAACATTTTAGAAATTATTTGTGAGATATAAAACTGGAAAAAAATTCACTGCTGCCACCCACATGGGTGTCCTCCTGTCAATTCCTGTTGTCTACACAGTGTCCACGTGCCCTCCACCTATCCCTGTGAAGGAGGGACAGAGATTGGATTCCTATGAGCTCATCAAGGGCTCCCACTGGTAATCACACAGCCAATGATCATCCTCTAACGTACTCAATGTCACCTCCACTGTGGTGGCGGTGAAACTAAAACCAACCAGAAAGAGTGGATAAAAGATAAGACTCTTGTTTCAGCATCACTAGCCATCAGAGAGATGCAAATTAAAACCACAATGAGATAACACTTCATACTGGTGAGAATGGCCATCATAAACAAATCAACAAACAACAAGAGTTAGAGAGGATGTAGAGAAAAGAGAACCCTAGTGCACTGTTGGTGGGAATGCAGACTGGTGCAGCCACTGTGGAAAACTGTATGGCATTTCCTCAGAAAACTAAAAATGGATCTGCCTTTTGACCCAGCAATTCCATTACTGGGATTATATCCTAAGAACCCTGAAACACCAATACATAAGAACCTACACATCCCAATGTCACAGAAGCACAATTTACGATAGCCAAGTGCTGGAAGCAACCTAAATGCCCATCAGTAAATGAATGGATCAAAACACTATGGTACATTTACACAATGGAATTCTATGCAGCAGAAAGAAAGGAGCTCCTACCTTTTGTGACAGCGTGGATGGAACCGGAGAGGATTATGCTGCGTGAAATAAGCCAGGCAGTGAAAGACAAATACTATATGATCTCACCTTTAAGTGGAACCTAATCAACAAAACAAACAAGCAAGCAAAATATAACCAGAGGCATTGAAATTAGGAACAACCTGACAGTAACCAGAGGGGATAATGGGGGGAGGGAGGAAGGGTTTTCAGGAACAACTATAAATTACACATGGGCAAAACCAAGGGGGGGTGTGGAATGAGGGGAGGGAGGTGGGGATGGCCAGGGTGGGAGGGGAGTGGTGGGGGGTAAATGCAGACAACAGTACTTAAACAACCATTAATTAAATAAATAAATAAATAAATAAATAAATAAATAAATAAAACCAGAGATAGAATCTAGTGTGAAATGTGACCTTGAGTCAACTATAATGACAACATAAGTTCACATTTTTCAGCACTTATTGACTTAATGCAAGTCTTCTAGAATCTCTCCACCTTCACAAGAAATCTATTTAAAAGATGCAGAATATTTTATTCAGACTTTAAAAACAGAGAGAGAAAGAGGAGAGTTACTCATATTTTACATTCAGCTGGAGGGGCACACTATAAGCAAAAGTGATAGGGTTTGAGGCCTCACACTGATAATTTCCAGCATCTTCTCTTCTGACAGGGTTTCTGGTAAGGGTTCTGCTTTGCCAGGACAGCTTCATCCTCTCTGTAAGTCGCAGATTCATGCCATTGAAGAACCACTGTATGGAGATTCCCTTTGTGTAGCAGGTCAAGACCACGGCATCCTTATTCTTAGTGGCTGTGGTGTTGCTGGCTACAAGGATGGCCATTATCACAGGCTCTGTGGGGAAATAGAGGATGTGAATGATGGAGAATGAACATGAGACATGGAGTTATGCTGTCTTCTCTGAGATCTCAGCCTCTCACTGCCTACAGTGAGCTCTGTTAAGTTCGGCAAAGGATATTTTTGATCTCTGTGGTGGGAAAGCAATCTTTATTCAGGGGACAATGTATAAGAATAGAAAGGATAGTCATTTCCTCCTGACCCCGGACCACCCTCTGATGACCTCTCACTTGTTCCTTCAGGCATTACTTTAGCACCAGCACTTGAAACCCCTTCCTAGCCCACATGTCCTATAACCTATCATCAGGTAAATTTTTCTAAATGTTTCTGAAAGGAAAGAAAAAGCAAATCAATAGAAAAAAACATCCAGATGTATGGAATTGGAAGGCTCACACCATTCCACATATTTGGTAAAATTACTATAAAAAACAATGTCATTTGTGCATAAATTAAATAATTTATTCTAGAATTTATGTAGAATTTCAATGGATCCCCCACATGGTTGCAATGATGTTACAAAAAAAGAATAAACCTGGAGGTCTCACACTTCCTCATTTCAAAGCTTACTGTGGAGCACAAGTAACCAAACAATGTGACACTCGCATAAAACTTCTATTTATCAAAAGACAAAATGAAATCCTTTTGAGAAAAAAAAAAGCCAAGTAGATCAAATCCTAAAGCTAAGAACTAAAACTACAAAACTCTTAGAAGAAGATATAGGGGGAAGCACTATATAACATTGGATTTGGCAATGATTTCTTACAGATGACACTAAGAACACAGGCAAAAAAAGAAAAAAATAGATACACTGCTTTTTGTCAAAATGAGAAACTTCTGTTCATCAAAGGACAAAATCAACAGAGTGAAAGGTGACCTGTGGAATATAGAAAATACTGTGCAAATCATATGTAAGATGAGAAGTTAACACCCCAAATAGACAAGAATCACCTACAACTCAAAAACAACAAAACCAAATAACCTGGTGAAAAAATGGGCAAAGCACTGGAATAGACATTTCTCCAGAGAAGACATACAAATGGCCTATAAGCACAGGAAAAGATGCTCAACATCACTATCATTTGGAAAATGCAAATTACATCTCAAGGCCATGCTGTTGGTGATGTTAGGTAAAGTAACTGAGCTGTGCAGGTAACAGAACGTTGCCATATATGGTACCTTCGATTCTTCAAAAGGCTTCACAAGTCAGAGTTGGAACCTCTCACCTCTCAGCCAACTTGAGTCCTTAAAAGAATAAGGCAGGTCTGTGTATCACAAGACAAATGCATGGGAGTCTGAGGGCTCAGAGAATGTATGACCTTCCGCTCTGTGTCTAGGGGAAAGTACAGACTTTCTCAGAGTTCCGTTAAGTATCAGGGTTGGATCAGGGAAAGGCATAAGCCTGGCAGGCAGAGACTACCGCACACTTCTTGTTTTTCATTTATCAGCTGACTTCCTCGCTGACCAAGGGTCATTTCTTCAGGCTGCACAGCCCTCCATCACCCAGATGAGGTGTGTTTCTACTAGGCACCATTTCCCTAAACATTCTATGGATGAGTTTAGGCAGAAATAACACATACATATGGATCACAAGCAAGCTGTTTGTCAGTTGGGTATTCAAGCACCTAGGCAAAGAGGCTGGCCTTCTTAGGTGAGTGTGACTGACAAGAGTCAGTGAGCCAATAAATGATAGACCCGAGTCCAAGAAATGAGCTTGAAAAAAAGTGAAGGGGCAAGAAGCTGACTATGGCAGCAGAACCATGTGATAGGCCAGTAAAATACTTCGCCTTCTCCTGAGGGCAGGTGAGGACTTTTGGAAATGCAGAAGGGGAAATGCAGAAGAGCATGGAGTTGATGAAATTCTCGTTCTTACAAAGTATTTGTGTTTGGTGGTTATGAGATAAAAATTTGGAAAGAATTTAAAAGTATTTTCACAGGTGAAAATTATTATTAATACCCTGGTGCCTAAGGCCAATTGCAAGAGGAATATTTCTTCTGGTTCCAGTCCCTGAAGGGACAGTGAACCTGTCCTGTGCATCCAAGATTCCCAAAACTCTGCATCAACCTTTCAGTCTTGGAAGAAATTTTCGATTGTTTATTCATTCATTATTTCAACCAACATTTATTTCTTCCTAATTCATCAAAAGCAACTGTTTTTTTCACCAATGTTGGTCCCTGTACTAGCTGCAAGTGTGGAGAGTGGAGTGATAAGGCAAAGTTTTGTTTTTATAAGGAGTGAAAATGACACAAACACATCAGGAAAAAAATTAGTGATTTCAAGTTTAGTACAGGAAGGCGTGGCCTGACCACCTGAGGGCAATGCCTGAGTGTTCCCAGCACTGATTCTGAGGATTCCTGCAGGTTCTAGAGTAAAAAATAATTCTCCATTTATTATCATTCCCCAGCCCAGAATCTATCCCTCTGAGCTGAGGAAGCTTAAGAAGAGAGCATCTCAACCAATGATTGGCCTAGCAAACCACAGACATTAATAAAATCCCAAGTTGGAAGAAGGGGTGGGGCTATGGCTGCAGACAGACCTTGGGTGACCCTGATGAGCTTCTCCTCCTGGTCTGTGTGACTCTGCTTTGGAGACTGTATCTCCCTGTGCCTCAGTTTCTTTTCCATGGAGGAGGATGCATATTTGGCTGTCGGGTGTCAGTGTATTAATCATACAATATACACAGTATCTGACCTTGAATCTTGGGATAGGGCAACTGCTCAGACAAGACGCATCTGCTATTGATTGAATCCCAGAGATGATTCCCTTCAGCTGATCCCTGGTGGACACGGAGCTGCCAGGAGCATCTTTTCTCCTCAGTTTCTCCCTGAAGATGCTGACCTCTCTATGGACACCCCTAAGTCCCCCAGAAGAGTTGCAGGATCCTTGCAACTCTAATGATGCAGGATCCTTGTCCATCTGTGCTCCCCACCCACAGTGCCATCCCTGCTCAAATGTGGTTGTAGGGGCTGAGCCCTGGCTGATGACCAGCTTAGGAGACCTGTGGCTCAGGCACCCTGGGAATTGCTGCTCCCAATCAGCTCCTTTAAGGAAGCCAAACTCAACCTGACACAGGCTCCCCAGGCTCTCTGGAGCCAGGAGCTCTGGAACAGGGGTCTGGAGAGTGGCTGACTATGCTGAGCTGTTGTGAGAATTCCAGGGAGCTCCTCAGGCCAGGCTATTGTGGAGCCCTGCAGGGTCATCTCAGGGTCAGGGTCAGGGAAAGGACCCTAAGGGGCCAAACTGAGACTGGTCTCCTCCCCCTGCTGGGTTACTCTCATCAAAATGGTCTTTCTGTCCTCACTGAATGTCATCAGGGTAGAATCTGGGAAGGGGACAGAAATCTTGGGAAGTTTGTCTCCACTGTATCCTGTCAAATGCCAGAACTTCACCTGGGAGGTGATGCAGAGGGGGATGGAGGCAGAGTCTAGGTCTGTCAGTCTTGAGTGTGAAGTAGAATTCACCCCCACCCCCACCACCGACACCCAGAGGTCAGAGAGGAGTCACTCACCAAACACACGGAGGCGACCAAATCCTATTTCTTTTATACGATTTTGAAGATGCACGACGACAGTGTAGTATCCTGCATGCTTTAAGGTGACCTTCTTAATCAGCCTGGATCCTTCGTTGTCTATTATTTCTCGACCGCTAAATTCAGGCCCCTTTCCCAGTTCTTTTTTGTACGTTACAATAGCTGCGATATAACGATTCGGGTTCGCCCCTCGTCCTTTGTACCAAATGATGATATTCGCATTCGGAGGCTTGTCGCGCATGCGCAGAAGCACATCTGCGCCTTCGGCAGCAGCGGTTGACACAATAGCGAGTTGAGCAGAGGTGGGCGGGCTCCAGAAGGTTACAAGTGAAACTAGGAGAAAAGAAAAAAAGTGATTAATATTTGCGTGTATGTAATGGACTTACGAGATGAAGCCCTAAATCCTGAGCAAGCCTCTTCATCTCTCAGCTTTGGTCTGGGTGTGAGTGTGAGTTTGTGTGTGTGTCTCTTGTTGTCCAGGTCAGCAGCATGGCCACTTTTACTTCAGAACCTCTAAACCTGTTATTTTTTTCTGTTTCCAATACACTTGTCCAGCTGTCTCTTGGCTCACCCCCTCACTGCCCTCAGGCTTTTGCTGACACTCAGGGTGTCCTTGGCAGACACCTCCTTTTACCAATGTTTGCGAAGACCTCTCTGTACTCTGTTGTTTTCATGACACTTGTGGGGACCTGACATCACATCCACATCTTTCCCTGCCCCTCTCCTCTTCACAGAACTTGAGCTCCATGAGCGTGTGGGCCTGTCTGATCCTGCTGAGTCTCAAGTACTTTCTGTAGGCTGCCAACACCTGTGAATGAATGAATGAATGAATGAGTATTCTCTGCATCCTTCCTTTTCTGTGTTGAGCTCACTCATTTCTGAGGTTGGCGGTAAGGCGATGCTCAGCATTCTTGATTAAAATTTCCTTTTGTTGCCTCACATAAAATGTTACTATTATTACCAACAGTTTTGAAAACTCCATACTCAGTGATGAATAACTTAGAATGAACAGCCATTGAGACTTTCCTGTTCCTCAGCACTTCCAGGTCATGAGATCTTCCTGCTGCTGTTTCCCCTTCTTCATCCCAATCTCCTCTTTTGCCCTCTCCCCTGAGGTCCTACAGACGCCCTCTCTAACCTCTGAGTGCTGTGTTCCACAAGAGATTTCAACAACTTTGGTCTCCCATCCTCCAGTCCACCCCCCAGGGATTGTCCCTTTTTTACCAGTCAGCAGTAGCCCGTGCCAGAGGACAAATTTTCTGCAAGTGCCAGCTGAGGGGGAGTCCATAATGTCTGCTGACTGCTCCGTTCACTCCGCTGCAAGAAGAGCTTGAGGTCCAGTAAGACTCACAGGCACTTCTGTACCCACTTGTGGGATCTGCTGTCCCTTCTCCCTGCGTGCTAAGCCTTTTCCTGGGGCAAGTTTGCTTCCCTGGCTATAATGAGCCAGGGGCGGGGCCTGTTCCCAGGACTCTTCCTCTCCTTTCCTTATTTATGCTACTACAGCTGTGCCTTCAATTTTGTTTACCTTTGTGTACATTTCTGTTCTATGGAAATGGCTAAAGACCATGAACACACACACACACACACATTCACAACCTGTGTTACCTCTGTCAGGTACACAGTAGCCTCTTTGTAACTCCCCCTTTTTTTACATTTCACATTTTCCTTCAGGGTGAGAGTCCTGGATGGACCTCGGGAAAACTTGCCACAGGGATTTTGTCACGCCCTCTGTGCATCAGATCAGCTGTGAAACTTTGCAAAGATTGTGATGCCCAGGTCACATTTCAAAATGCCTTTACAGAAGGTGCCCATCAAACTGGATGCCCATCAATAACGAGATACTATGATTTGAATTTGGCACAGGAGTGTCTCTAGATCCACCCCCTGTGGACATGGAGTGTCTCTAGATCCTGGTAAAGAACAGATCCTGATTTGGCAGGTGTGCAGAAGATGAGACTCTGTATCTGACAAACGCTCAGCAGAGGTTCATCTTATTGGTTTGTGGGTCTCACTTGCAATAGCAAGTATGCTGGGGACACTTGTTTCCCTGAGAGGATGACCCACTCACACTAGCACTGGCCTCTACTGTGTCTTGGTCTTGTGTATGTCAGCACCACACAGAGAGTCCCAGGAGTCCCCAAACCTCAGTAATATTTCTGTTTGTGACACAGAAACCCAGCTGAGAGCCAGGTCTTCCCCACATTCTCAAATGCTCTGAGAAGGTTGTATTTCCTCCCAGCAGGAAGGTCACAGACAAAACTCTAAAGGTAGAAGTGGTAAAGCTGGGTGATAATTGCAGAGGGGACCCTTCTTCTATCTCAGGTTTTCAACAGACTGGCCTCTGCTTCCAGAGACAAAGACACAAAAACATAAGTTTCAGTAGGACCTGCAGTTTGGCGTGTGAAGTGGGAGGTGTCCTGCGTGTCCCAGGAAGAAGGAAGTGTGGTGAAAGGTCAGGAGCCTGCGGGCATCCAGGTTCTCAGGGCACATTTTCAGGTAGACCATTCCTCTCCATGTCTGTTTGTCAGGCTCGTCCTTGTGCTCACTGATTGTTGGGAAAACCTCTGGTCTCTGCCTGGGAGGCTTTCTTGCGCTTACTCTGCCAAGCCCGCGGATGGTGTAAGGCATGGCATAGGGAGCAGCAGAGCAACCCCTGAGAGAGGAGGTGCTCCTAGGCCCTGTCAAAGTAAGAAATGTCCAAACATGTAAACCACTTTTGTAAGTGTATCTGAGACAAACTGACATCATATTTGTGAGATCAAGTTCTGAAATCTTGTGAGTAACGCAAGTTTTGAAGCTTATTGTACATTATAAACAGAGGAGAAGAAAAAAGTTACTTGAAATCAACTGAGGTAAAAGAAAACATAGCTGGGAACTCTCTAGAACTGGATAAAAGGCAAAATGATGAAATACATTTTTTTGCAATAGTGGGAACATGGTAATTAACATTCACAGCACATACACAGGGTAGGCAGGAAGCCAGAGAACACGAGAAGCTCTATTGTCTCCTATTCTGGAGCCAGGGCTCTGCCTTTCAATGGTTTAACAAAGAAAACTACTCTAACCTGTTGGAGGTACATTATCCAAGATGCCTAAACAGGAGACAGGGCTCACTGAAGGTGGTCTGGCCTTTGCTGAGAAAGCTCTATGCCTGGGATGTAACTATCTGCCATCACCTGCCCAGTTAGGAATTTCTGGTCACAGCATCTTGTGTGGTTACTTTTGCTCACTGAGCTTGTCACGTTTATTGCATGGCACCTTTTTCTGTTCCTTTTTTTGTTCACAGTCTCACAAAGGAACATGTAGGACAGAGTAGGCAAGAGGGAGGGGCTCAGAAGGGCCTTAAGGGCAGGGCATGAATAAGGTTTCTTCTCTACCCCTGAGTCAAAGCCAGGGTTATGCATGAGTTCCCTGTGTTGTCTGTGAGGCTCAGTGTCACTCTTTGGAGGGAAGATGAAGATTTTCCACCAATGCAGGTGCTGTACCAGGGATGCTGATCAGGCTCCATAGGGTGGGAGTTGACCCTGAGCCCAGGACAGAGGTGGACTCTGACTTCCAGGCTGAGAGAACAGTCAGTCAGGACTCTGTCTCTGTGAGTCCCTGGCCTCCTGACTCTATCCCAGTGCAAGGTGAGCCCAGTGAGAAGATAGACACTGTGCAGAGAGTTCTGAGTCCATTGTCAGGAGAAGCTTCTCCTTAGGGAAATGGTCTCCTTGAAAAGTAGACTCTGGCCCCAAGGTTCAAAACTAAGTGTGGGGGCTCCTGCGAGAGTTTTCGAAAGCTTTGGCAGAGGATTTTGGCCTGAAGTGTTAATCCCCACACTGCCCTCTGTGTCCCTCTCATCACAATATTGAAGTGTTGCACCCGAGTCATCTCTGTCCCTGTCTGTTATCTGCTCCAGGCCTCCCCACAGAATGCAGGAGCTGGAGCAGCTGCATGTGGAGACTCAACCAGGGGACCCTGTGGGTTTTTCTGTTACAGGACTGCAGTGCCTGTGGGGCCCTTCTAAGATGAAGGTAACCACAGATCTGGGCTCCTATGCCCCATGCTTCATGGGAAGTGTCCATGGATCCCCAGGACAAGCTGGGGTGGAGAGATATCTCCAGGGACCACAGGCAGATGTCCCACAACCAAAGACCTTGGGGATGGGGCATCATTCCCTGACTTTTTGAAGTCAGGGCATGCTTGGTCCATCTTTGGTAATCACACTACCTGGGGTGAAGAGAGATGCAGAGAATCTGCCGGGTCAGATCTCTATGAAAAAGGGAAGGAACAGGCTGTTGTTCCAGCCACAAGAAGCTGATGTAACTTCTCAAGGTCACTTACTAGTTGGGGACAGGGAGGGCTGTGATTTTCTGGGAATAAAGGAGGGTCCAACCTATCAGACTTAGGAGATCTCTGTTCTCTCTCCTGACAATACAAGGAGCAAAGGCCCAAACCTAAAACATCTGGAGCCCTTGGTGGCCTCCTCCCGTGTGGCCACCAATTTTTTCATGTCCATAGTGAACATGCCCTTACCTCAGTGTCACACAGGGGGACAGGCTTCCATTGTGTGCTTTCTCTTATCCATTTAATGTGTTGTGTGTCAGGACTTGGGGTGGGCCTGAGAACTCCACAAATTTTATGTGTGTGTATACACACACACACACTGTGCTTGTGAAGTTTATTTTCTGAAAGAGAGACAGATTCTCAGATAAACCACAACATTACAAATTTAATGATAAACCAAAGAAGGGCACTGCAGAAACATTTATCCTGCATTAAGAGCATGTACTTGAGTCCAGCTGGTCTGGAAATCACAGAGAACACTTCTGGGAAAGTGGCCGCTTGGTTGAGACCTGAAGTGTGAGTGGTCATTTGCCCATTGAAGGACAGAGGGTGGGCAGGGAGAGCTTCCAGCCGAGAGCTAGATTTGGTGGGAAGACAGCTGGCTGGATGGAAAAGCTGACAGAATCCAGTATGGGGAGCTTGGAGAGTGAGAAGGCCTGTGGACTGACTGGTGCTGGTGAAGCTGAATTCTGCTGAGCTGTGGATGCTGCTGAGGTGAGGTCCACAGTCCCCTGGGGAGGCTCAAGGCAGAGTACATCTGCCACTAACTGATAAACAAGCAGAAAATTGTGCAAGGAAACCCATGTTGCAGTTAGGTATTGTTTTGAGTTTTGTATTTTTCCATTGAACTTGTATTTTAAGTGATATTCATGGGTGTCTATATAATTTTCAACATATCTATTGAGTTATAGTTGACATATGATAAGCTTACCATATTGGAAAAATACAACTTACTAGGTTTTGCCAGATGGATGTACCAGAGAACTTCTTCAATGAAGATAATAAACGCTCCCCTTACTGTTCAAGTCTCCTCAGGCCCTTTTTTAAGTTCTTTTTGTTTTGGCTCTTTCCCACTCCCTTGCCCAGTGTGAAACAAACTATCATCTGCTTTCTGTTCTTATAAATTAGTTAGCAATTTTTAGAACTTTCAAAATTTAAAACATACAATATGTAATTTTCAGTGAAGGTTGACTTCCTGACTCAACGTGAGTATTTTGAAATATTTTTTTCCTTTATTTTTTACCCCTTAGTTCTACTCCATTGTATAGATGCACACTATTTGTTTTCCCATTCACCAGTTCATGGACATTTGTGTTGTTTCCAATTTTGAGCTATTACAAGTGCACCTGCCATGAACAAAATTTGTGCAGAAAGGTCTTTAACACAAAGGATCAGTGCTTGTAAAACCAGTGAAGGGCTAGAGAGATGGAAGGTAGGGAGTTACCACTGGAAATCTGGTCTCAAGGTCAAATGACCCCAGCCTCACCCAGAGGTAAAGAAACACATGCTTCTCCACATAAAGCCGTGTCTGCCACAGCCCACCCATCAGTCACCACAGCAGCAGAATTAATGGTTCCATCTTGCTTCCAGCTTCGGAATTAAACACAAGTGCACCTCAGAGGCTGAACTTAATTTACATCTACAATCTAAACACGAGGCATTAAAAATGCTAGCATTTAACCTTGCAGTTCCTCTGATAGAGGAGGAAACATAGAAAGGGGTGTAGCGTGTACACCCAGTGCAGTGCCCACAGACCACACATGGCAAGTCCGAGTCCACTTGCAGGCTATGTGACTGGGTGTGGTCCCACCTCACAAAAACTCAGATTCCTCAGCTGATAGTCTAGAAAGACACGTGGCCTACTTTCCTTGCTCTTAGAACAGAGACACTAAAAGTCTCGGAATGTTCTGAGTAATAAGGATGTGTCTTTTGTCCTGATTAGATAACTTCTGTCCAGACTCTGGAGAGTCCCAGGGTGAGGGCCATTCACCAGGAAGACCAAGTGCTGCTTTGAAGCCTGGACTTTCACTGTTAACAGAAACATCATTTGACCTTATAGAGAATTATAATTAATTTATTTGAGCTGCACTGAAAGTAATTGCTGGAAGCCATATCTCACTAGATTGAGGAAATCCTTCAAAGAACGGCAGTTTTCTATCTTACTTTATACATTACAAATAGAGCAGGAGGCATAAGGGGTGCATGAAACTGATTGGTGATAGAGTAGGGAGATTGGACACAGCAAAGCAGGGGATTCTCTAAGACTGAATAAAAGGTGATACACACAGACACATATGTTTTTACATCAGTTGGTACAGGACAGTCAGCTGTTGAAAATTCACACCACAATGAGGACAGTCAGGGGACCTGCAGTCTCTGCTCTGGTGCAGGGACTTGTTCTGAGAAAGGAGAATTACTCTGACTTTCCAAAGGCATGTTACTGTAGAAGCAAAAAGACAACAGACATGCTCAGTTGGCCTTTGTCAGGGGAAGACACCAGCCTAGAACATGACTACCCACCAGGACTTGCTTTTATTTGGAAAGTTTTAATTCTATCTTTTGTGTTGGTTTTGAGTTTTTTAGTTAGTGAGCCCCATCATGCAGGCCTTTCTGTGGCTTTTCAGGTTTAGTGTTTTTTAATCCACATTTTTCTAATCCACACTTTCCCCTTTTAGTTCTAAAGCAATTGAAACAATGTGTTGATGACAAACTTTGGTTGGATCATGTGGTCTGATGGTTCTAGGGAGGCACAAGCTTAGGCAGTTTCACGGTCAGCATTTGTCTTGCTGAAAGATGGACCACGGGAATGGGCCAAAACTATAACCTTGGATGGAGGTCAAGGCCAGGATTTCTCAGAAGTTAAAAGCAGGAAAATAAGATGCAGTCAGCCCCACAGGCTTTCATTAAGAAAAACACTCTGGGTCATTCCTAACCTATAAGTCATCACAATCCAAGGTTTGCTGTCCATCTCATTTCTCTGTATTTTGCATCCAGTAAAACATTTACTCACAGTTTGGGAGCACCTTTTCAGACCATGGGCTCCCATGGCTCATCTGCTTCTTCCTGGGAACAGTCAAGTGCTGTTTATTATTAATCTGATTTCCAAAAATTGTACACTTGGCAGCTAAAGCCTTAAGCTTTGCGGACAAGCCTTAAGAACACAAAGCTGTGCATCACGATTTCTGTCTAATAATGCCACAGGCCAGAAGGACAGTAAGTGTAAGTAAATCCATAAGTGATTTCTGATTTCTCAGCAGCAGTGACAGTGGACTGTGTTTTCATAGACACGCTGACTTTTATTTGAATTCATGGAATTAGTATTCCTTGTTGGATTAGGGTGTCAGCACATTCCCATAATTATGTTCTATCAATTATACATAAATTTTTTATAATTTTATTCAATATCCTCCTTCACACATTAACTTTCTTTCTTTTTTTAAGATTTTATTTTTATTTATTTTTAGGGAGGGAAGGGAAAGAGATAGATACAGAGAGAGAGAAAGAGAGAGAGAGAGAGAGAGAGAGAGACATCAATGTGTGGTTGCTGGGGGTTATGGCCTGCAACCCAGGAATGTACCCTGGCTGAAATTTTTTCAATATTTTTATTCCAGTAACATTCTCCAAATTCCCTTGTTTGTCTTAGTTTGTCTCTTTTTCTTAATTCAGAAATAATCAAACTTATTAATACAAACTACCTACTTTTAACTTCTCTTAAAAACACACCCATCCTTTTTTTTCCATAGCACGCCTTCTACAGTTAAAAATGTTAGTGGTAAAAAGTCCAGGACCAGAGCAGCTTTTACCAAAGCCGGCCAGTAGTGTATAGGCTTTTGACTTTGTAAAGGAAAGATTTTACATCACTAGTCCAGGTGACTTTGCAGGTCAATTTATTAGAGCTGTGGACAGTGAGGCCAGAAAGGGCCTAGGGCAGAGGAAACAGATACAGAAAGACAAGATGGGGCTGCTTTGGCTTTCTGGAAAAGATGTAAGAAAGAAGTGAACCTAGGTGGGACTGGCCTCAGTGTATTGCAAAATCAGGTGAAAGTGGCCTTGGGGAGAGGCTCAGTAAGTTGGCTCAGGATGGGCTGCTGCTATCTATTGCTTTTGTGGCTTTGAGTTTTGTGGGGACTTGTTAGAATTTAAGAAAAGCAAAATTCACTTGAAAAAAATTTGAGCATGGATTGTCTCAAAGAAGGCACATATTGTTTTTTTTTCTAGAGAAGTTATGTCTGCTTTCCAAAAGTGGGTATTTTAGGAAATGTCTCACAGATCTCATTAAAATGCTCATTTTTTAAGATGGAGGCAGAGGTAGACACGCTGTGCCTCCTTGCACAACCAAAAGAAGGACAACAACAATTTAAAAACAAAAAAACAACCAGAACTGACAGAAAATTGAACTGTATGGAAGTCCCACAACCAAGGAGTTAAAGAAGACATATCCATTCAGACCGGTAGGAGGGAGGCCGCTGGGCAGATAGGACTGGAGGCAAGGCAGTGGCTGGCCAACCCAGTGAGGCGGTGGATTGTGGAGTGAGGTGTGCAAGGCTGCAGGTGACCCATGAGGCAGCACCAGGAGGCAAGGTGGCAGACTGCAAACTGGGCAGTCCCACACTCGTGTGCAAATAAACTTGGAGAAACAACTGGGGAGTAGGATGGACTGTGCAACCCAGGACCCCAGCTCGGGGAAATAAAGCCTGAAACCACTGATTGAAAACACTTGTGGGGGTTGAGGCAGCAGGAGAAACTCCCAGCCTCACAGGAGTGTTCATTGGAGAGACCCACCCACATGGGAATCAGCACCAGAAAAGGGCCCAGTTTGCTGGTGGGAAATGGAGGAAGTGACTGAAAGCAGGTGGAGAGCTGAGCAAGCGCCATTGTTCCCTCTTGGACCCCTTCCCCACAAACAGCATCACAACTCAGAGATGTGGATTACCCTGCCCTGGTGAACACCTAAGGCTCTGCCCCTTACTACGTTACAGGCACACTGAGAAAAAAAAAAATGGCCCAAATGAAAGAACAGATCAAAACTCCAGAAGAAATACAACTAAGTGATGAAGAGATAGCCAACCTATCAGATGCACAGTTCAAAACACTGGTAATCAGGATGCTCACAGAATTGGTTGAATTTGATCACGAATTAGATGAAAAAGTGAAGGCTACGCTAAGTGAAATAAAGGAAAATGTACAGGGAACCAATCGTGATGGGAAGGAAACTGGGACTCAAATCAATGGTGTGGACCAGAAGAAAGAAAGAAACATCCAACCAGAAAAGAATGAAGAAATAAGAATTCAAAAAACCGAGAAGAGGCTTAGGGAACTCTAGGACAACTTTAAACATTCCAACATCCAAATTATAGGGGTGCCAGAAGGAGAAGAGGAAAAGCAACAAATTGAAAACTTATTTGAACAAATAATAAAGGAGAACTTCCCCAACCTGGCAAAGGAAATAGACTTTCAGGAAGTCCAGGAAGCTCAGAGAGTCTCAAAGAAGCTGGACCCAAGGAGGAACACACCAAGGCACATCATAATTACGTTAGCCAACATTAAAATAAAGGAGAGAATGCTAGAAGCAGCAAGAGAAAAGGAGACAATTACCTACAAAGGAGTTCCCATCAGACTGTCAGCTGATTTCTCAAAAGAGACCTTACAGGCAAGAAGGGGCTGGAAAGAAGTATTCCAAGTCATGAAAGGCAAGGACCTACATCCAAGATTGCTCTATCCAGCAAAGCTTTCATTTAGAGTGGAAGGGCAGATAAAGGGCTTCTCAGGTAAGATCAAGTTAAAGGAGTTCATCATCACTAAGCCCTTGTTATATGAAATGTTAAAGGGATTTATCTAAGAAAAAGAAGATAAAAACTGAACAGTAAAATGACAGCAAGCTCACA
Organism: Phyllostomus discolor; assembly: GCF_004126475.2. Classification (NCBI taxonomy): domain Eukaryota; kingdom Metazoa; phylum Chordata; class Mammalia; order Chiroptera; family Phyllostomidae; genus Phyllostomus; species Phyllostomus discolor. Next base: position 10,099,695 of record NC_040914.2, read on the forward strand.
ATTATTAACAACCACACCTAAAACCAAAACAAAAGAAAATGAAGCAAACAACTAGAACAGGAACAGAACCACAGAAATGGAGATCACATGGAGGGTCATCAACAGCAGAAGGGGAGGGGGAGAGAGGGGGAAAAGGTACAGACAATAAGTAGCATAGATGGCAGGTAGAAAATAGAAAGGGGGAGATTAAGAATAGCATGGGAAATGTAGAAGCCAAAGAACTTATATGTATGACCCGTGGACATGAACTAAAGGGGTGGAATATGCAGGTGGGAGGGGAGTGAAGGGGGGAAATGGGACAACTGTATGTAATAGCACAATCAGTAAAATATATTTTAAAATTATTCATTTTTTTCAAGTGTGCCTTGTCAGGGTCATGGTTTCCACTGATTGGTCAGTACCAGAAAGTCTTAATCAGAAGACCAGCAGTATGTATGAGGAAGAAAAAATCACCATAGGAGGAAAATCTGTTTTTGAGTTAAAAATTCCCACATCCGTCTTTTATTTTTATGTATAAAAAGATAGAAATTTTATCATTAAGGTGTCCCAGAGTGGGAGCTTACTACAATTCTTTAGAGGTTTCACAGCTTGTTTCAATTTTGTGTTCCGCTGAATTAGATTAGATCAATTTGATTTTAAAAGGACACCCAGAGGCTGGGCCATTAATGAAAAACGTGGAACCCAGTTGCAACACTATCTAGTCAAACCCAGGAGTCTTCTAAGCTGTTTTCCTGTGTTGGCAAAAAGGAAAAAAAAAAATAAGATTCCTCTGAATCTTTCAGGATTATCAGTAGCCCATTTTTAGATATGAGATTGCCAAGGTATTTTAATTGAGGTAAATAAAATGCAACTTAACTTTTGATACCTTGCACCCTTTTGTAGCTAGCTGTTATAGTAGGTAAGTTTTGTTCTCCTTGGAGTCTTGTGATGTTTTGGAGAATAAAATAAATCATCTGCATATCCAATTAGAATGGAATTTCTAGGAGATTTAATGTTATTTAAATCAGCTTTTATTATGTATCAAAATTAGAATTTTAGCCCAAGTAAATTAGCAATATTTTCACGGGAAGGCAAATATGTCCTTAATGTGTGAGGTCATTTCTAGCTATGTGTGAACATCAGTTCACCTAGAATATTTCAGTCAAAGTCTTGGTTGTATTACCAACATTTTAACTTCTATCCTATTTAAAACAAGAGTAGTAGTAAACTAGGGCAAATAAGCCTATTGCCATGAGAATAAGAATACTCAAGAAGGCTTTGAAAATATTTTGGGAGAAGTCAAGTAGGGAGAAGAATATCAGTTTTACTACCACATGGTGTCCTCCTGTCCATTCCCATTGTCCACAACAGTGTCCAGGAGCCTTCCACATCTCTCCTCGGAGGAGGGACAGAGCTTCTATTCCTGCAAGCTCATCACATACACCCTCTGGTCACCGCAGGGCCATTGCTCACCTTTGGATGACTAGATGTCACCCTGCACTGTGGAGATGGTGCAACTGAGACAAGCCAGAGGGGGGATACGGTGTGGAATGTGACCTTAAGTCAACAATAATGACAATGTCATCTCACCTTTTTCAGCACTTATTGGCTCAATGCAAGTCTTCCTAGGACCTTTCACCTACACAACAAATCTTTTTAAAAAATACAAAAAATTTATTCAGGTTAATTACAGAGGAGGTGAGGAGGGGAACTCATATTTTACATCTAGCCTGAGGGGATCACTTTCATGAAAACTGGTGGGGTTGGTGACTTCATACTGATAATCTCTAGTTTTCTTCCCTCCTGATTGGTCTATGGAAAGAATTCTGTGTACCTGGGACAGCTTCATCTTCTGACTAAGCTGAAGACTCAAGTCATTGAAAACATTTGGTGCAGAAGCACAGCATTTTTATGCTGTCTGACTGTGGTGTTTCTGGTAGGAGGGTGAGCACTTTTAAGGGCTCTGTGTAAGAGCAGTGGACATGACTATTTGAGCGTGAGCTATAACCAAAGACCACACTGCCTCCTCAGACATCCCAGCCACTCACCGTCGACAGTGAGCTCTGTAAAGTTCACCAGGGGATGGTCCTGACCCCTGCATAAGGATGGTTGTCTTTGTTCAGGTGACAGTGTGTACAAAGTGGGCTGCACTTTCTCTCTGACCCCAGATCACCCCAGGGTGACCCCTGACCTGTTCCTACAAACACCTTTGTTGAAACTACATAGATCTGCAAAGGACACTTCTTCCCAGCCCATATGTTCTATGACCTCATCATAAACATAAAAACTTTTTTGTGAGCTTTTACTGATCCTTTCTTGAAAAATTTGTGACTTTAACAAAGGTCAGGCCCTGCTCCTCATGTAAACTTCTGTGAAGGTTGGGAAAGACAGGCTTACTACCTCTCTCCATTTCGGGGACAAGACAATTTTACAGTAAATTGGAGGACATGTACCTGTTAGATAATTCATTAGGCAATAAAGATTGTCTCAACCAGTCTTTATGACCTTGAACCTTGAAAAGTTCCTTCTGAACAAGAATTTTTTTCTGGCCTGTAGGTTGAATATTATGGTGAATTAAATCTCTAGACAAAATGATTATGTTTTTAACAAAAGATAGGGAGTATAGGAATAGAAGGAAACTACTCAATATGATAAGGTCATAAATGAAAACCTACAGCTAATGCAATACTCCAGGGAGAAACACCAAAATGTCTTCTTGTTGGAGTAAAAGGTAGGAAAATGTTTTTATTATTTTCTTTTAAATAATGTTTTTAAAAATTATATTTCTTAGGTATTTTGGATAAAAAGAAAAGAGTCTGTGTTGTCTTAAAATCTCAGGGGAAAAATAACCTGGTTGAGGTCTATTGCATAAAAATAGTTGTTTTTGCTAACCAATATAGATTAACTATAACCAATATAGATTATACAGTTTAAATGTATTCATGTGCATTTTGTATTAATGAGGACATTGTCTTACAAAACTCTCATGTCTCAATCAATAAAAGAAAGTCAACATTGAAACAGTATTAAAATTATTGTAAAGACTCTCTTCCAATTTTACCAATTGTTCAAATAATATTTTATTTTATAACTAAAACCAACAAAATGGAAACCACACCTTATACAGAAAAAAAAGAAAGAGAGGGGGAAGAGAGAAAAAGAAGAGGAGCAGGAAAAGGAGGAGGAGGAGGAGGAAGAAGGAGAACAAGAACAAGAACAACAACAGCAGCAGCAGCAGCAACAACAAGAAAAAAGGAACAAGAACAAGAAGAAAACAACAGGAAGAAATAGAAGATAACCTTCCTTCTCCTACTTTACTGTACCAGGACCCACTCCAGCAGGGTATCCTGACTTTAGGTGTCTGGTCCTGGATCTGAGTCTTTTTTTTTGTTTCCTGACACTGACATTTCCCAAGAGCTTCCAGCTAAGTTTTTCTTGAATATGCTTTGGTTGGGTTTGCTGTTATTTCATCATAAATTGATATTTATGGATTGGGGGCATAAATGCTACAGAAATGATGCAGTGTTTTCTCTATTGATAGGGGACTCAAGAATTGGAAATTTTTAGTTTAAGTTAACAGTTAATAAACCTAATAGGTAATGCATATGTTAAAGATACTGTCTCAGAAACTGCAAGCCCATCCTTGTTCACTGGAGAGACAACTGACCTCCTGAGGCACTGCTAAAGATTAGGCACCTGGGGGATAGTGGAGGCATCCAGGACATTGTGTTCCAGGGAGAGACAGATGACCACTCACTTTTGCGAACAGCTAACTGCCCAATGCGAGAATACTGCAGGGTTTTTTTTTTTTTTTTTTATCTAATTTTCCCTGAATTTCAAAACCCCTCGCCACACTTTTTTTCTGTTATAAAAATGCTGGTTGGAAGGAAATGTAAGATGGTCCATTAGGGTATGGATCCACTGTTTTCTCAGATCACTGGCCATCTGAATAAAGTGCCCATAAAGATTCAATCCCTGTCTCTTATTGATTCAGTATGTGACAGGCAGCATGAATGCTGGTCTTTCCAGTTTCACTATCACATCAAGAGAGATATAACATGTATTTATTTCATTATTATTTGGTTTTGATGATATCTGCCAGGTCTCTGTATCATAAGAATAATTAACCCCAGTAGTTTGTTATTACTTAGTATGAATTAGGCATTAGCGAGTATTCTGTAGAAGGGAAGGAGATTAGAAATTGTGCTATGTCAATATCCATTCCTTCTTAGACTTTTCGCCACTGGTGTAGAATTCTTTGATGTAGAATACCTTAATCAGTTATTAAGGTATTAATGTATTATCAAGGTATTATTATTACTATGATGGTTGTCTGACAGTTATCTAATTTTATCATTTCTTCTATATTTACAAGTTGACATTTTACTGCAGAGTTTTGCTTTCTCTTCCATCTGTGTTCATATATCTGTAAAGGCCTGTTGATTGACAAAGCAGACAACCTATCTTTTGTATTACAGATATAAAGAACCTTTTGCTTCTATTGGTCTTAAAAATTTTGAACTGTGTCAAATGGCACTGATGCTTACAATGGAGCCATAGGCACCCAACCACTGTGTTTGTTTAAATATATCAAGGGTCAGGTCAGCCAACCCCTTCTTACTTTAAAAAAACATATTTAGAAAACCTTTAGTCAACTGTCTAAAATTCACCTCTATTTCTTCTACATATATAGAAATCTAATGTTATATTTCCAGCTTTATGGATATCCAATTTCCTTTTTTCTAACTCTCACATACCTAGTCACTGTTTGCCTTCCCCTAATTCTTGCCTGTGCCAGGTGACTAGAGATCAGCCCTACAGCTCCACACCCACCAGGGTTTTTAAAAAAGATTACCTATTAATCTTTAGGTAAAGGGAAAGGGAGGGGAAAGAGATAGAGAGAGAACCATCAAGGTGTGGTTGCCTCTCATGCACCCCCTACAGAGGACCTGGCCTGCTACCCAGGCATGTAGTTGACTGGGAATCCAACAGGCAACCCTTTGGTTTGCAGGCCAGCACTCAATCCACTGAGCCACAATAGCCAGAGCCCACATAGGTTTTCTTCAGTGAAAAAGGATTAAGCTGATTGTCCTTTCCTGCTCTGGTGCTTTTTTTTTTTTTTTCCTGAAAATCATGCAAGAACTGCCCTGGATCAGCCCCTCATTTTGCACTTGCCTTGACACAACCTCACAAAAATCTGTCACATCTCTTGGGTCTTTGCATTGGCTTCTCTGTATGGCTATTTAATCACCTTTATAAATTGAGACCCAGGCTGAGCAAAGTGTTACCATTTCTAAACTCAGCTGAGTGTGAGGCAAACAGATATTCATGATGTCTTATTCAGCATTTGGTAATGTAATTTATAAAAGCCATCCCCATGCTATTTTTAGTGCATATCCTGGCGATATTTATCATGGGTAAAATGATGCTGATTTTGCCAGAGGAATAAATAATGTACTCAAAAAATGAGGTGATCACATACATAAAGCAAATGCATACTGATACGATTGAAAGTATACTTACATTTTTAATGATAATGATTGTTGTTGCCATGAGCAAACACTTCATAGTTAACACTAAAAATATCACATGTTTTTTAAGAAGAAAGAGTTTCATGAACCAACATGTGCAAATATGGTTTAATTAAATACATATAATTGATCAATTATAATTTCTTCCTCTATAATATTGAATAGGAATATTATCATATGTTGAAAATATCTGTAATTTAAAAATTACATTCATAATGGTCACTTACATACCACCTGATACAGTAGAAGAAGAAAGAATTAAGCACCTAAAAATTACATATATTTCTTTAAACCCAGTGCAGTCTATGGCCAGTTTCTGTGGTGAGGTCTGTGTGATTTCCTGCTCAGGGTTTCTACCTTGGGTCATAGAGAGCAGGAGAGTGGCTGGAGAAATTCCACCAGATGCAGAGTCAGTGAAAACCACATTTCTTTAAGAAAGAAAAGCTGCCTGCCCAGGCACTTGAGGCTGGATGAGGATTAGAGAAGACGTAAGGGTAGGGGTGCAGGGGTGGACTGGTCCAAAGGCTAAAACTGTAACATTAGGAGTCCTGAGAGGCTTTTCCAATCACCCTCCTCATTAAAAGAACCACCAGTGTGGCTGACTTTCCACTTTGAGTGGTTTAAGAGGAAATCTTTGACCTGAGGGGAGAACATGGAAAAGGACCAGAGTAGACATCAGAGTCTGCAGGATACAGTGGTGGAATGCAAAGGGCACAAAAAAACCTCCCCAAAACTTCCAGATGTCATGTTATGGGTCACTGGCACCCAGGAAGCATGGATTGACCTGTTCTTCAAGTATTCTCAGCACCTTCTTAGGGGGCGAAGGACCCATGAGCTACACACTCCAGATAGTGAAAAGTCTTTCAAACTGGATTGATATGTGCATGTTCTCTAAAATACAAATATTTTCAGTCCTAGTTAGTTGATTTCAACATCCATCCAGTCCTTTTGGGGAAACTATGCAATAGTAGGTATGCTTAGAGGACAAGGGAAGAGCGCATTATACTATAGAGGTGTTTTAGATAAGGAATAAACAGTGCAAATAGCTGTGAGGTTTAGACAGGACAGTGACCCACATTTTTGCAGGCATCTAAGGTACTGGGTCCCCAGCCCTCATTTACCCCTTTTCTCACTACCTTGGACTCAGCATACTCTAAGGGCACCCTGCTTATATTTTTCATTCAGGCACCCTTAACACTCACTGCTGGGCTGCCTCTCAACCTCCACTGTGTGCCTCTTTCGTGGGCACTTGCTCCAAATTGCATCCTATAGATCAAAGGACTTGGGGTACTGAAGCCACAATATTTTTTGTTTCTAAAGCACTTCTGGACAAAGCTTAAAATGCTGGACTCAGAGGCTTTTAAGGAAATATAGCATCAATGTAATCCTGACCTGAGCTGGACACTGCAAATGTTGTCTCTCACCTTGGAACCCACGATCCCTGGGCTCTAGCCTGAGTGCTTCCCCAACACCAGCCAGTCATGATTATTCACCAGGCTGGAGGTTTGCCACTATCTTGGTATCTGCCTCTGCGATACTATCCCCCACCCCTTCCACCTTCCTCTCATTTTAGAATTGCCTCCTCACTGCTCTCCAGCCATAGACTTGCCTAAGTGGTCCCCACACCTTTCCATCTCCTCTGGCTCCCTAGATTCTCTGCCCTCAGTGTTTGCTAGTCATCCTCTTACCTGTGGCCTCCCTCTCTCCCCACCACCAGTAACCCATCCCTCTTTCCTCTTGGGCCATCAAGCCCTAAACTGTGAGCTACTTATCCTGCAGATGAGTTCTAGCATGTTTCTTTGGATACCTCTGTTCAACGTCACATTCTCTCTCCCTTTCCTTCCCCATACTTTCACTCTGTTGTTTTTTGTTGGTTGGTTTTTTTTTGACACTTTCCTATGGATATTTTCTTATGTATAGAAATGCACATGCTCCCTTATGGACATCCCAAATCAAGCATTGGGTCCCAGTATACAAGGCATTCATATGAGTCTTCAAGTAACCTATCTGTTCTTCCAAAGAGTCATCTGACCTCTCTACCATACCCTGGTTTGGAAGAATGGCTTTTTTCTTTTTCCCCAACCTCCTCCACCAGTTTCAGTGATTCTCTTGTCTGCAGCTGGGTTCTTCACCTTGTTCCCAATTTTGAGATCCCAGCCCCTTCATAAAAATGTGCAACCTTCCCTGGTCCTTCTACATTAACTTTATCCTAAACTACACTCATTCAAAGTTCTGTGAAAGATTTGTGAATAAGTTCTCTTACACATGAGGTAAAAATATATGTGGAATTGGCATAATTTTGTGTTTAAGATTGTTTCAGCTCTCTAGAAAGTTATTTGCCATTTGCCACACACATAATATGCTCAGTGTCCTCACCAATGTTAGTGAGGCAACATTACAGACCCTCTTTGCCCTGATGTGCCATCCTATCAGGGCTGTGAAAATAATTTTAGACAAGGTACTAAAGAGTGAGCAGGTGGTCACCCTGGAATCACTAAAGTGCATCTAAGTGGATAGGCATTCAGCCTGTTTACACACTTTCTAACTATCCTGGATGTAAGAAGACCGGAATGGATGTTTCTTGGCTGGAATCCTAGTATGTGTCTGCAAGACCCTGATCCCTCCTCAGACTCTCTGGGGAAATCTGTTTTGGCCTTTTCCATCTTCTGAAAGCTGTTCTCATTCTTGGTTTATATTCTCCATCACCTATACTTTCTCTCTTGTTCCCATGGTCACATCTTCTCTGTCTCTTTTTTTTTTTACCTGTTGCTTAATCTCCCTCTGACTATCCCTTTCTTTTATGTAAGACTGCTTGAGATTACATGGAGGGACCCCTAGAAATCCAAGCAGTCTTACCACCTCACCACCTATAACTTCATCACACTGGTAAAATGTCTTAACCAGAGAATGTAACTGTCACAGGTTTCATGGAAAACACTCAGGATATAATTATGGAGCAATGATAATTGCCTGAGTATTCAAACACTTTTAAAATGTCTTATCTTCACCTGTTAAAACTTTTTTTCAAACTACCCAGTTTTTGTCCTGTGTAGCTAATTGAGGTAAGAGTTGTCCCCACAGGCGTAGCTCCACATGCTCCCAGCCATGGAGGACAATCTCATTGCCTCCAACTGCTTTGGAACTTTGTATTGTCAGACATTCTTCCAGGAAATCTGGTTCCAGGGTGGTGACATTGGGATGAAAATGAGGCCAGGAATTGCTTCACAGGTTTTTGGTCTTGAGTACTTCCTTAGGGTGTGGGGTTTGCTCAAGTCAGACCTGTGACTGTAAGCATACAATCCTTCACTCTGTAAGCACAGCTAGCAGACATGCTTCCTGTGTCTTCCAAGGATTTTTCCAGTGCAAACAAGAACTTTATTTAATAGAAAATGTTTTATTAACAATGTTCTTTACTGATTCATTGGACTCATTATTAATTTGCCAGGGACTCTTGTGGGTCATCCATGAGAAAGATAGTGAAATTTTCTATTAAAATTTCTGTGCTTCACCTAATGTTTTTTTCAAAGGCATGAGTTTTCAGTTAGTCAGAAAATGAAGCTGTCCCAGGGATGCAGAATTCTTTCCATGGACCAATCAGGAGGGAAGAAAACTAGAGATTATCAGTATGAAGTCACCAACCCCACCAGTTTTCATGAAAGTGATCCCCTCAGGCTAGATGTAAAATATGAGTTCCCCTCCTCACCTCCTCTGTAATTAACCTGAATAAATTTTTTGTACTTTTTAAAAAGATTTGTTGTGTAGGTGAAAGGTCCTAGGAAGACTTGCATTGAGCCAATAAGTGCTGAAAAAGGTGAGATGACATTGTCATTATTGTTGACTTAAGGTCACATTCCACACCGTATCCCCCCTCTGGCTTGTCTCAGTTGCACCATCTCCACAGTGCAGGGTGACATCTAGTCATCCAAAGGTGAGCAATGGCCCTGCGGTGACCAGAGGGTGTATGTGATGAGCTTGCAGGAATAGAAGCTCTGTCCCTCCTCCGAGGAGAGATGTGGAAGGCTCCTGGACACTGTTGTGGACAATGGGAATGGACAGGAGGACACCATGTGGTAGTAAAACTGATATTCTTCTCCCTACTTGACTTCTCCCAAAATATTTTCAAAGCCTTCTTGAGTATTCTTATTCTCATGGCAATAGGCTTATTTGCCCTAGTTTACTACTACTCTTGTTTTAAATAGGATAGAAGTTAAAATGTTGGTAATACAACCAAGACTTTGACTGAAATATTCTAGGTGAACTGATGTTCACACATAGCTAGAAATGACCTCACACATTAAGGACATATTTGCCTTCCCGTGAAAATATTGCTAATTTACTTGGGCTAAAATTCTAATTTTGATACATAATAAAAGCTGATTTAAATAACATTAAATCTCCTAGAAATTCCATTCTAATTGGATATGCAGATGATTTATTTTATTCTCCAAAACATCACAAGACTCCAAGGAGAACAAAACTTACCTACTATAACAGCTAGCTACAAAAGGGTGCAAGGTATCAAAAGTTAAGTTGCATTTTATTTACCTCAATTAAAATACCTTGGCAATCTCATATCTAAAAATGGGCTACTGATAATCCTGAAAGATTCAGAGGAATCTTATATTTTTTTTTTCCTTTTTGCCAACACAGGAAAACAGCTTAGAAGACTCCTGGGTTTGACTAGATAGTGTTGCAACTGGGTTCCACGTTTTTCATTAATGGCCCAGCCTCTGGGTGTCCTTTTAAAATCAAATTGATCTAATCTAATTCAGCGGAACACAAAATTGAAACAAGCTGTGAAACCTCTAAAGAATTGTAGTAAGCTCCCACTCTGGGACACCTTAATGATAAAATTTCTATCTTTTTATACATAAAAATAAAAGACGGATGTGGGAATTTTTAACTCAAAAACAGATTTTCCTCCTATGGTGATTTTTTCTTCCTCATACATACTGCTGGTCTTCTGATTAAGACTTTCTGGTACTGACCAATCAGTGGAAACCATGACCCTGACAAGGCACACTTGAAAAAAATGAATAATTTTAAAATATATTTTACTGATTGTGCTATTACATACAGTTGTCCCATTTCCCCCCTTCACTCCCCTCCCACCTGCATATTCCACCCCTTTAGTTCATGTCCACGGGTCATACATATAAGTTCTTTGGCTTCTACATTTCCCATGCTATTCTTAATCTCCCCCTTTCTATTTTCTACCTGCCATCTATGCTACTTATTGTCTGTACCTTTTCCCCCTCTCTCCCCCTCCCCTTCTGCTGTTGATGACCCTCCATGTGATCTCCATTTCTGTGGTTCTGTTCCTGTTCTAGTTGTTTGCTTCATTTTCTTTTGTTTTGGTTTTAGGTGTGGTTGTTAATAATTGTGAGCTTGCTGTCATTTTACTGTTCAGTTTTTATCTTCTTTTTCTTAGATAAATCCCTTTAACATTTCATATAACAAGGGCTTAGTGATGATGAACTCCTTTAACTTGATCTTACCTGAGAAGCCCTTTATCTGCCCTTCCACTCTAAATGAAAGCTTTGCTGGATAGAGCAATCTTGGATGTAGGTCCTTGCCTTTCATGACTTGGAATACTTCTTTCCAGCCCCTTCTTGCCTGTAAGGTCTCTTTTGAGAAATCAGCTGACAGTCTGATGGGAACTCCTTTGTAGGTAATTGTCTCCTTTTCTCTTGCTGCTTCTAGCATTCTCTCCTTTATTTTAATGTTGGCTAACGTAATTATGATGTGCCTTGGTGTGTTCCTCCTTGGGTCCAGCTTCTTTGAGACTCTCTGAGCTTCCTGGACTTCCTGAAAGTCTATTTCCTTTGCCAGATTGGGGAAGTTCTCCTTTATTATTTGTTCAAATAAGTTTTCAATTTGTTGCTCTTCCTCTTCTCCTTCTGGCACCCCTATAATTTGGATGTTGGAATGTTTAAAGTTGTCCTAGAGTTCCCTAAGCCTCTTCTCGGTTTTTTGAATTCTTATTTCTTCATTCTTTTCTGGTTGGATGTTTCTTTCTTTCTTCTGGTCCACACCATTGATTTGAGTCCCAGTTTCCTTCCCATCACGATTGGTTCCCTGTACATTTTCCTTTATTTCACTTAGCGTAGCCTTCACTTTTTCATCTAATTTGTGATCAAATTCAACCAATTCTGTGAGCATCCTGATTACCAGTGTTTTGAACTGTGCATCTGATAGGTTGGCTATCTCTTCATCACTTAGTTGTATTTCTTCTGGAGTTTTGATCTGTTCTTTCATTTGGGCCTTTTTTTTTTTTTTCTCAGTGTGCCTGTAACGTAGTAAGGGGCAGAGCCTTAGGTGTTCACCAGGGCAGGGTAATCCACATCTCTGAGTTGTGATGCTGTTTGTGGGGAAGGGGTCCAAGAGGGAACAATGGCGCTTGCTCAGCTCTCCACCTGCTTTCAGTCACTTCCTCCATTTCCCACCAGCAAACTGGGCCCTTTTCTGGTGCTGATTCCCATGTGGGTGGGTCTCTCCAATGAACACTCCTGTGAGGCTGGGAGTTTCTCCTGCTGCCTCAACCCCCACAAGTGTTTTCAATCAGTGGTTTCAGGCTTTATTTCCCCGAGCTGGGGTCCTGGGTTGCACAGTCCATCCTACTCCCCAGTTGTTTCTCCAAGTTTATTTGCACACGAGTGTGGGACTGCCCAGTTTGCAGTCTGCCACCTTGCCTCCTGGTGCTGCCTCATGGGTCACCTGCAGCCTTGCACACCTCACTCCACAATCCACCGCCTCACTGGGTTGGCCAGCCACTGCCTTGCCTCCAGTCCTATCTGCCCAGCGGCCTCCCTCCTATCGGTCTGAATGGATATGTCTTCTTTAACTCCTTGGTTGTGGGACTTCCATACAGTTCAATTTTCTGTCAGTTCTGGTTGTTTTTTTGTTTTTAAATTGTTGTTGTCCTTCTTTTGGTTGTGCAAGGAGGCACAGTGTGTCTACCTCTGCCTCCATCTTAAAAAATGAGCATTTTAATGAGATCTGTGAGACATTTCCTAAAATACCCACTTTTGGAAAGCAGACATAACTTCTCTAGAAAAAAACCCAATATGTGCCTTCTTTGAGACAATCCATGCTCAAATTTTTTTCAAGTGAATTTTGCTTTTCTTAAATTCTAACAAGTCCCCACAAAACTCAAAGCCACAAAAGCAATAGATAGCAGCAGCCCATCCTGAGCCAACTTACTGAGCCTCTCCCCAAGGCCACTTTCACCTGATTTTGCAATACACTGAGGCCAGTCCCACCTAGGTTCACTTCTTTCTTACATCTTTTCCAGAAAGCCAAAGCAGCCCCATCTTGTCTTTCTGTATCTGTTTCCTCTGCCCTAGGCCCTTTCTGGCCTCACTGTCCACAGCTCTAATAAATTGACCTGCAAAGTCACCTGGACTAGTGATGTAAAATCTTTCCTTTACAAAGTCAAAAGCCTATACACTACTGGCCGGCTTTGGTAAAAGCTGCTCTGGTCCTGGACTTTTTACCACTAACATTTTTAACTGTAGAAGGCGTGCTATGGAAAAAAAAGGATGGGTGTGTTTTTAAGAGAAGTTAAAAGTAGGTAGTTTGTATTAATAAGTTTGATTATTTCTGAATTAAGAAAAAGAGACAAACTAAGACAAACAAGGGAATTTGGAGAATGTTACTGGAATAAAAATATTGAAAAAATTTCAGCCAGGGTACATTCCTGGGTTGCAGGCCATAACCCCCAGCAACCACACATTGATGTCTCTCTCTCTCTCTCTCTCTCTCTCTCTCTCTCTGTATCTATCTCTTTCCCTTCCCTCCCTAAAAATAAATAAAAATAAAATCTTAAAAAAAGAAAGAAAGTTAATGTGTGAAGGAGGATATTGAATAAAATTATAAAAAATTTATGTATAATTGATAGAACATAATTATGGGAATGTGCTGACACCCTAATCCAACAAGGAATACTAATTCCATGAATTCAAATAAAAGTCAGCGTGTCTATGAAAACACAGTCCACTGTCACTGCTGCTGAGAAATCAGAAATTACTTATGGGTTTACTTACACTTACTGTCCTTCTGGCCTGTGGCATTATTAGACAGAAATCGTGATGCACAGCTTTGTGTTCTTAAGGCTTGTCCGCAAAGCTTAAGGCTTTAGCTGCCAAGTGTACAATTTTTGGAAATCAGATTAATAATAAACAGCACTTGACTGTTCCCAGGAAGAAGCAGATGAGCCATGGGAGCCCATGGTCTGAAAAGGTGCTCCCAAACTGTGAGTAAATGTTTTACTGGATGCAAAATACAGAGAAATGAGATGGACAGCAAACCTTGGATTGTGATGACTTATAGGTTAGGAATGACCCAGAGTGTTTTTCTTAATGAAAGCCTGTGGGGCTGACTGCATCTTATTTTCCTGCTTTTAACTTCTGAGAAATCCTGGCCTTGACCTCCATCCAAGGTTATAGTTTTGGCCCATTCCCGTGGTCCATCTTTCAGCAAGACAAATGCTGACCGTGAAACTGCCTAAGCTTGTGCCTCCCTAGAACCATCAGACCACATGATCCAACCAAAGTTTGTCATCAACACATTGTTTCAATTGCTTTAGAACTAAAAGGGGAAAGTGTGGATTAGAAAAATGTGGATTAAAAAACACTAAACCTGAAAAGCCACAGAAAGGCCTGCATGATGGGGCTCACTAACTAAAAAACTCAAAACCAACACAAAAGATAGAATTAAAACTTTCCAAATAAAAGCAAGTCCTGGTGGGTAGTCATGTTCTAGGCTGGTGTCTTCCCCTGACAAAGGCCAACTGAGCATGTCTGTTGTCTTTTTGCTTCTACAGTAACATGCCTTTGGAAAGTCAGAGTAATTCTCCTTTCTCAGAACAAGTCCCTGCACCAGAGCAGAGACTGCAGGTCCCCTGACTGTCCTCATTGTGGTGTGAATTTTCAACAGCTGACTGTCCTGTACCAACTGATGTAAAAACATATGTGTCTGTGTGTATCACCTTTTATTCAGTCTTAGAGAATCCCCTGCTTTGCTGTGTCCAATCTCCCTACTCTATCACCAATCAGTTTCATGCACCCCTTATGCCTCCTGCTCTATTTGTAATGTATAAAGTAAGATAGAAAACTGCCGTTCTTTGAAGGATTTCCTCAATCTAGTGAGATATGGCTTCCAGCAATTACTTTCAGTGCAGCTCAAATAAATTAATTATAATTCTCTATAAGGTCAAATGATGTTTCTGTTAACAGTGAAAGTCCAGGCTTCAAAGCAGCACTTGGTCTTCCTGGTGAATGGCCCTCACCCTGGGACTCTCCAGAGTCTGGACAGAAGTTATCTAATCAGGACAAAAGACACATCCTTATTACTCAGAACATTCCGAGACTTTTAGTGTCTCTGTTCTAAGAGCAAGGAAAGTAGGCCACGTGTCTTTCTAGACTATCAGCTGAGGAATCTGAGTTTTTGTGAGGTGGGACCACACCCAGTCACATAGCCTGCAAGTGGACTCGGACTTGCCATGTGTGGTCTGTGGGCACTGCACTGGGTGTACACGCTACACCCCTTTCTATGTTTCCTCCTCTATCAGAGGAACTGCAAGGTTAAATGCTAGCATTTTTAATGCCTCGTGTTTAGATTGTAGATGTAAATTAAGTTCAGCCTCTGAGGTGCACTTGTGTTTAATTCCGAAGCTGGAAGCAAGATGGAACCATTAATTCTGCTGCTGTGGTGACTGATGGGTGGGCTGTGGCAGACACGGCTTTATGTGGAGAAGCATGTGTTTCTTTACCTCTGGGTGAGGCTGGGGTCATTTGACCTTGAGACCAGATTTCCAGTGGTAACTCCCTACCTTCCATCTCTCTAGCCCTTCACTGGTTTTACAAGCACTGATCCTTTGTGTTAAAGACCTTTCTGCACAAATTTTGTTCATGGCAGGTGCACTTGTAATAGCTCAAAATTGGAAACAACACAAATGTCCATGAACTGGTGAATGGGAAAACAAATAGTGTGCATCTATACAATGGAGTAGAACTAAGGGGTAAAAAATAAAGGAAAAAAATATTTCAAAATACTCATGTTGAGTCAGGAAGTCAACCTTCACTGAAAATTACATATTGTATGTTTTAAATTTTGAAAGTTCTAAAAATTGCTAATTAATTTATAAGAACAGAAAGCAGATGATAGTTTGTTTCACACTGGGCAAGGGAGTGGGAAAGAGCCAAAACAAAAAGAACTTAAAAAAGGGCCTGAGGAGACTTGAACAGTAAGGGGAGCGTTTATTATCTTCATTGAAGAAGTTCTCTGGTGCATCCATCTGGCAAAACCTAGTAAGTTGTATTTTTCCAATATGGTAAGCTTATCATATGTCAACTATAACTCAATAGATATGTTGAAAATTATATAGACACCCATGAATATCACTTAAAATACAAGTTCAATGGAAAAATACAAAACTCAAAACAATACCTAACTGCAACATGGGTTTCCTTGCACAATTTTCTGCTTGTTTATCAGTTAGTGGCAGATGTACTCTGCCTTGAGCCTCCCCAGGGGACTGTGGACCTCACCTCAGCAGCATCCACAGCTCAGCAGAATTCAACTTCACCAGCACCAGTCAGTCCACAGGCCTTCTCACTCTCCAAGCTCCCCATACTGGATTCTGTCAGCTTTTCCATCCAGCCAGCTGTCTTCCCACCAAATCTAGCTCTCGGCTGGAAGCTCTCCCTGCCCACCCTCTGTCCTTCAATGGGCAAATGACCACTCACACTTCAGGTCTCAACCAAGCGGCCACTTTCCCAGAAGTGTTCTCTGTGATTTCCAGACCAGCTGGACTCAAGTACATGCTCTTAATGCAGGATAAATGTTTCTACAGTGCCCTTCTTTGGTTTATCATTAAATTTGTAATGTTGTGGTTTATCTGAGAATCTGTCTCTCTTTCAGAAAATAAACTTCATGAGCACAGTGTGTGTGTGTGTATACACACACACATACACACACATAAAATTTGTGGAGTTCTCAGGCCCACCCCAAGTCCTGACACACAACACATTAAATGGATAAGAGAAAGCACACAATGGAAGCCTGTCCCCCTGTGTGACACTGAGGTAAGGGCATGTTCACTATGGACATGAAAAAATTGGTGGCCACACGGGAGGAGGCCACCAAGGGCTCCAGATGTTTTAGGTTTGGGCCTTTGCTCCTTGTATTGTCAGGAGAGAGAACAGAGATCTCCTAAGTCTGATAGGTTGGACCCTCCTTTATTACCAGAAAATCACAGCCCTCCCTGTCCCCAACTAGTAAGTGACCTTGAGAAGTTACATCAGCTTCTTGTGGCTGGAACAACAGCCTGTTCCTTCCCTTTTTCATAGAGATCTGACCCGGCAGATTCTCTGCATCTCTCTTCACCCCAGGTAGTGTGATTACCAAAGATGGACCAAGCATGCCCTGACTTCAAAAAGTCAGGGAATGATGCCCCATCCCCAAGGTCTTTGGTTGTGGGACATCTGCCTGTGGTCCCTGGAGATATCTCTCCACCCCAGCTTGTCCTGGGGATCCATGGACACTTCCCATGAAGCATGGGACATAGGAGCCCAGATCTGTGGTTACCTTCATCTTAGAAGGGCCCCACAGGCCCTGCAGTCCTGTAACAGAAAAACCCACAGGGTCCCCTGGTTGAGTCTCCACATGCAGCTGCTCCAGCTCCTGCATTCTGTGGGGAGGCCTGGAGCAGATAACAGACAGGGACAGAGATGACTCGGGTGCAACACTTCAATACTGTGATGAGAGGGACACAGAGGGCAGTGTGGGGATTAACACTTCAGGCCAAAATCCTCTGCCAAAGCTTTCGAAAACTCTCGCAGGAGCCCCCACACTTAGTTTTGAACCTTGGGGCCAGAGTCTACTTTTCAAGGAGACCATTTCCCTAAGGAGAAGCTTCTCCTGACAATGGACTCAGAACTCTCTGCACAGTGTCTATCTTCTCACTGGGCTCACCTTGCACTGGGATAGAGTCAGGAGGCCAGGGACTCACAGAGACAGAGTCCTGACTGACTGTTCTCTCAGCCTGGAAGTCAGAGTCCACCTCTGTCCTGGGCTCAGGGTCAACTCCCACCCTCTGGAGCCTGATCAGCATCCCTGGTACAGCACCTGCATTGGTGGAAAATCTTCATCTTCCCTCCAAAGAGTGACACTGAGCCTCACAGACAACACAGGGAACTCATGCATAACCCTGGCTTTGACTCAGGGGTAGAGAAGAAACCTTATTCATGCCCTGCCCTAAAGGCCCTTCTGAGCCCCTCCCTCTTGCTACTTTGTCCTACATGTTCCTTTGTGAGACTGTGAACAAAAAAAGGAACAGAAAAAGGTGCCATGCAATAAACGTGACAAGCTCAGTGAGCAAAAGTAACCACACAAGATGCTGTGACCAGAAATTCCTAACTGGGCAGGTGATGGCAGATAGTTACATCCCAGGCATAGAGCTTTCTCAGCAAAGGCCAGACCACCTTCAGTGAGCCCTGTCTCCTGTTTAGGCATCTTGGATAATGTACCTCCAACAGGTTAGAGTAGTTTTCTTTGTTAAACCATTGAAAGGCAGAGGCCTGGCTCCAGAATAGGAGACCATAGAGCTTCTCGTGTTCTCTGGCTTCCTGCCTACCCTGTGTATGTGCTGTGAATGTTAATTACCATGTTCCCACTATTGCAAAAAAATGTATTTCATCATTTTGCCTTTTATCCAGTTCTAGAGATTTCCCAGCTATGTTTTCTTTTACCTCAGTTGATTTCAAGTAACTTTTTTCTTCTCCTCTGTTTATAATGTACAATAAGCTTCAAAACTTGCGTTACTCACAAGATTTCAGAACTTGATCTCACAAATATGATGTCAGTTTGTCTCAGATACACTTACAAAAGTGGTTTACATGTTTGGACATTTCTTACTTTGACAGGGCCTAGGAGCACCTCCTCTCTCAGGGGTTGCTCTGCTGCTCCCTATGCCATGCCTTACACCATCCGCGGGCTTGGCAGAGTAAGCGCAAGAAAGCCTCCCAGGCAGAGACCAGAGGTTTTCCCAACAATCAGTGAGCACAAGGACGAGCCTGACAAACAGACATGGAGAGGAATGGTCTACCTGAAAATGTGCCCTGAGAACCTGGATGCCCGCAGGCTCCTGACCTTTCACCACACTTCCTTCTTCCTGGGACACGCAGGACACCTCCCACTTCACACGCCAAACTGCAGGTCCTACTGAAACTTATGTTTTTGTGTCTTTGTCTCTGGAAGCAGAGGCCAGTCTGTTGAAAACCTGAGATAGAAGAAGGGTCCCCTCTGCAATTATCACCCAGCTTTACCACTTCTACCTTTAGAGTTTTGTCTGTGACCTTCCTGCTGGGAGGAAATACAACCTTCTCAGAGCATTTGAGAATGTGGGGAAGACCTGGCTCTCAGCTGGGTTTCTGTGTCACAAACAGAAATATTACTGAGGTTTGGGGACTCCTGGGACTCTCTGTGTGGTGCTGACATACACAAGACCAAGACACAGTAGAGGCCAGTGCTAGTGTGAGTGGGTCATCCTCTCAGGGAAACAAGTGTCCCCAGCATACTTGCTATTGCAAGTGAGATCCACAAACCAATAAGATGAACCTCTGCTGAGCGTTTGTCAGATACAGAGTCTCATCTTCTGCACACCTGCCAAATCAGGATCTGTTCTTTACCAGGATCTAGAGACACTCCATGTCCACAGGGGGTGGATCTAGAGACACTCCTGTGCCAAATTCAAATCATAGTATCTCGTTATTGATGGGCATCCAGTTTGATGGGCACCTTCTGTAAAGGCATTTTGAAATGTGACCTGGGCATCACAATCTTTGCAAAGTTTCACAGCTGATCTGATGCACAGAGGGCGTGACAAAATCCCTGTGGCAAGTTTTCCCGAGGTCCATCCAGGACTCTCACCCTGAAGGAAAATGTGAAATGTAAAAAAAGGGGGAGTTACAAAGAGGCTACTGTGTACCTGACAGAGGTAACACAGGTTGTGAATGTGTGTGTGTGTGTGTGTGTGTGTGTGTGTTCATGGTCTTTAGCCATTTCCATAGAACAGAAATGTACACAAAGGTAAACAAAATTGAAGGCACAGCTGTAGTAGCATAAATAAGGAAAGGAGAGGAAGAGTCCTGGGAACAGGCCCCGCCCCTGGCTCATTATAGCCAGGGAAGCAAACTTGCCCCAGGAAAAGGCTTAGCACGCAGGGAGAAGGGACAGCAGATCCCACAAGTGGGTACAGAAGTGCCTGTGAGTCTTACTGGACCTCAAGCTCTTCTTGCAGCGGAGTGAATGGAGCAGTCAGCAGACATTATGGACTCCCCCTCAGCTGGCACTTGCAGAAAATTTGTCCTCTGGCACGGGCTACTGCTGACTGGTAAAAAAGGGACAATCCCTGGGGGGTGGACTGGAGGATGGGAGACCAAAGTTGTTGAAATCTCTTGTGGAACACAGCACTCAGAGGTTAGAGAGGGCGTCTGTAGGACCTCAGGGGAGAGGGCAAAAGAGGAGATTGGGATGAAGAAGGGGAAACAGCAGCAGGAAGATCTCATGACCTGGAAGTGGTGAGGAACAGGAAAGTCTCAATGGCTGTTCATTCTAAGTTATTCATCACTGAGTATGGAGTTTTCAAAACTGTTGATAATAATAGTAACATTTTATGTGAGGCAACAAAAGGAAATTTTAATCAAGAATGCTGAGCATCGCCTTACCGCCAACCTCAGAAATGAGTGAGCTCAACACAGAAAAGGAAGGATGCAGAGAATACTCATTCATTCATTCATTCATTCACAGGTGTTGGCAGCCTACAGAAAGTACTTGAGACTCAGCAGGATCAGACAGGCCCACACGCTCATGGAGCTCAAGTTCTGTGAAGAGGAGAGGGGCAGGGAAAGATGTGGATGTGATGTCAGGTCCCCACAAGTGTCATGAAAACAACAGAGTACAGAGAGGTCTTCGCAAACATTGGTAAAAGGAGGTGTCTGCCAAGGACACCCTGAGTGTCAGCAAAAGCCTGAGGGCAGTGAGGGGGTGAGCCAAGGGACAGCTGGACAAGTGTATTGGAAACAGAAAAAAATAACAGGTTTAGAGGTTCTGAAGTAAAAGTGGCCATGCTGCTGACCTGGACAACAAGAGACACACACACAAACTCACACTCACACCCAGACCAAAGCTGAGAGATGAAGAGGCTTGCTCAGGATTTAGGGCTTCATCTCGTAAGTCCATTACATACACGCAAATATTAATCACTTTTTTTCTTTTCTCCTAGTTTCACTTGTAACCTTCTGGAGCCCGCCCACCTCTGCTCAACTCGCTATTGTGTCAACCGCTGCTGCCGAAGGCGCAGATGTGCTTCTGCGCATGCGCGACAAGCCTCCGAATGCGAATATCATCATTTGGTACAAAGGACGAGGGGCGAACCCGAATCGTTATATCGCAGCTATTGTAACGTACAAAAAAGAACTGGGAAAGGGGCCTGAATTTAGCGGTCGAGAAATAATAGACAACGAAGGATCCAGGCTGATTAAGAAGGTCACCTTAAAGCATGCAGGATACTACACTGTCGTCGTGCATCTTCAAAATCGTATAAAAGAAATAGGATTTGGTCGCCTCCGTGTGTTTGGTGAGTGACTCCTCTCTGACCTCTGGGTGTCGGTGGTGGGGGTGGGGGTGAATTCTACTTCACACTCAAGACTGACAGACCTAGACTCTGCCTCCATCCCCCTCTGCATCACCTCCCAGGTGAAGTTCTGGCATTTGACAGGATACAGTGGAGACAAACTTCCCAAGATTTCTGTCCCCTTCCCAGATTCTACCCTGATGACATTCAGTGAGGACAGAAAGACCATTTTGATGAGAGTAACCCAGCAGGGGGAGGAGACCAGTCTCAGTTTGGCCCCTTAGGGTCCTTTCCCTGACCCTGACCCTGAGATGACCCTGCAGGGCTCCACAATAGCCTGGCCTGAGGAGCTCCCTGGAATTCTCACAACAGCTCAGCATAGTCAGCCACTCTCCAGACCCCTGTTCCAGAGCTCCTGGCTCCAGAGAGCCTGGGGAGCCTGTGTCAGGTTGAGTTTGGCTTCCTTAAAGGAGCTGATTGGGAGCAGCAATTCCCAGGGTGCCTGAGCCACAGGTCTCCTAAGCTGGTCATCAGCCAGGGCTCAGCCCCTACAACCACATTTGAGCAGGGATGGCACTGTGGGTGGGGAGCACAGATGGACAAGGATCCTGCATCATTAGAGTTGCAAGGATCCTGCAACTCTTCTGGGGGACTTAGGGGTGTCCATAGAGAGGTCAGCATCTTCAGGGAGAAACTGAGGAGAAAAGATGCTCCTGGCAGCTCCGTGTCCACCAGGGATCAGCTGAAGGGAATCATCTCTGGGATTCAATCAATAGCAGATGCGTCTTGTCTGAGCAGTTGCCCTATCCCAAGATTCAAGGTCAGATACTGTGTATATTGTATGATTAATACACTGACACCCGACAGCCAAATATGCATCCTCCTCCATGGAAAAGAAACTGAGGCACAGGGAGATACAGTCTCCAAAGCAGAGTCACACAGACCAGGAGGAGAAGCTCATCAGGGTCACCCAAGGTCTGTCTGCAGCCATAGCCCCACCCCTTCTTCCAACTTGGGATTTTATTAATGTCTGTGGTTTGCTAGGCCAATCATTGGTTGAGATGCTCTCTTCTTAAGCTTCCTCAGCTCAGAGGGATAGATTCTGGGCTGGGGAATGATAATAAATGGAGAATTATTTTTTACTCTAGAACCTGCAGGAATCCTCAGAATCAGTGCTGGGAACACTCAGGCATTGCCCTCAGGTGGTCAGGCCACGCCTTCCTGTACTAAACTTGAAATCACTAATTTTTTTCCTGATGTGTTTGTGTCATTTTCACTCCTTATAAAAACAAAACTTTGCCTTATCACTCCACTCTCTACACTTGCAGCTAGTACAGGGACCAACATTGGTGAAAAAAACAGTTGCTTTTGATGAATTAGGAAGAAATAAATGTTGGTTGAAATAATGAATGAATAAACAATCGAAAATTTCTTCCAAGACTGAAAGGTTGATGCAGAGTTTTGGGAATCTTAGATGCACAGGACAGGTTCACTGTCCCTTCAGGGACTGGAACCAGAAGAAATATTCCTCTTGCAATTGGCCTTAGGCACCAGGGTATTAATAATAATTTTCACATATGAAAATACTTTTAAATTCTTTCCAAATTTTTATCTCATAACCACCAAACACAAATACTTTGTAAGAACGAGAATTTCATCAACTCCATGCTCTTCTGCATTTCCCCTTCTGCATTTCCAAAAGTCCTCACCTGCCCTCAGGAGAAGGCGAAGTATTTTACTGGCCTATCACATGGTTCTGCTGCCATAGTCAGCTTCTTGCCCCTTCACTTTTTTTCAAGCTCATTTCTTGGACTCGGGTCTATCATTTATTGGCTCACTGACTCTTGTCAGTCACACTCACCTAAGAAGGTCAGCCTCTTTGCCTAGGTGCTTGAATACCCAACTGACAAACAGCTTGCTTGTGATCCATATGTATGTGTTATTTCTGCCTAAACTCATCCATAGAATGTTTAGGGAAATGGTGCCTAGTAGAAACACACCTCATCTGGGTGATGGAGGGCTGTGCAGCCTGAAGAAATGACCCTTGGTCAGCGAGGAAGTCAGCTGATAAATGAAAAACAAGAAGTGTGCAGTAGTCTCTGCCTGCCAGGCTTATGCCTTTCCCTGATCCAACCCTGATACTTAACGGAACTCTGAGAAAGTCTGTACTTTCCCCTAGACACAGAGCGGAAGGTCATACATTCTCTGAGCCCTCAGACTCCCATGCATTTGTCTTGTGATACACAGACCTGCCTTATTCTTTTAAGGACTCAAGTTGGCTGAGAGGTGAGAGGTTCCAACTCTGACTTGTGAAGCCTTTTGAAGAATCGAAGGTACCATATATGGCAACGTTCTGTTACCTGCACAGCTCAGTTACTTTACCTAACATCACCAACAGCATGGCCTTGAGATGTAATTTGCATTTTCCAAATGATAGTGATGTTGAGCATCTTTTCCTGTGCTTATAGGCCATTTGTATGTCTTCTCTGGAGAAATGTCTATTCCAGTGCTTTGCCCATTTTTTCACCAGGTTATTTGGTTTTGTTGTTTTTGAGTTGTAGGTGATTTTTGTCTATTTGGGGTGTTAACTTCTCATCTTACATATGATTTGCACAGTATTTTCTATATTCCACAGGTCACCTTTCACTCTGTTGATTTTGTCCTTTGATGAACAGAAGTTTCTCATTTTGACAAAAAGCAGTGTATCTAATTTTTTCTTTTTTTGCCTGTGTTCTTAGTGTCATCTGTAAGAAATCATTGCCAAATCCAATGTTATATAGTGCTTCCCCCTATATCTTCTTCTAAGAGTTTTGTAGTTTTAGTTCTTAGCTTTAGGATTTGATCTACTTGGCTTTTTTTTTTTCTCAAAAGGATTTCATTTTGTCTTTTGATAAATAGAAGTTTTATGCGAGTGTCACATTGTTTGGTTACTTGTGCTCCACAGTAAGCTTTGAAATGAGGAAGTGTGAGACCTCCAGGTTTATTCTTTTTTTGTAACATCATTGCAACCATGTGGGGGATCCATTGAAATTCTACATAAATTCTAGAATAAATTATTTAATTTATGCACAAATGACATTGTTTTTTATAGTAATTTTACCAAATATGTGGAATGGTGTGAGCCTTCCAATTCCATACATCTGGATGTTTTTTCTATTGATTTGCTTTTTCTTTCCTTTCAGAAACATTTAGAAAAATTTACCTGATGATAGGTTATAGGACATGTGGGCTAGGAAGGGGTTTCAAGTGCTGGTGCTAAAGTAATGCCTGAAGGAACAAGTGAGAGGTCATCAGAGGGTGGTCCGGGGTCAGGAGGAAATGACTATCCTTTCTATTCTTATACATTGTCCCCTGAATAAAGATTGCTTTCCCACCACAGAGATCAAAAATATCCTTTGCCGAACTTAACAGAGCTCACTGTAGGCAGTGAGAGGCTGAGATCTCAGAGAAGACAGCATAACTCCATGTCTCATGTTCATTCTCCATCATTCACATCCTCTATTTCCCCACAGAGCCTGTGATAATGGCCATCCTTGTAGCCAGCAACACCACAGCCACTAAGAATAAGGATGCCGTGGTCTTGACCTGCTACACAAAGGGAATCTCCATACAGTGGTTCTTCAATGGCATGAATCTGCGACTTACAGAGAGGATGAAGCTGTCCTGGCAAAGCAGAACCCTTACCATAAACCCTGTCAGAAGAGAAGATGCTGGAAATTATCAGTGTGAGGCCTCAAACCCTATCACTTTTGCTTATAGTGTGCCCCTCCAGCTGAATGTAAAATATGAGTAACTCTCCTCTTTCTCTCTCTGTTTTTAAAGTCTGAATAAAATATTCTGCATCTTTTAAATAGATTTCTTGTGAAGGTGGAGAGATTCTAGAAGACTTGCATTAAGTCAATAAGTGCTGAAAAATGTGAACTTATGTTGTCATTATAGTTGACTCAAGGTCACATTTCACACTAGATTCTATCTCTGGTTTTATTTATTTATTTATTTATTTATTTATTTATTTATTTAATGGTTGTTTAAGTACTGTTGTCTGCATTTACCCCCCACCACTCCCCTCCCACCCTGGCCATCCCCACCTCCCTCCCCTCATTCCACACCCCCCCTTGGTTTTGTCCATGTGTAATTTATAGTTGTTCCTGAAAACCCTTCCTCCCTCCCCCCATTATCCCCTCTGGTTACTGTCAGGTTGTTCCTAATTTCAATGCCTCTGGTTATATTTTGCTTGCTTGTTTGTTTTGTTGATTAGGTTCCACTTAAAGGTGAGATCATATAGTATTTGTCTTTCACTGCCTGGCTTATTTCACGCAGCATAATCCTCTCCGGTTCCATCCACGCTGTCACAAAAGGTAGGAGCTCCTTTCTTTCTGCTGCATAGAATTCCATTGTGTAAATGTACCATAGTGTTTTGATCCATTCATTTACTGATGGGCATTTAGGTTGCTTCCAGCACTTGGCTATCGTAAATTGTGCTTCTGTGACATTGGGATGTGTAGGTTCTTATGTATTGGTGTTTCGGGGTTCTTAGGATATAATCCCAGTAATGGAATTGCTGGGTCAAAAGGCAGATCCATTTTTAGTTTTCTGAGGAAATGCCATACAGTTTTCCACAGTGGCTGCACCAGTCTGCATTCCCACCAACAGTGCACTAGGGTTCTCTTTTCTCTACATCCTCTCTAACTCTTGTTGTTTGTTGATTTGTTTATGATGGCCATTCTCACCAGTATGAAGTGTTATCTCATTGTGGTTTTAATTTGCATCTCTCTGATGGCTAGTGATGCTGAAACAAGAGTCTTATCTTTTATCCACTCTTTCTGGTTGGTTTTAGTTTCACCGCCACCACAGTGGAGGTGACATTGAGTACTTTAGAGGATGATCATTGGCTGTGTGATTACCAGTGGGAGCCCTTGATGAGCTCATAGGAATCCAATCTCTGTCCCTCCTTCACAGGGATAGGTGGAGGGCACGTGGACACTGTGTAGACAACAGGAATTGACAGGAGGACACCCATGTGGGTGGCAGCAGTGAATTTTTTTCCAGTTTTATATCTCACAAATAATTTCTAAAATGTTTTTGAGTATTCTTGTTTCTTATGGCAAGAAATCTTTTTGCATACCCTCAGTATGACACTATCCTCTTTGTTAATAGGACATAAATGGAAACATTGGTAATACAACCAAGGTTTCGGCTCAAATGTCATAGTTCATATTGATGCCCACAGAATCAGAAATGACCTCGCTCTTTATAAAGCTAAGTTGGGTCTGATGGGTATTTTGATATCTCTTGGATATGAGGGCATCGCCCAAACCTGCAGAGACTGTAGGTGAAGTGTGAGGGTGAGGCTTCCTAACCTCAAGAGGCTGTTACAAATTTATTCTCAGATTTCATAGGAAAACATTCATCAGAGCAAACCATGTGGTGAATGTCAGCTCCTTTGCACTTAGGTAACCAGTCAGGCTAAATCAGGTGACAGCAGCCATGTTTGTGATCAAGAAGACTCTTCTTCTTTGGTGATGAAATTTGGTGATGAAAAGGAAGGTGACTGTGCAGAGAAATGTAATGGAACCATAAAAACTCCAGAAGCACAGCCTTCTGGGAAGTCACATTCCCACTCTGTTCATGGACTGTCAGCCATGTTGATCTCTTTATCAATTGCGGGAACTGATGTAGATGCAAAATGTATTTTGGCTGAAGGAGATGAGTTGCCTTTTCGTCCACTGGGTAAAAATCAGTTTTGTTATGACCTAAATGTTAACTCAGAGTTAACTCAGGCCTCTGACCTCCAGGATTTTAGAGAATTTCCTTTGGGAAGGTAATCGCAATTTGTAAGTGATTATTATTTCTCTGCCTTATTGAAATATGCATGTCTCCTTAAAAGCTTCTTGCCAGTGTTATTACAAAAATAATATGTCTCAAGAGCCTCAGTCACCTTCTTTAAAATTTAATCCTCGTGATGTTCCTGTGTTCTAGTCACTGAGGGAGGGTAGAGCCTCACTTGGGTGGGGACCTTTACAACCAAGATGTAAAAGGACCTCCTGTAAGGATTCCATGAGAAGTTTTACTTTCATTTGTGCAAAGCCAGTCATCAAACACAGATCCCTATTATTCCTTTTTGAGGTGCTTAAAATCTCCCCAGCTTTTTGTTTCTGGGTTGCTGAGTTTAGTTTCACTGCCCTTTTGCAAGGTCTTGGATACAATTTTTTTTGCCTTTTTAATATTATCTGATACATGTGTGACTTTGACATCATCTACCTGTAATCAGCTGATCCTGTCATCTTGCTTACAGTTTCAATCCTTACCATATTTTCAAATCTTCCAATTTTTTAAAATCTGACTATAATCTTCCAAATAAGAATTTTTAAGTTTCTGTTCTTGCTTCTGACTTGGCGTCCACAGCAAAAGATTACCTGACTACCCAGATTATTCTGGGGTTCCAGGCTTCCTCTAAGTAGTCTTTGTCCCAGAATCTGAGAACCCATCCAGGCCTGAAAAGGGACCCCTCTGCAGCAGACTGTCAGCTGTGTTCTCATTACACACACACTTTTGATGCACCTTCAAGGAACAAGGTCATGGAGATTCTTAATAATATTCTGTCGTAAAACTCAACAACTCTAGTCAACATCCAGGTCCCTGTCACATAAGCCATGGGCAGGTCTACCTTAGCAAAACATCCAGATATTTTGTTGTCTTCTTGTTGTTTCTACCAACTCTGTGTGCCTGTCCTTGGCGAGTTCACAGCCAGAGTCTGTGAAATGGGAAATAAACTCTCCTCTGGGTCTGTTCCTTTTTCCTACTCCTTGTGGTCTCTGAGATATTTGGTTAAAACATTAGGTTGACCAAAATTTCATTTGCTTTTTTCCAAAATATCATTTGTTTTTTTTTTCCATAAGGTGGTTCTAGTAGTACTTAGTTGTCTTAAAATTCAATGGAAACAAATTGGTTACATTGCATTGTGACAGCTGCCTTATCAATGTGCATTTAAAAAACTGATCAATATTGATGAATTTCTGTGTAGTATTTTTAATGTTGAAGATGGAAAAATGTATGCCACATTTTTAGCGTATCATGCTTTATCATTTCAAGAAGGTAAAAATGCAGCTTAAACACAAATAATGGTTTATGCAGTGTATGGCAAAGGTGCTATGAATAATTGAATGCATCAAAATGTGGGTTGCAAAGTTCTGTGCCAGAGATTTCTTGCTGGATGATGCTTCGTGGTCAGATAGACTGGTTGATATTGATAGCAATCAAATAGAGACATTAATTGAGAACAATCAACATTCTATCACGTGGGAGATAGCTGACATACTCTAAATATCCTAATCTATAAAGTTATTGGTGAAAATGAGAAAAAAAGGGTCTTTTATTTCACAGAAAAAAAACATACAAATTTTTTGGCCAATCCAATACTTGGAGCCTTGGCCATAGGTGGTTTGTTGTTAAGCAGTGGTGGGCATAAAGGACAAGCATGGAGGCATGGAGTTTGCTCAGAGTAAGGGTGAGTAATTGTAAAATGGCATTCTGGAGGTTTTGGGCATTATATAAATTAAATGGGACCTACAGGTTCCATGCATAAGGGCAGTTTGAAATGTTCCAAAATGGAATTAAGGAATCTGAGTAAGGGGCTGCCCTACCTGTTGAAAGAGGAGCCACTGAGCTGGTGTGGTACCATGGGAGCTGCTGTCCTCTCAGACCCAGATGGGCAGGCAGGGTGAGACACAGGGTGGGGAATGAGTGAGATTCAGGAGACTCATATCAGTGCTATGACACGGGGACAAGAGAAAGCATCAGATGTACAGGTTGGGGAAAGGTGTAGGAAAGACAACATGGAGTAAAGGGAAAAAGTTTTAAAAAAATAGCATCTTGTTGAGGGGGATAGAAATCTGGAAAGCAGTGAGAATTTATAGGTTTGGGGACACCATGAATGCAACAGATGAGTCAACAAAGTTTCGAAATTTGAATCCGAAAGAAAGTTGGAGTGCAGTGTAGTAGAACTAAAAACGTGGTTGGGAGGGAATGGAGGTTAGGTTAGAAATAGAGGATAGATTTGGAAGTGAAGAGAAAACTGGGCAGCAGAGGTGTCCAGTCTCCACTTCCAACCCCATAGAATCATATAGAAGAAGCTCTCACTGCACACTCTGGGCAGAAGCAGTGTCCACATGGTCTGGGAGAATTGTAGAAAGACAAGATTTAAGTCAATATTTCCACACATGCCTCAGCTTATTCAACAAGTTAGCTCTGTCAGTGAGCAAGGTTGAGAGAAGCCTGTGGACAAGAAAAGGAGTGGCTGATAGGATGTGTGTGTGTGTGTGGGGGAAGTTCTGGAGTAAAAACTCAGGGCCACATAAATTTAAACTAATGAAGCCTTTTTTTACACTACTAAGAGTAAACTTCCTATGATTTCACAGGAGGCAGTTATGTGGCAAATCAGAGTACTGCAGGGTTAGGTGTGAATGGTCTGGGCCACCTGTCCTTGTCTAATGCAGGATGTATCACTTCCATCGGTTCTGGAGGCTGCTCTCCCCACCCATCCATGTGTCGGTGGGAGTGACAGAATCCAGGTCATGGTGAGGAGGCCTGGCTATCTGCTCACACAACAGCCCACATTAAGACCCTCCAACTCCCCTGAAGCCCAGGAACCTATCAGGAGCTGTTGTTCTAGTGCTGCAGAGGACATGGCCGTGCTCCATAACCTAGGAATCTGCATGTAATTTTTTAATTAGAATTCACCAGGGGCTTCACAAAGGGCTTTTCTTCCTCCTAATGTGGGCTAAATGTAGGTGGAAGTGCAGTAACTTGTCCTTTACTCTGGAGGGTACGTCTAGCATGTCCCAGGCTGTCAGAGACATAAAAGTCTCCTAGATGTGGCAGATCCCTGAATGGTCACAGAGGTGGATGTCCCAACCACACATGCCTTGGTTAAACTGCTGATCCCCAGAGCTGATGCTGTCACTGGTGTCAGTGTCCTCACTGAGGTCATTGCCTGAGAGCATGAACATGAGCAGACACCACTTCCATTGTTTGAGCACCGGGGTCTCACTAAGTAAGGCCCACAGACCTTACAAGTTTAGTAAACTTGTCATTTTGTTCATCCTATGTGGGAAAGCCTCTAGTTCTCACCATTAAGGGTGACATTACCTGGAGGTTGGTCCATTTTTATAACTTGAATTTGGCATGAAGTGAACTTTGAGAAGGAACATATCCATTTGCTCTGCCAGGAAGGGCTGTCTCTGTGGCTTCACAGTCTGTGCATTCACTCAGAAGGGCCTGTGGTAGGTTTAATACTCTGACTTCATCATTTGGAAATTCTTAATGACATTTGAACACAGTGCTCTGCATTCTCACTCGACACTCACTTTACCTAGTTCTTCCCCTAGTAGTGACCATGAGTTGCAAAAAATGGTTTGTCCCAATGGAAAGGTGCAATTTGTAATGTGAGCACTAGAGGACAGCACCATCACAAAGTAAGCTGCAGGGACTGTGGGGTGCTGTAGAAGTGTTACTGGCTTTGTCTACTCTGTATCATTGGATGTGTCCGATGAACAGGACCTCCCTTTTCAAAACTTGGTAGCCCAAAAAGCCAAAAAAAAAAAAGCCAGAAAATTATGTAACATAACATAATTCTGTGCATGGGAGGCCACTGCATGTTATGGGAACAGTTCATTGGACACAGTGTCAAGGCTACAAGAACACTCCTCATCAGGCCCCTCCAAGGCTATGGGAACACGGCTTCTCTTCACCTGGGTGAAGAAGCCAGACTGCCTCCCCTTATCCTACAGACATTGTATGTGCCTTTAAAATGGTTCCTTCTACCTTAAAAACCAATTACACAATAGGTAACTCTCCTTTTCCCTCCTCTTCTGTTATAGACCACATGCTTCAGCATTAGGGCACTGAGTTTAAGATCTTTAGAAAGGAAAGAAGTTAATTAAACACAAGAACTTCAATAGCCACATAGGAAAAGTGACTTAAAATGTTTCCAGCACTGCTCATCTAAGATGTCTGCAACCTCATCATTCCTGTCTTCATTAGTTGTTTACTTCACACCCTAAACTCTTCAATTGTTTGGAATGTTTGATCTGTCTTCTCCTTTACACTCCTACCTCCTCTACCTCCTCCACCAGTCTTCCCATCCCATCCAAACCTGTCCCCTTTTACCTGGGCCTCTCAGCTACTGACAGTCATTGGCCTTTGGGTGTTCTCCCCCATCATGGGGTCTTAAGAGGCTCAGAAACGCCAAGACCAACCACCTGAGGCTGACAAGAATGATTGGAAAGAGGAAATAAAGTAACACAGTACCCACACTATGTATTTATCACACCCCAATTTTTCCCTATTGAGGCAGAATGTTCTCAAAAGCCTCATGGTTCTTAACTTCACATTTTTCCCTGAAAAGGTTTTAAATTAATTGTATTAAAATATATAACATTAAACTTACCATCATTAACCAATAGCATGTGCACAGTTCATTAGTGGTATATATATTCTCGTTGTTTTAAAAGAGATCTCTATTACTTTCTCATCAGTAAAACTGAAAATCTATACACAATGAATATTAATGTTTCATTACCTCCTCCTCAAAGTACCTAGCCATAAACAATGTTTTGTTTATGTAAATGTAAATACTAGAGACACTTTTTATAAGTGACAGGTGTGTTCAGGGGAGAGAATTTGTCTCTAATCAGTGGTAGACAGAGAAACAGGTGGGCTCCAATTACAAGGGCAGAAGAGCAGGTGGTTTAGGAATTGCTGGCTTCAGGAAAAAGCCATCAGGGTGCTGAGAGAGAGGTGAGAGGGAGATTAGGAAGTGAGGCAGAATAGGAGAGCTGAGCATCAAAAGTCTGCTGCAGGTTGGAGAGGAGGCTAGAGAAGGTTTCATGGTGGAAAACAGTTGGACCACCCTGTTTTGGATCCAAAGAGGGTAATAAAAGCTCAGTTTCGGAAAAGGGTGGGAAAGGTGGGTGGGCTGGTGTTGAGGAGAGTCCACTAATCTCAGTTTCCAGACTGAGGGCCAGGGTTTTCAGTGTCCTGCTGTGACCAGGGTGAGGCTGGTACTGCTCTTTCCCCAAGGCCAGTCTGAGTCAGGCACTTTCAAACTGGAAGCACCTTAGGAACACAAATCTCTCCCCCTCAGTCCCCTAAGTCTTCCTACACTGAGGCTGCAACCGGGAGTCAGTGCCTATGGAAGAGGCACTGAGTGGAAACTGAGAAGAGGCCTGGCAGTGGGAGTGGGGGTGCCTGATGAAAGGGAATAGAGACAGGGTGTTTGTGTAGCTTTCCAAGTCATTGCATATTTGAGAGAAATTTTCTTCCAACTAATGAACATGGATGTCTTTCCATTTATTTGTGTCTTCTTACCTTTCTTTCAGATTTGTTTGATAGTTTTCAGTGTACCCATCTACTGTTTTTGTTAGTTTTTTCCTAAGTATTCTATTCTTTCTGATGCTACTGTGAATAGAACTGTTTTCTTAATTTCATTTCAGGTTTGTTCATCATTGTTGCAAAGAAATAAAAAGCATTTGAGTGTTAATATGGTCTTCTGCAAGTTAGCCTTTATTAGTTTTAATGTTCTTGTGTCTCTGTGTATGTTTGTGTGGCAGAATTATTAGGGTTTTCTACATATAAGATTATGTTGTCTTCTCAATAAGATAAGATTTCTTTTTCCAGTTCTGATACCTATCATTGTATCTTTTTGCCTAAGCATTTCAACCAGTCCTTCAAGTAGTGTTGAGTAACTGGGGAAAGCATCATTTTTTAATTCTTCTTGACAATCTTATTAACAGTTTGGTATTTCTTCATGGAGTATTGTGTTAGCTGTGGGCTTTCATATATGGCCTTTACTATGTCAAGCATGTTTCTTCTATTACTACAGTCTCTGTATTTTGTTAAGATCATAATCAGTTTTGTCTAAAGATTTATTTCACCATGGTATTCAATCTACAGGCCAGAAAATAAATTCCTGTTCAGACAGAGAAAAACTTTATATGAAATTTCTCGAGGTCCAAGATTATAAAGACAGAGTTGGGCCATTTTTAGTGCTTAACTAATTATTTAACAACTGGTAAATGCTTTCCTGTTTACTCTAAAGTTCTCTTTGCCCCAGAGATAAACAGAGGTCACTAGCCTGCCTTCTGCTACATATACAACAGTTTACTTGAGGAATGGGATCTCATTTTTATGTAAAAAATGTTCCAAGAAAGGGTTAATAAAAGCTCATGAGAGAGAAATTCTACCTGATGATGAGTTACAAGACACTCGATCTTGAGAAGGATTTTTCTGTTGCTGATACTACTGAGATGTTCATGGGAACATGTCAAATGTTACCTCAAGGTGATCTGGGGTCAGAGAAGAGGTGCAGCCTTCATCTTAACACACTGGCACTTGAACTAAGACCAGTATCACTTTGCTGAGGTCATGACCATCCTCTGGTGACCTTTGGGGAATACAATGTGGACCATGTGTGCCTGGGCTGACTGAAGAGGGAGTTTGGCCCCAGGTTCCAAGCCCACTGTCATTCTCATTCTGTCACACACTATTTTTCCACTAAGCCTAGGAGAGTGCCCACCCTCCTACCACCACAGTCAGAGAGCATAAAGATGCTGTGATCATGACCTACTACTCACATGTGATCTCTACCCATGTGTTTTTCAATAGCTTGTGTCTGCATATTTTTAAGAGGAGAAAACTGTCCCTGGGACATAGAACCCTCACCAGACACGCAATCAGGAGGGAGGATGCAGAAGATTATCAGTGTGAAGTCACCAACCCCATCAGTTCCTATGAAAGTGACCCCATCAGTCTGGAGGTGAAAGATGACAGGCCATTCTCTCTCCCCTACATTATTAAATTTGGAACAAACTTTTTTTTTCATTTTTTAATAGATTTGTAGTGAAAGTTTTTAGGAAACTTGCTCTGAGTCAATGAATGCTCAAAACTGTGAACTGTTATTGTCACTACAGTTGACTTTGGGTCACATTCCACCTGGAGCCCCCCTCTGGTTGGTCTCATTGCATTATCTTCACAGTACAGGTGACACAGAGTTCCTCAAACAGAAAGCAATGGTCCTGTGATGGCCAGTGGGAGCCTGTGATGAGCTTGCAGGATTCCATGCTCTGTCCCTCCTGCAGGGAGACATGTAGAGGGCACCTGGATACTGTGTGGACAATGGAAATAAAGAGGGGGACACCTAGGAGTGCCACAGGAGTGATTTATTCCTCCCTATTTGACTTGTCTTTAAAATTGTCTAAAGTTTTCTGGAGTATTCTTATTTTTATGGCAATAGACATATGTATACATTTAGTACAACTCTGTCCTCCTTGTTAACATAATATAATTGGAAACCTTTGTGATACAACCAAACTTTGCCTAAAATTTCCTAGTGCAGACTTAGCCCACAGAATTAGAAATGACCTTAACATTCATGAAACTGTTTGATATGGTGGGTATTTTTGTATCTCTTGGAGAAGAAGGAATTATTCAAAGCTAAGAAGACTGCAAGTGAAGGGGGAGCATCAGGCTTCTATACCTCAAGAGGCTGCTTAAACTTCCATCTTAGATTTCATAGGAAATCCTGCACCAGAGCAAACTAAGAGTTGCATGTCCATTCCTGTGGACTTAGGTAACTAATCAGTCCAAATCAACTGACACTGGCCAAGTGACAGGATCGAGAATACTCTTCTCTGTTTTGGACAGGACATTTGGTCAATGGGATGGTGATGATAGTGCGAAATGGAATATCTCCATGATAAACTGCTGAAGCGCAGCCTTCTGGGAGATGAAAGGCAGGCCCTGTTCAGGTGGGGCTGAATGGTAAGAAGCTGGAGAAATTTCTTGACAAGGGCAATAAGGGAAGCTGGGATGATACACTTTTATAAGGCTGGACAGTTTGAGACACTTATAGCCAGCTAATGAATCACAGGGTTTTATCTTTTGTAATCAAAACCTTAGGAGTAAATGGTTTGGCAATGTCTAAACTTTTGGCATCTCTGCACCACACTGGAAGAAGAAGAGTTGTCTTGCAATACACATTAAATACATTGCAACATGTAATTGCAAAAAAATCTCATAATGTCTTAAGTAAATTTATGATTTTGTGTTGGGCTGCATTCATAGCCATCCTGGGCTGCATGTGGCCTATGGGCTGCAGGTTGGACACCCCTGGGCACATTGCAGATCACACCAGGGCATAACAATCTCAGTCCTTGTCTCCTTTTTATGATATTCTGTAAAAATAGAACTCATCAGGAAATGACCCTGGCCTCTTTCTATGCATGTGTTGATGAATCAATTTATTGAAAAGCACACCTGAAAAACTAATGAGTATTTTGTTCAGATTCTCCAATGAGACCTCCTCTAGGATTCCCACCAGCTACAGATACAAAGATACCACACAAGAGTCCACTTCTGTTCTTGATGAAGCCCGTCTTTGTCTTCTATTCCTGCTTTTTTTTCCCTCCTAAACTCTAAGGTTCCCCATGAAACTTGCATCCAGGAAAGTAGTGGGAAGTGGCAGCTCATTTCTGGCTGAACACCTGGATTCAGTTCCAAGTTCCCCTTTCCCCCCACTTTCCAGCCAGTTGTCCACAGCCCATCTTGGTGCACTTCTGTTACTGTGACATGTGTTTCTCAGTGAACAAAAGCAGCCTCACCTAGACAGCAAGTTCTTTCACCTAGACAGAAATGTTCTTTCTTGTAACATTTCTAGAAAGCCAAGGCAGGCTTTTCTAGGTTCTCACAGGTTGTGTCTTGTAACTTAAGACCTTCCTTTCCTTCTCTATCCTTAGCTTAAATAAACATACTCAAAAGTATTACTAGTTGGTCTCCTGCTGTGGAATTCTTCCTGCAGGAGATCAAGACCCCACATACCACAGGCTGGCCTAGAAAAATCCATTCAGGGCCCATTGTTCTTTTGGGAGCACAGAAAGTCTCAGCTCTTTGGCACCTATTTAAACTAGCTGGAAATTTACTTCCCTTCATTAATTGCAGGAACTAATGGAGATCCGAACTGGGTCTTGGTTGTAGGTAATGTAGCTGTATTTCCCTCCACTGCATAGAAGGCAGTTTTGTTATGCCCTAGAAGAGGTAACGTTCCAGTCACTAACACCAGACAGGTTCTTTCTCTCTGACCATTTTTCAACAGCATTTCTTTAGAAATGTAATTCCAATGTGTAAGTGAAGATGCTTTCCCTGTTGTTTTGATATATATGTGTTTCCAAATGTTTCTTGCCAGTGTTATGACCCAGAGAATATCTTCAGGACTGGGGCTCATTCCTTTGAAATTTATTCCTCCTGGTACCTCTGTGTCCAGGTCTTAGAGAAAAAAAATATGAGAATACTACCTCGGTTGGGGACTGTTACAACTAAGATGTAAAGCAACCTCCTGTTAGGTTCCATGAGAAGTTCACTTTCATTTTGTGTAAAGACCATTAGCAAGTGCAGATGCCTATGAGTCCTTCCACTATTCTTACAATCTCGCCAGCTATTTGTTTCAGAGTGGTGAGTTCATTCTCACTGCCCTATTGCATGGTCTTCAATCTTGCCTCTTTAAATTTGTCTGGAGCATGTTTTACTCTGACATCACTTACCTGCAATCAACTGATCCTGTCAGTCTGTTCTCAGTGTCAATCCTCATACTATTTCCCAGTCTTCCAATTTCCTATTTTATCTGGCTACAGTTCTACAAGTAAACATTTCCAATTTTTCCTTTCTTTTGACTTGACATCCATACCAAAGATGACCTGATCTGGCACATCCTTCTGGTTCACCAAGTTGCATTGAATTGGACTTGGCCCCACATTCTGAGAAGAGATGCAGGCATGAAATCACACACATCTACAGAGGACTAACCTCAACAGTGTTCAGATTCCACACATTTTCACTGCGCCTTAGAAAACAAGGTCACAGAGATCTTTAAAGATGTTTTGTCATAAAGCTCAACAACTCTAGTAAACATGCAGGTCCCTGTCATATCACTCACCCTGAGGCCAGCCCTGGACAGCACAGTTTCAGGTTTTCCATGCTTTGGTGCTCAGTTTAAACATCATTGTTTGTTTTATCATTTTTACAAATTCCACATGCTTTCCCTTACAGAGTTCATACTTAGAACCTGAAAAAAAATGAAAAATCTCTTTTCTGGTTTTATTGATTGATTGATTGATTGATTGTTCAAGTAGAGTTACCTTTGATTTCCTCTACTACTCCCCCACATACCAGCCATTCCCACCTCCCACCCTCAATCCTACCCCCTTTGGCTTTATCCATGTATCCTTTATACATGTTCCTTGCAACTCTTCCCCCTTTTTCCTCCCCCTGTTATCACCCACCCTTCTCCCCTGTAGTTACTGCCAGTTTGTTCTTTATTTCAATGTCTCCGATTATATTTTGCTTGTTTGTTTATATTGTTGATTAGGTTCCACTTATAGGTGAGATCATATGGTATTTGAACTTCACCGCCTCACTTATTTCACTTAGGATAATGCTCTCTAGATCCATCCATGCTGTCACAAAGGGTAGGATCTTCTTTCTTTCTTCTGCATAGTATTCCATCATGTAATTGTACCATAGTTTTTTGGTCCACTCATTTTATATTTGCAAATAATACCTCGGACAAGGGTTTGATCTCCAAAACATATGAAGAACTCACACAACTCCACTTCAGGAAAAGAAACAACCCAATTGAAAAATGTGCAAAGGGCCTGAACAGACACTTCTCCAAGGAAGACATACAGAGGATCCAGAGACACATGAAAAGATGCACAGCATCACCAGCCATCAGAGAGATGCAAATTAAAACCACAATGAAATACCACTTCACACCCTTTAGAATGACCATCACAACCAAATCAACAAACAACAAGTGCTAGCAAGGTTGTGGAGAAAAGGGAACCCTAGTACATTGTAGAGGGTATGCAGACTGGTCCAGCCAGCATGGAAAACAGTATGGAATTTCCTCAGAAAACTAAAAATAGGACTGCCTTTTGGCCCAGCAATTCCATTGCTGGGACTATACCCTAAGAATCTTGAAACAGCAATTCAGGTGAACATATGCACCTCAATGTTCACAGCAGCACAATTTTCAATAGCCAAGTGCTAGATGCAACCTCATTTTCCTTTCATTACTGCCTTTGTGTGGCCTCTGGGTACTTGGCTGAAAACCTTGGAGACCTGGCTAGAGCTAGATTGTGTGTAAGCCAAAGTTGCAATAGAGGGGGCTGTAGAAAGATGGGGTGTGCTCAGAGTCAGGATAATAAATTATAAAGCCTGTAGTGTTCGGGAATGTGACACATTATACAGGTTCAAGGGGACCCAGAGGTGTGTTGCAGGAAGGCTCTTTTAAGAGGCTGGAAATGGGGCTGAAAAATGCAAGTGAGAAGTTGATCTCTCTGTTCATGGAGGAGCCACTGGAGCTACTAAGGTGAAGTGGGGAGCATCATTCTTACACACCTGGTTAAGCATGAAAAGTGAGGCATAGTGTTGGGAGAAAGTATAGGGTCCCCTGACACTGGGGCAAGTGGGAACACCAGATGTACAGGCTGGCATGTCCATGGGACATAAAACATGGGTCAGGGAATGAGAGGTAGAAAAAGATTGGCAATTTCCGTGGGCTCAGGGATGGAGGAATGGGATGCCACTGTTCAATGGGTGTGGAGTTTCATTTAGGCTGATGAAAATTGTTTTATCCTAGGTAGATACATTGGCTGCAACATATTGTGACTACACTAAATGCCACTGAGTTATTTACTTTAAAATAATTATTTTTGTTATATGAATTTAACCTCTGAAAAATAATTTGTGGAATGAAAGAAGCCAAATAGAAAAGAAAGGCCTACTATGTAATTCCACTAATATAAAATCCTAAAAAATGCAAACTAATCTATGAAGAAAGACAATAGATAAGTGTTTTCTGAAGGATTGTGGGGGTTTTGGGATGCAGAATGATGGGTTATGAGGGCATGTGAGAAACGTTTAAATTGAATGGATACACATGGAGTGTGTATGCATGTCAACATTCCATAGATTGTACACTGTACATATGTGAGGTTTACTGTCTGTAACTTATACCTCAGCCAAGCTGTCATCATCACTCATCACTTGATGTCATGGATTGCTTATGTGTTCAGGAGGAGAGAATATTGTTTTTTTTATTATTGCTGTTTCCAAGTGGGCCAACTGTGGATGCATGCCCCCAAGAGTGTAATAATGACAACGTGTGGCTTTTTACAAAAGCATTGACTGTGTACTGGGCACTTCAGGATTATTAGCTCATTTAATCAGGTACATAAGTCATTGACTGCATTCACCATACTCAGCTTTTCCACCTCCTGGCTTGTGCACTTTCTGTGTTCTCTTCCTGGACCTATTATGTCTGTCTCCTCATGAGCTGTAGGTTAGCTGGGCTCTCTATTAGACAAGCCTCTTCATGTAGGTCAGAATCCCAGTTATGTGAGATCATTATACTCCATATTCCAGCCTTTAAACTATTGTCACATGTGTAATTTCTTTACTCATTTATCCAAAAACAGAGTGCCTACCCTCTCCCTGAGATGGTCTGAGCCCTGGGGATGTGGTGGAGACACAGAGCACACAGAGCCCCAGTCCTCATAGACAGACATGCTGGGGTTCCAGCTGCACACTGATCTGAACAGCAGTAGTGACAGCAATGTGTTACAGTGAGTTATGATAGCATAAGGCATACTTTGGGTGAATTTTTAATTTAACATTCTTGAAGCAGCAAGAAGGATGAGAATTGGTTCAAGCAGACACAGTGTGAGATAAGAAAAGATAACATGTGAAATGGCTTTACCCTGAGTGAACTGGGAGCCTGTGGAGTCTCAGAGCAGG
The DNA here is from genome assembly GCF_004126475.2 of Phyllostomus discolor. Classification (NCBI taxonomy): domain Eukaryota; kingdom Metazoa; phylum Chordata; class Mammalia; order Chiroptera; family Phyllostomidae; genus Phyllostomus; species Phyllostomus discolor. Next base: position 10,139,691 of record NC_040914.2, read on the forward strand.
AGGGGACCATGAGTGGTCTGTATTCAGTGAGGGAACCAAAGTTTGGCCACCTAAAGTTTTTTTTTTTTTTTTTTTTTTTACAGTCTGATGTCAATTTTAAGCTGT